>NW_028258333.1:38293491-38604199 GCF_053883595.1 Heterocephalus glaber
TTTGAAACACACCCTCTCATCATTTGCCTATGTTATTCTAAACAAAATATTAGAAAATAGAGAAATGAAAGTAATGTCTAGTGTTTAAAAGTATAGCCACCAGATTTAATACAAATAAGAGAAATGGAAATTTTCAGGAAAGCTGAAAAGTGAGTCCTTAATACCAATTCAAATATTACATTTCAGCTGACTGACTTTAGATTTAAATATACAAAATGAAAAAAAAATGACAAGAAAAATCTTTTACATACAACTCAAGATTGTGTCCTAATAGTGATGAATTTTTTTCTGACTCTTGAATTGGAAATATATAAGCCTATTTTTGACCATCATGTCTGACTTTCCTATTTGTGTGAGGGTAAGAAGTACACAGAGGAGTAAAACTGCCTGCCAGTGTGCATGCATGCACCTAAGTTTATCTTGATGGCTTCTCTATTGTCTTCCATCCCCCCTGGGGCTTAGCCTGGACCTCACCTTGCAGGCAGGTTTTACTGTGCCAGTTTATTTCTTTTAAGTTTGATTTTTTTTTCTGAATATTTAAAGTTAGAAGATTTTCTCTTATAGTTTCACTTCCCAGCTTTCTTGCAGAATCAGAAAAGCTGAAAATAAACTCAAACTCAGTAGGATTTTAGGCCTCCATTGTGCACATTATTGAGGTCCAGATATTTTTTATACTTGTATTGTACTCCTACTAACTTAAATAAGTTTCACTTACCTACTCATCCTCTAAAACACTGGTTCTCACAATTCAGTGGGGATCAGAATCCCCTGGAGGGCTTGTTGAAATGTGAGTTGGTGTGCCTCACACCCAGGGAGACCCATGGGTTTGTATTTCCAGTATTTCCCAAGTGAAGGCCAGCTAAAGATCCCAGGATCACACTTTGAGAACCTCGACTCTACCTCTCAGTGCAGAGCACTGCACACAAATCAGTGAAATGCTATACTTAGTGCATTGTGATTAGGAGTTACATGGGCAGACAAAAAAAATAGTTACAGAAATACTTTTTGCAAATTCCAGTTTCACCATTAACTGTGCACAGGTTCCTTAATTTAGTGGATCTCTAACCTCATTGGTATATTGAGGAAAATAAATAAAGCTATGTAGTTCAAATAGTTGTAATCAACACTAAATGAGATGATTTATATAAAATACTACATCTGACATATTCAATGGTCAGTAAATTTTGGCTGTTATTATTTGTTAATTGCTTCTATTCTTTGTCTACAAGTTTCAAGTCAGGGTCTTCTCATTTTTCTTTGGGACCCACCAATATCCAGAGCTATGCCTCACATATAATAGGCACTCAATAAATGTTCCCTGAATGAATAAACAGAGACACACACTAATACATATTCAAATATCATGGTTCAAACAAGTCATTTAGGACAATCTAGCTCAGGCTACATTTTTGTAGCTCTTTTTTTGTATTTTTTTGGTCAGGAGATTGAACACAGAGCCTTCACACATGCTACACCCTTGGTCCTTTTTTTATTTTTTTATTTTTGGAACAGAGTCTCATTGAGTTGCTAAATTGTCAAGTTGGCCTTGAACTCAATCCTCTTGCCTCCAGAGTGCTGGAATTACAGGTGTGCACCATCACTTAACTTACAGAGATCTTTTAATCATAGCACAAAGCCTCATTAAAATGAATATTTCTCCAATAAAGAGTAAACTCACATATGATTAGTAAACACAATAATTGCCCAAGGATTATTAATAGCTAGCTTTTATGCATATGTACCCAGTTACAGGAACTGTTCTCTGCCCTTGTGTACATTAACCCATAGAAACTGGCCTCAGTTAATGTTAAATCTCAGCTTGATATATCAGTTAGAAAGTGCATTTTGCTACTTATGACATAGAACCTCAACACACAAAGGTATTTTATCTCAGATCAAAAAATATCTTGAAGTAGGCAGGGCTGGCATGGAGACTTAACAAACTGACATCCCTTCCATCTCTGCCCACTAGCTCAACACAGGGCTCATCTGCAAATCCACCTCAGAGTCCAGGAGGGCTACTGAGGGTGCTAGCCTCCCATCTGCTCTCCAGCCAGCAGGAGGAAGGGGAGGACTTAGGGCAAAACTTCCCTCCTTGAACCCTCCCTTCTAAAAAGCCTTCCTGGAAGTCCCACAGAATAAGTCAAGTCAGCCAAAGCTGGACACACAGCCACACCCTGGCTCAAGGGAAATGTGATCTTTGAGATGAGCATATAGCTGTTCTGAGATATCAAGCTTCTGTTAGTGGAGAGGAAGAACTGAATTGGATGGTTGATTTAGAGAATTAGCTGTGTCTCTAACAGCTAGTAGACACAAACACACACACACATAATTCACACACATGCACATAATATACACACAGTGTCTTCATTCTTGGCTCCCACTGAGCAATAAATCACACATTTGGAACATGTTTCAGTATTTACTAAGTGAGCTTCTGTGAGTGTAGGTTTCACTCACCCATTTTTGCTCTCACATTTTTGATGAGGCAAAATATGAAATTTTAAAATGGCCCAGCCCTGGGAAAAGCAGCTGGTATGGGCAGCAGGGCCACATGCTGCATTGATGCAGAAGTGTAAATTTGGATCACACACCACACTGTGATGATGCTGGCAGTTGGGATAAAAATAAACACTTCCCAACACCCTCTGCACTGTGATTATAGTATTCAAACCTCGAGTACAAGGGTGGTGAAAACCAACAGCAGGAGAATGAACACGCAGTAACACCTCAAAGAAAGCTGACAGATCGGGAGAAACAAGAGGCATCATTTAGTAGGAATCTCTGCCTCTCTTCCCCAGCTTCCCACTAGCTATGCTGTAACACAGCTGCAGTTTTATCTAACTTTTTCAAGCTAAGCTGCAAAATGCCCATATGCAAACCTTCAAAAAAGAGCCTTCCTCACTGACACCTTCCAAACCATCAGCTAACTTGGATCAGCAGTTTCTCCATGTTTAGAGTCTCAGAAACAGACAAAAACTCCTTTATAGAGAAGTTCAGAAAGACTTGAACTCTGAAATGATACAGTCTCTGTGTTCTTTGTGTACGTAGGCAATTTCCCAGCAAGGTTTCGGGTTTTGGAGTTAGCTTTTGTAATTACAATAAAAGAGAGATAGTAACCTTTACAGTGAGTGGCCACAGCACCCTAACACTAGGCTGTGTGAAAACAGATCACATTACTCGGAGCCTACATTGGAGCCCGGGTTATTGTGCAAAACTGGGTTCTGTTGTAGGCATCCAGGCAGCCTTTCTTCATGGAGACAGGTCATTGCACCTGTGAGAAGTGGGGTTTTTCTTTTCTTTAAGGGAAAACCTCCTCCACCCCCAATTAAATTCATGTTTGGAAAGTTTCTGGTATGTGGATTTGTGGGGAGCTGTGGGGAGATGAGCAGTAAAGGAGGATATCTTCCAGAAGACAGGGAAAGGCATCCGCAGGCTGGGTAAATTGTTGGATGAACTACATCAGGGGTAACACTGTGTTCTGTGGTTCCTTTGGGTGACTTGCTGGATCACAAACATAACTCAGGGGGTTGGCTAGCTTGTCCCAGCCAGCAGACCAGCAGAGTATGGAAATTATCACTTGTGCTTTTATGTATTATTAAATGAGGAACTTTTTTCAGCTCTGAAGACTTTCTTTTAACTTAGCTCATAACACCTAAGCCTTGCATATGCCAACATCCTGTCTAATAATACCAATTTAAAAATCACATTCCGATGGAAAGCTATCCTTCAGGGAGGAAGAGGTAATGGATGGTGAAAATTCAGCGCCAGCCAAGGCAGCTCAATTGACAGAAGACATAGAAAATAATTAATGAGGAAAGCTGCCACTCATTCATCCCACCAATTATTGCGTACCAGCTGGATACTACTATTAGACACTGTTCTAGTGTTAGGCACTGTCAGTTCTAGGACTTAAACAGACCAACTGTTTCTCTTGTAGAGCTCAAGTTCAACCAGTATTCCGGGTGCAGAACATCCAGGCAATGCTATACAGCAGGCCCCTTTGGGATACAAAGATCAATAATTCTTAGCCATTAATAGTCCTCAGGTGTCTTACACTCTGGTGAGGGTGATACCAATCCAATGTAAAGAGCATAAACAGGATATGCCCAGGGCTCAGAAAAGAGCATGCATGCATTTGATGTGGTCTGAGACTAATGAATTTGCAAGAGCAAAACAAAATTAGCACAATCAGGAGGAGTTCCAGAAGGAAAATGGAAAAGTGAGGCCCTTCCAGGAAAATGATTTTAAACTAAGCTCACATAAGTCAACAGTCTAGGGCTCTATCCCTCAGTCCCTGCTATAACCTATAAATTACTGGGATCTGGGGGTCAGAACACATCCAGTTTGTAGCGCAGGTAGCTAGATGGATGGCATGAGGCCTATCAGAACATTTTCAGCATGTGTCAGTGTCCCACTGTGTCTTTCAGGCTTCTTAGAAGCTGAAAAAGGAACACAGGAGAGGTCACAAAGAAGCTCAAGGAAATATTTTGTTTAACCTTCAAATTATTTGAAAAACATTTTTTTCCTAAAAGCCAACATTAAAAAATCAAAAAATTTCTTATTTTATTATGCAGATGTACAGCTTATTTAAAAGAAACTAGATGATAGGGCAACACTATGCATACACTACTGAAATGTAAGAAGAGGGCAGAGCTGAGGGAAGCTTCTTCCCCTGTCCCACCCTCCTGAGTGGAGGGGCCTTGTACCCACACACACAGTCCCCACCAATCCCAGGGCCTCACCTGTTCTGAGGCCACCCATCATTTGCCATTTCCCATGACAACGGCAAGGTTCATATTTTATAGTAAAGAAATATCTTTTCCTCATGTTACCATCAAATACAGTGACAGGAAAGGCCTGAGGGATAGTATATCTTTCAAGAAAGGAAATTCTCTTCTTCATTCTATAAATATTTATTGTGGGTCTATTTTGAGCCAGGTACTGTTTCAAACACTGAGACAAGAAAGCCAAACACCACTATGAAAAATAGTATGGGTATTTCTCAAAAAAATTAAAAATAGATCTATCATATAATCCAGTAATTCCACTACTGGGTATATATCCAAAGGAAATAAAAGCAGTATGTCAAAGAGATAACTTCACTCCTACCATTCACAATTGCCAAAAAATGGAAACCTAAGTATCCATCAGCAGATAAATGGAATACGCACCATGGAATACTATTCAGCAAAAAATAGGAGATCTTATCATTTGTGGGGATATGGATTAAATTGGAGATCACTATGCTAGGTGAAATAAACCAGACACAGAAAGCCAAGTACTATATGATCTCACTCATAGGTAGTGGTATAATTAAATATGAGCAAGAAGTTTCTGTGTGCTGTTGAACCTTTGCAGGTGACTATATATAACAATAATGTACTGGACATTTCAAAAAGCTAGAAGAAAGAACTTTGAAAATCTTAGCCATTAAGAATTAATAAATGTTTGAGGAGGAAGATATGTTTAAACTGATTTAAACATTACAAAATATATACATGTTTCTAAACATTACATAATACTCCATTAATATGTATGATTTAATGGGGTTTTATTTCTATTGAAAATAGATAATAAAGTGTTCTTACACTTGAAGAATCATTTTCTATTTGTAAGAGACAGACAATAACAAATATGTATATATTATTACTGAGTGGTATGTAATAAGAGAAAAAGGCAGGGGTAGGGTAATAGAAGATTGGGATGGATACAAAGGGCAGATATGTTATGGACCAGGGAAGGTCTCTCTTGAGAGGTGAAATTTGAATGAATTTGAGGAATGCACATTGAGAATGTATATTTCTTTGTGGAAAGAAAAAATATTCCAGTGTATCTAATATGCAAAGAGCATCTGTGTCAAAAGAATGTAAGACGCCATTATCACATAAACAAAGATAACAATAAAAAGTATGGAATGGCACATAGAAACAGTGAGGTCCAGTCACCAAGCATCCTGCTTTTTAAATGATTTTTTTCTATAATATTTCCACTTTGTATATTCAATTTACTGGTCAGGAGACCAAAATCAAATTTAATATTAGCAATCTATTTGCTTATGAATAGATTAAAAACATCCCCATTCTACCCATAGAGAAGGCTCAGATCATCCTAACATTTTTGCTTATGATAACGTGGTTACTAGGTTACTACACAGCAGAGACAAGATAAGATTATCCTGAATCAGCCCATTATCTTTCCAAGGCTATGTTTTGCTGGCTTCCTCCTCTAAAACATCAAGAACAAAAGTAGAGTGAAAGCAAGTGTAGGTAGAGGACATGGGTACAGAAGCAAAGAGGCCCAGGAGGACTTCTGGGGCAACCAGTTCTAGATGCAAACTTTCTTCCCAATTTCATATTACCTTAGAAATACATCATATAATGGATCTGTATTCAATCCATTTCAACCAAATAAATACACTTCAGGAATGTGTACCATGTTATTGTCTAGCTTTGCTTGTCATTCGCCCAAATGCACTAAGTACCCTAGTTTTGAAAATGCAGCCAAATGCAAAACAAGAGCTAACAGGGAATCAAAGACTCAACAATCCTTCAGACCACAATATTCTACATCATCAATTGCATAATTAATCAAGACATATAAATGTGATTAAAATACTCACTATACTACAAATACAAGCCAGCATGCATTACAAAATGGTATTCAAGTGTCAGGCCTTTGCTTTGTCTTCCGTAGTGTAGTCTGTAAGATGCTGTACACATCTGGAGAAAACTACAGTGCAAGAAAGCTAGGGGTGGTTGAGATCCAAGAATAAAGTTATTGTTGTTGAGCATAAATGGGTGGTTTTCTGAGACAAATTTTCCTTCACTGTATAATAATTCATTATTCATTAAGGGTAAAGTACAACATTGCTGTTCTGGAATGTATCACATAGATGCTGTTTCCAAGGGTTGGTGTCTGCACACTTCTGAGCATAAACTGTTACAGATGGGTTTCCAGGGTTCTGTAGATATGACAATATCTCTCATGTACCTTGTTTCTATTCTTTGTGTTTTCATTCTTTAAGTAGTTGGAGGAGTTTGTTACTTATCAGTTTTTGGCTTATCTACAATGAAGATATTCACTTCCCTTCTCTAACTTTTCCCTAAAAGGCTATGTTGACATCGCACCTGATATTTTACCCTACCTCCAAGTAGAAGGATCAACTTGGCAAACATTTTTCTTCAAATCATTCATCACTCTTGACAGCTGGCATGAGTCCATGTTATTTCCCTCATGTTCAACACATGTGTTTCTGAGGCATCTTTTGATGTACCTCTTGGGAAGAGCTCTGTTGGCCAAGAAACAAAGAACATCCACAGAATCTTAATATTGTGTCCAAAGACTTATGAAGGAAATACTGATACTGGTTCACTTGAGCTTTCTAGAAATGAATCTGGATGTGCATAGATAGTAGATTTTAAAGGGAGATGCAGAAATGCCCTTCATCCATTTCAAAGGAGGAAAAAACCCCATTCATCCATAATGCATTTGAGGAAGCTGAAGGGCAATATCCTTTGAATGCTTTGCTGGGGGCTCTAGCAAAAGAAAAGCAGCCATTTTCTCCTGCCCCTTCCACTTCTTTATTTATGTCCTTTAAAAGTATTGATTATGTATCTCTATAGTTCCCACTTGCTCAGATGCCCTAGCTCAGGCTGCTGTTATTTCTCCTTTCCATTGCTGGAATAGCCTCCTCTGGCACCTTCGGCCTACCTCTGGCACTTTCTCAATCTACACTCCCCACTGCACTAGAGAAGACTAGGTACATTCCAGATCTGGTCGTTTCCCTCCCCTGAGTAAGATTGGAGGCTCCCAGTGCTTGCAAAGGAACGGCCATGTGCATCAGCGTGGCATACTAGGCCTTCTGTCTGAGCCTGCTCACCTTTTCTTTGCATCTCCAGAGGTTCCCTGATCCATGCACTCCAGCCTGACCATCATCCTGCTCAGCCTCCACCATACCTTAACCCTTGCTGGCCTCAGAATGCAAAATTTTCCTTCTCAGGGGTTGAAGGGAGGGCAGGGGAAGGGGGAAAAAATAAGAACCAAGAGAGATTATGTAAAGGTGCAAATTTCCAATGATGAATGTCATTATATTGTATACCTAAAATGTACCAATAAAATAAAATTTAAAAAAAAATTTTCCCTTCTCTATTTCTCTCTCTCCCCCTCCCTTTCCCCATCCTGAAAGATTCAGCCCAAATGACTCCTTCTCTCTCCATCACCCTTCCAGCTTCCCTCAGAACATCTTAGACATATCTCTAATTTAGCATGTATATTTTCACTGTTATAGCATCTCTACTCAGCCCTATTGTTCTCAGAAGATAGGGGCTAGGTCATTTATGGCATACCCTTCCAAGGGCCTTAACTTCCCTGTACATCCAGCGGCCTTGTTGGGGGAATCCCCCAAGGAAGCTGAGATTCTTGAGAGCAGGTACTTGAGGTGGCTGCTGGTGAGCCCTGTCCACAGCTGCAGCCCTATCAGATGAGCAGAGGAATGCAATTCAGGTCTTAAAAAGTGTGTGCTCCAGGCACTTTGATTTGCATAGCTAGGGGACTCAGTTGGGAGAGTCTCTGAAGGGTCCTACCCAGCTGCCCAGCAGTACAGCAAAGCCAGAAGTCAGAGATTGTTGACTTCTGGGCAGTTTCTGCTCCTCCACCTCCTCTGACATGAGCAGAGGCTGTCACCAGACAACTGTGGGCTTGGCATTTTTGCCAATGATAAATTAATTTTAATGATAATATAAATTAAAAATAACATCATAGGGTTCTTGTGTTATGACAAGTACTATACTAGTGTTTTGCACATATCATTTAATTTTCATGAGTACCATATTTGGTAAATACCATCACGTCATCTCTGTTTTCTAGGTAAGAAGTACGTTAGATACTGCCCATGCCCTGATCATCTCTTCTCAGGTCTCCTCTTTTCAGTGCACACAGGACCCCTCAGCAGCTATGCCTACATCTCTTGGCCAAAGACTGTTCTCTGGTACCAGAGCTACTTTCCTGCAGTACGTTTGGCCAGAGGTCTCAAAGAATTAATACCTCCTGGAAGGATCCCTTACACAGTGACCAAAGAGGTTGTCCCTCAAATAGGTTGGCTCCCAGGTATGAAGTCTACGTTGGCTCCCAGAGTTGCCCAGTAACTCTGGCTGCATACAGTCGTACCATGCTGGATAACTTACCCTTTTTATAAGCTTCCTTCCCTTCACCTGCTTACTTCTCCACTCCTTTACCAGTGTTTCCTGGGCTATCTCCCAGTATTTGCATTTTGAAATCTCATCTTTATGTCTAGTATTCAAAGAACCTAACAAAGATGAGACCAAGGCACAAAAAGGACTCAAGATTGGGTGTGGTGGCACATACCTGAAATCCTAGCTATTCGGGAGGCTCAAGCAGGAGGATCACAAGTTTAAGGCCAGCCTGGGCAACTTAGCAAGATACTGTCAAAATAATTTTTTTTTCAAATGGGCTGGGGATGTTGTTCAATGGTAGCATCCTTGCCTAGCTTGCTTGAGGTTCTGGGTTCAATCCTCAGTACCAGGAAGAAAAAGAAAAATTCAGGGGCATGCCCAAGATACAATCTCTCTCTAGGGCCCACACTCTTAGCCACTAACCTGTTTTGATAACTCATCTACATTTTCCCTCTAGGGAAACACACAGCCATCTACTCCTGCCTCTATTCAAATACATTAAGACAGCCACAGCCTCTCCAGCTCCTTCTGCTGTGACTGTTATGAACATGGTTTCCATACCAATCATTCCCTTGTGAGGGATCCTATCTAGCTTCAAGTTTTCCACATAAAATTAAACATATGAAATTTTTTCTGCCTTAAATATTTCATATTCCATCCATCTGTTTCTTAATCCTGTGTCATTATAGAATCAGGGAATTCCAAATATGGATTAGTAAACTATTCAACTTTAATCCTATTTTAACAACAAAAACTGTTCCTGAGACTATTTCTATGTTCAAAATAGGATCCATACACACAAAATGTTGCTGAATAGGTTATAATGGATCTTGCTAATATGGCAATGTAACTAATAATTACGTTAATAAGGTCTTATCAATTTAACAAGTTATGGATCTTGAACAGCTACTATGTAGTCATTAACAGCAACGGCAAACACTCCAATATTCTCTGCCTGTGTATTTCAGTGAGTTACGCTCTCCTCTAGGAGTCCCAGATTTATCTCTAACATGCCTTCTTCTCTACAATCTTTTATATCAGCTACAAACAGTCAAGCCTCATAGGATAACTACAGAAAACATTACCTGAAGGAAGCCACTCCACAGAGGGATGTGAAAAATATATTATTGGTAAGTTTAACGTTCTTGAACTGTTGCATTTAATGTAATCAGTTGTATTACAACACAGTCAATGCAAAGTAGCCAATAATTTTACAAAATTTTCCAAATCATAAATTGTGAGGATTCACAAATTATTAGGGCAAGAGGATTCTTAGAGAACAATTATTTAAATTTCATCTTTTATAGAATTTAAGATCTTGCAATTAGGGAGCAACATAATCAGAAATAGAACCCAAGTTTCCCAATTCAGCGTTTAGTTCATTTGCCATAAAGTGTTTCTCATTCTGAAAATTCATTTGCCATTCCAATCATAAGAGTGTAAGTATCCTTATATACTGTCTTAATCAGCTTTCTGGTACTGTTACAAAATCCTTGAGATAAGAAACTTCTAAGAGGACAGGTTATTTTTACTCATGGTTTCAAAGATTTCAGTTTATGGTCGTTTGGCCCTGTTACTTTGGACCTGTGGTGCCATAGCACATTGTGGCAGGAGCACATGGTGGGGAAGGACTGTACACTTCATGGCAGAAGAAAAGCAAAGAGAGAGAAAGAGGTGGGGCCAGGGTCCCAATTTTCCCTCCAAGGGCACAGCTTCAAGAGCCTGACTTTCCTCCACTAGGACCCACTTTCTAAAGATTTCACTCTCTCCCAATAGCACCACAGCTTGGCAAAGAAACCTTTAATACCTGGGCCTTTGGGGGACACTTGTCCAAACTGTAGCATATTAAGCAATTAATTCATCTCCCATGATAACCAACACCACACTGATGTAAGTAATCACACAAGGCCCCAAAGAAAGACAAGCCTAGGTTTTACTTTTCTGAAGTTCTTCTCCAACCTGGAGATATTTAGACTTCATGAAGCTTGTCTGTATTTTTTAAGTAATGTCTCTCATCCAATTTGTTTGAACTAGACTGAGTAGGTCTGTCTTCCTGTAAAAGTCCTTGAGTAGAAGATATGTCCCTGTTCTTGCTATTGAACTAAACTATTTTTAAATGAGTACCAGATAATGGGATAGTAAGAATGGGTATTGGAATCATTATGAAGAACTGAATGAGCGTGATGAAGTAAGAGACTAAGTTTAGCTAAATGCCAGCTAAGGTTGGAGAATATTCTGACATGAAAAGAAAAGAGGCTGAGATTCTTCTATTACTCTTCTTAAAAAATTTAGGAGCAGTCCTCTAGAATAACAAACATGTGGGGTTTGAATAGTAAGTTTTCTTCTCCTCTTCCCTTAGACTTGCACTTGTATTTCCAAGCCAGAAAAATAAGAGTATAATCTACGGCTATAAAGGACCATGTTCCCCTTCCCATTATTTACTTTTCTGAACATGAATTATGTAGTCCATCTGAGCTCTCTGCTACTCCCACCTTTTGGAGGCCGGTCAGCACTTTAAGTCAATAAGGCTTCTTCTGACTTTCTACTGGTCTTATTGATTTTCATAGGCCTAATATAGTCAATATACCCAAAATAATAAAAAATTCAAAAAGGTCTTCTCTCAAATAACATCAAACACAATTGTATTGGTACTATTGTTTTCCATTAGCAGTCCTTTTCCCATGTCTTTGTTAACAGACCCTGATTTTCCATTTCTCAGTGACCCTATTCCCAGCTCACCAGCTCACAAGAAAACCCAGGTAAATTTGAAATCATCCTGATAATTTTATTCCCTTTGCCAAAAACAGTACAGGCATTGGCATGTGATATAAATCTAGCCAATGATTTATACATGCTGGTAGCTGTTATGGTTTGCTTTTGTCCCCCAAAGTTCATGTCTTGAACATTTGATCTCCAATGCAACAGTGTTGAGAGGTGAATCTTTCAAGAAGCGATTGAGTCCCAAGGACTCTGACCTCCTGAATGGATTACTGCAGTTAGTGAAGGACAGAGTTCTTGATTTAAGGATTAGTTTGGCCCCTTTCCGTTGCCTCCCCTCCCCTCCTCCTCCCCCTTCCTCTCTCCCTCTCCCTCTCCCTCTCTCCTTTTCTCTGCAGTCTGATCTCTGACCCCTCCATTTTCTGCCATGGTTGATACAGCAAGAAAGTCATCACCAGATATGAACCCTTCAATTTTGTCCTTTTCAGCTTAAAAATTAAATCTGTTTTTTATAAATTATTCAGGCTCAGGTATTTTATTATACAATACAATGGCTGACATTTATTGAATGTTAAACATGTGTCCTTTCTTGAGTGTTTTATAGGAACTTACTCTTTTAACCTTCAACACAACTCTAGAAATAGTGTCTGTATTTTTCCCAATAAGGGTCACGAGGAAACAAAGGCAAAAAAATAGGTTAATTAACTTGGTCAAGGTCCATAACTAGTAGATGGGGCAGTTAGAATTTGAACCCAAAATGACTCTTTCCAGACCCTTCATTATTTACCTACTATAAGGGGAAAGTATGGTGGAGCTTCAGGAAAAATTTTCTGGTCCTTTATAGTACTTCTAAAGAAAGAGATCATCTTATCTCCATCTGGTTATTTCCAGGTCTGCATGTGACACATAAGACTATAGTGTCCATCTTGCAACCAAAGTGGGATCGGCCTGAGGCAAATTTGACACATCAAGGGAGGAAGTAGAAAGATATGGACGTGAGGGAGCCTCTGAGTGGACAAGCCCTGGAGTCACACTACATGGTGTCTTCTTGAAATGTAAGGTCATTGATCTTCAAGGCTTATGCCATTTTGATTTGGATCTTATATTATTTATCATTACAAACATTTGAACCATTATATTTAATTTTATTTCTTCTCTTCAGAATCCCATTTAGGTGTATGTACCAAGATAGCAAAAAGTGGATCAATGTAATACATACTATTTAAGTTCTTTCCTTCCTAGTTTCCAGTTCTTATCCTTACAATGAATAAAAAGAAAAAGGAAGTCCCTCATTCTTAAGTATTAGTTTTATTACTGGAACACTTTACTATTGACTTGTTTTATTTAAAAAATCAACCTTGTAAATAAATGCAATTAATTAAACCAAGTTTTAATTACAAGCCATTATTAGTCAGGGTTCTCCAAAGATACAGAACTAATCAAATAGATTTGTAGATATATGAGGGAAAACTTATTAGGACAATGGTCTCATTTGATTACTGAGGCTATGAATTCCCATGAAAGACCATCTGCTAGAAGTATGGCTCAGTCAAAGACCAAGAGCTTCAGAACCTCAGTTACAGAGAGTGTAACTCACAGTCCAAGGCTGGAGGACTGAGAATCTGGGGGCCACTGACATAAGTGCTGGAATCCAAAGGCTAGAGACCCTGATGTTCTGAGGCTCAAAAGCAAGAAGAGTGTATCCCAGGATGAGGACAGAGAAAAATCACATTTTTGTCCTATCCTGGCCACCAAATGATTGGATGGCGCAAATCCACATTGAGGTGTCTTCCCCAATCATTCACTGACTCACATGCTATCTTCTCTGGAAGCATCCTTTCAGATGCATGGGAAATCATGCTTTATCAGTTCTCAAGGTAATCCTACTCTGGTCAGATGACGCCTAATATCAGCCATCACAAAACACTTTCAAGAAGATAAATAAGTAGGTCTTTCCACATCTCTATTATTTCACTCAGAACTACAACTTGCTGAAGGAATAGTGAATCCTTCACTTCTAGGACCTCTGGGCCCATGTTTATCTAATAGTATCCAGTCTTCCATTTTTTGCAATTTATATTTTTATGATTTTCAATTTTGGATCACTCCAAATCATTGTTTACTAGTCAACCATTCTCCCCTAAAATAATATTCTTGGCACATCTTTACTGGTACTTTTATTGTATTTCTACATATTTGTGAAAATACAGAAAAAGTAATGCTTAATTCTTTAATAAAATAGCAAATACGTAGGCCATTAGCTATCATATTTCCAAAAATCTATTACTAAATTAGCACTTAGGTATTTTCTCATCACTCACTAGCCAAAAATAAGGAAACTTAATCCAACAATTTTGTGTTATTATAAATAATTCAGTTATGTTGAGGTAGTTTAATAGTAATAAAGAACACAGATGGTGGAACCAGATGCTAAATATAAACATGAACTCTGTAATTTACTATCTCTATAACATTGATCAAGTTAACATCTTTGGGTCTCAGTTCCCTCAGGTATGAGGCAGGGAGGATGGCAATGATAACAATAGTAATAATAACTACCTCTTAGGGTTGTTGTGAGGATTAAATGAACTGAAACATATGATGTACTTGTAAAGTTCCCAGCACATAGTAAGAATTCTAAGTGCTAGTAACTATTATTTTCACCAGGATTAACTTGTAATTAACAGAAAACTAGCCACCTGCTATTTACCTAATAAGAAACCTGTCGCACCAGGTGTGGTTCATAGCTCAGAGATGTCATGAAAGTTATAGACTCTTCATATCCTTCTGTTTTGCACCTCTCAATGTATTGGCAACATCTTCCTTCATAGTCAAAAAATGGCTGCCTCAATTCTAGATTCTTCAGACAAGAAAGTCCCAAACAGGAAGGTAAGTGGATGAGGGCAGAAATAAAAAGGTGAGGAAGGAGGGAAGCTTTATCCTGATGGATATTTATTACTGCAGAAGGAAGATATTTATCCCAAATAGTTACCAAAATAGCTATCTTGTTATGGCTTGTTGGTTAGAAATAAAGTTATATGGCCATTTCTATGCCAATCACTGGAAATGAAGAATAGAAACAATATGATTATTTAGAACAATCATAAATCATTTTCTGGGACTGAAACTTTGGTTACTTGATCAAAACCAGATTTCTATTACCTAAGAAAACAAGAAAACAGCCACTGTGTGAGCAAACACACTATCAACAAGCATTGTTACCTATCATTTGTTCAGCTAAGAAAACTGGAGAAACTGCTAAAAGAACAAAGGGCATTGCTTGCCTTTGAGGTCCTGTTTACTTAGTATCTTTAAACTGAAGCTGCTTCTGCCAGGCTCTGCCACGTAACTAAACTCTGGCCTGTGAAGTCTGCTTCCTTATCTACTCACTCTGAGTAGCTTCACTCTTTCTCCAAAATATCTTTGATCTTCCTTTTCAGGTCACATTCCTTAATTTTGTCTCAAAATTTTCTATTCTCTATATCCTACTCTGCTTTCAACAGTTATAATTGGAGAATTGCACAAAGGAGCTTGTAATCCAAAATTCTCCATGTTTAGAATCTTTGAACACTCCCAGATACCCAGAGGCAGATCCCATTTGTCTTTTTCATTCTCTACTGAAAACTTACTGTGAACCAGGCACTTGCACAAATTTTCTATTAATTTTCACCAAAATGATTCTATGAGATATAAGAATGAAAGTAAGATTAAGGCAGATTAAGTCATTTGTGCAAGCATCAGCTAAAAATAGGAAAACAATTACTCTGTACTTGGCAAGCAGCATGAGTCAAAGCACTGTCCTAAGTGCTACATGTGAATTAATTTCTTTAATTCTCTTAACCACCCGGCAAAGTGAGCATTCACTTACAACAAACACCTTCCAAGTACTCCTCACCTGCCATTTTGTAGGTAAGAAATCTGCAGTTTCAAAAGCTAAGTACAGGGCAGTCACCTGGGGCCGGTGGTGCAGGTGCCTCGCGGTGACCTTGCGGCGGGCCGGGTTGGGTCCCTGCGCGGGACGAGGGGCGCGAGCTCCGGCCGGTGATTTCTGCTGGCGGACTCCGAAGGAAGGTGCGGCCCGAAGCCATGAAATGCAAGGAACCAACAGTGACATAATTGAAGGCAGCAAAATCAAAATAAAATAGGATCATTGGTTAGGAAGACTCTGGAGAGGAAAATAAAGTGAAGCAGTGTTTTATCATGTATTTTCCAGCAGGTCTTCTTGAAATTTAAAAATATGACATCTTCTTTTTCAGACAGCTGCTCTTTTCAGAACCAGTTACCTCAAACGAATCAGCCTCTAGATGCTACTCTTCTGTTGTTCTTGATCATACTTGGGAAAAAAAATACTAAATATCCTCACACTAGAAATGAGAAGAAAAAACAGCTATCAAAATTTTATGGAATGTTTTTGTGTTTCATTAGCATTTGCTGATTTTTTATTTTTGGTAAACATTTCCATTACATCCTACTTCAGGGATTTTGTACTTTTAGGTATTAGGTTTACTGAATACCATATCTGTCTCTTTGTGCAAATTATTTCCTTTACTTATGGCTTTTTGCATTATCCAGTCTTCTTAATATCTTGTATAGATTATTGCCTGAATTTCTCTAAACTCACCAAGCTATCATGTAAATGTCAGAAGGCATTTTGTTTCTTTGCAGTAATTTTGATTTGGATTTCAGTCCTTGCTTATGTTTTGGGAGAACCAGGTATCTACCAAAGCCTGAAGGCACAGAATATTTCTTACCAATGTCCTGTCTACGTCAGCATTCAGAGTTACTGCCTGTCACTTTCCATGATGATAATTTTATTTATGGCTTTTATAACCTCTTGGTCAGAAGTTACTACCTTGGTACAGGCTATTCAAATAACTTCCTATGTGAACGAGCCTATCTTGTATTTTCCTTCTTCATCCCTCCCTAGTTACATTGTAAACTCTAAAAGAATACTCTTGCCCAAGCTCATTGTCTGTTTTCTTGGTACCTGGTTACAATTTGTACTGCTTCAGGTATTCATTCTTTTACTTAGAGTACAGATTCCTGCATATATTGAGTTGAACATTCCCCGGTTGTACTTTGTCAATAGTTTTCTCATTGCCACCATTTGTTGGTTTAATTGTCACAAGCTTTATTTAAGAAATACCTCATTACCCATAGATCCATTTGTCAACGGGAAATGCTGCTTCATTCCACTTACAATGCATAATTCTGGACAAATTGAAAAGCCTATATCAATAATAATTTGTTAATATGTTACCAGCTTAAAACTAAACCAGTTACAATAAAATCATAATCTTAGAAACAGGAAAAAAAAAACAAAACTAAGTACAGCCCAGGATTTAGCTCAGTGGTTCCAGCGCCTGCCTCACAAGCGCAAGGTCCTGAGTTCCATCCCCAGTACCAAAAAAAAAAAAAGCTAAGTACTTCAAGTTCACTGAGCTAGAAACTAACAGGAATTACTTAAAGCTGGGTCCAGCAAATTCCAAAAGCTTTGTGTTGAAGCCTCACCTACCCCTATACTGCAGGAATTTGAACTCAAGCCTCCTAACTCCTGAGCCTATTCCATAATCCCTGTTTCAGAGGTTGAACTTGTTTTGTTAAGTGTTCTCCAAATAGTTCATGGTTGACATGACTGAACAAAATAAAGCTGGGAATTAGTGAGAAAATATTTAGCAAATTAGCAAGTCCTTTTCTTCCTTTTCAGAGTGGAGAAGCAAAGACAGCAGATTTCTAGAGGGCTTAAAGAAAAAAGGCTCTTTTGAAAGATAGGTTATCAATATTTACCACATTTTTGCTCCTGTGAAATCACAAATTAAATATTGAAACTACAATTAAGCAAAACCATGCAGTTACCCATTTTACTCAGGCTAAATTTTGTTATTTGTTTTGTGTTTTAGAAATACCATGGTGAAGGGCTTTGCTATAAAGCATTAAAACCTTAGTCTTTCTCATCTCCAGATTAGAGCTTGCCAGGAAACAGATTTAAAATTGGTAACTACTGAGACCGCACTGAAGGGAACGTTTTTCTATCCTGCTTATCTCTCTCATGTAGTTTTTTTCTTGTAGCCTCCCACTCAGAAATCAACTAGGGTCTATTTGTAGAAATCTGCAGCTCCAAGGATCTTTCCTTGCCTGTTTTTGGCACAGAAAAATGGATGTGGAAGTGGCAGGTCTGGAGAGTCATTTCTTTCATTGGTTCATTCTTTTTTGTTTGCTTTTGTTTCTTATTCCTTTGAACCTAGATCTTAAACATGCCATTGGTCACAATAAGACAAAATCCTTTGCCCAGATACATTTCTCTTGCTGCAAGGTGTGAGGTCCCTGAAAATGAAATTAGCTATCTGAGCTAAATTATACCTCCAAAGGGCTGATCCACTGTGGGAAACACATGTTTGCTCATTGACACAATATATAAACAATCCACCAAGCCAAAATGAAATGGGTATGATAGTCCCAGGGATCAAGGTGTTTAAGACGGATCAAAGACTGTGTAAAATAAATGATTAAGTAAAACAATATAACAATTTTTATAGTTTTCTTTCATTGGGGACAGAAAACAACAAAACCCCATAGTATCATTTGTAAAGTTCATGTGTATGGGACAGAAATTATGACATACATTATTATGGCCTTTCTTGTCAGTGTATATACTGAAATCTTCCTAACTCCAGGCCCCAACTTTCTCTCTGTGAGACAAGTTTTGGATGGACTAGAGAATTGTCTATAAGGTTCCTGCTGGGTCAAAATGAAACTTGCTCCTTTACCCAGCTTGCCATGCTCTTTACAGATCCATCTGCTAAGGTACTATTTTCATCGCTTTGTTTTGCAATTAGCACAGAGTTTGCTTCTGTCTCCTACTATTACACATGAAGGTAAAGGCAAATATTAACACAACACTGGCTCAGGATTGGAGCTTTCAAATGAATAGATTGATTTAGAAGCCTTGATCCAAATTTTCAATGTTTTGCTACAGGAAATTTTCAAAATCATGATTATAGAAATTGCCAGGAAACAGACAGCTATTACTAAAAACTGTTTTCATAATATTTGGGAAAAGATCTTTGGATGATTATCTAACATTTGAGATATATATATATATATACACACACACACACATATATATATGTGATGTGTGTAATCTCGGCCTACAGTCAACATATTGGTTATAATTATAAAATATGTGCATATAACTGGATTCATTTTTAAGGTGATTTTTTTTCCTATGGGATTGTGGCAGCTAATTCCAGCCCTTTTCTAGTTGCTCTTTGTACATTTCCCCCATCAAAACTTGGTAAAGCCCTACTACATTATTGTTTCTTCTAGTTCATTCCATGAATCACTTAAAGTACTTATAAATACAGATTTCTAGGCCTCCTGCAGCCCTGTTGAATTAGACACTCCTGAGGCAGAACCATGGATGATTCATATTTAATAAACTCCACAGGTGATTCTGATGCAGTCATGTGTAAAAACCACTGCTCAGTATCCATGAATCAAGATTGTAGGGAAAACACGATGGGAGAGTGACAAGTCTGTCAAACCAATGAAACAGGCTCAAGTTCCATTAAGTTACAAATTTCTTTGAATCTAGCACCCAAGAGAAGCACCTTGTTTTTTGAAAGCTGTAACCTATACTTTGACTCAGAGATCTATCACTATTTGTAATCACCTAATCTTGTGACTTCACTCTGCTTGACTTCTCTGTGAACTGAATCAGTTCCTCCTATGTCCATGATGTTAAGACACATTTTGTATTAGAGACCAATATCCCCTCACCCCTAACCTTCCTTTCACATCCCACCTAACTTTTGTCAAGCCTCACACCTCTGCTTTTCTTTTCTTTATAGGAGGCCCCAAAAGGCAGCCCTCATCGCAGACACATCACTCACTGAGTACTTTAGTGAAAGCAAAAATATTCTGATGATCCTTTAAGTGCAATGGAATCTATCCTGCTCCATGATCAAGAAGACAGGAGCTCTCAAATAGCTGTAAGGGTCTGAATGCGGAGAACTTCCCCAAAGAAACTAGCCACCAAGGGATGGCTCCTGCATATGTCTTTTCCAGCACTGAGTGGACATGTTCCAAGATACAGAATGAAAGAGTTTTAAAAGAGAATATTTTTGTTCTACATGTTTAGAAATGAGGTGCTAAGACAGAGTACATGCTCAAACAAAAGGCAGTGAGTGAGTGAATGGATAAAAAGAACATTCCTGCAAAATAAAATTTTAAAATGTATATAAGAAAGGACTAGAAAGGAGAGAGACCCCCGCAAGCACAGAGGAGGTGAGCTGTGTGGGGCCAGCAGCACGCCCTCCCTCCCCCTGTCAAAATGAGAAGACACGTAAACAAGTCTCAAAACCAGACTTCCAGATCACCTACACTAATCCCAAAGGGAAACCAGATGGAACACTCTGATACTCAACCATCTGGACTCCCTGAACTGGCAACAAAAGAGGATCTGGAAACAATGAAATCAGAAATAATTTCTCAGATAACAGCAAAGATTTTGCTCATAGTGCAAGACATGATTAATAAATCTAGAGAGGAGCTCAGAAACATGATGGAATCCCAATATAGGAAATAAATGGAATCCATAAAACAGATGCAAACAGATTTCCAGGAGACTAAAAACTCCAGTGAAAGTCTATGCAGCAGAAAGAGCCAATGTGAGGACAGAATTTCAGATATAGAAGATAAGATTGCAATTAGTGACCAGGAAAAGAAAAATTGCTTTAAAATTGTAAGGGAACATGAGAAGTCAATCCAGCAGCTGCTAAATGATGTGAAGAAGAATAACAAGACTGATTGGAATCAATGAAGAAACAGGACAGAGTGCAGATGACATAAAAAACCTGTTCACAGAATTGATGGCAAAAAACTTCTCAAGCAGTGAAAAAGAACTTGACATATAGATAAGCAAGGCATATAGGACTCTAAATAGCCTTGATAAAAAAAAATCTACACATAGGCATATAATTATTAAGATTCCAGAAACCCAACAGAAGAACAAAGTTCTATAAGCAGTTAGAGAAAAGAAACAAATCACGTATAAAGGAAGCCCATCAGAATCACAGCAGACTTCTCAATGCAAACCCTCAAGGCAAGAAGAGCTTGGAGTGATGTATTGCAAGCCCTAAAGGAAAATAGCCTCCAACCCAGATTGATGTGCCCTGCAAAACTATCTTTTAAAATTGATGGAGAAATAAGATACTTTCATTACAAAGAGCACCTTAGGAACTTCATGAATACCAAACCAGCACTCAAAAAAGTTCTAGACAATATCCTAGAAAAAGGCAATGAGGAACACAACCCCAGGAAGCCCAGCGGAATAAATCCATTGGGTGTGAAAAGAAATTAAATGCAAAGGGGAAGAAGACAACAAAAAGAAAAAGTCATGACAATGAGAAGTCAGTATGTATCAGTTATAACCATCAATGTAAATGGTCTCAATTCACCAATCAAAAGAAATAGACTGGCAGAATGGGTCAAGAAGCAAGATCCAACAATATGCTGCATACAAGAAACACATTTAATTCAAATAGAAACTCCTAGTCTGAAAGTTAAAGGGTGGAAAACAATATTCCATGTGACAGGAAACAACAACAACAAAAAGCAGGAATAGCTGTCCTCTTTGCAGATCAAGTGGATTTCAAATGAAAATCTGAAACACTCTGGTCCCAAGAATTTCAGATAAGGGATACTCAACTTGTATGTACAAATCTATTGTGAACATGTATTTCCATTCCTCTCAAGTAAAAACTTAAGAACAGGACTGTTGCTTCTTAACAGTAATACAAGAAATTTCTATATTGTTTTCCAAAAAGATTTTCTCATTTTACATTCACATTAGCAGTATTAGAAAGTTCTAACTGGTTCAAACCTAAGCTGACATTTGTTCTTTTAAAACTTTTAACTTCATCTCCCTAATGAGTGTATAATTCAATCTTGTTATTGTACTGATTAGTATTTTTCAGATTCTAGTGTGGCACACATTTCCTTGTGCTGTACTGGCTATTTACCATCTTTTTGTGTCTACTTTTTAATTAGGTTGTCTATTAATGAGCTGTAAGATGCCCTACTAAGGTCCCCAGTTGCACGGAACATGCTGAATCAGCCCACTGCAGACAGCCAGGTCTGTGCACACCCTACCAAGGTCCCAAGTCACCCAGAAGATGCTGAATCACCCCACTGCAGACAGCCCACCACCTGGTTCCACACTACAAAGACGCAGAGGACACCAAACCATCAGACCAAGGTACTGAGTCGCACTGCTCCTGGACCAGAGGTAGGGGCTTCTGAGCCACTGTCCCATTGCTCCTGGTCCAGAGGAAGGAACTCCCAGTCACCATCCCTTCCGCTGCTCCCAGCCCAGAGGAAAGGGCTTTGGGGCCACCTTATATCCTGCTGCTCCTAGCCCAGAGGAAGGGGCTTCCAGGCCACCATCCCTCCCACCACTCCCGGCCCAGAGGGAGGGGCTTCTGAGCCTTCATCCCAATGCTCCTGGTCCAGAGGAAGGGGCTTCCTGGCCACCATCCCTCCCACTGCTCCCAGCCCACAGGAAAGGGCTTTTGGTCCACCATCCCTACCGCTGCTCCTGGCCCCTGTCCCACCTCTCCCAGCTCCGAGGAGGCAATCTGTGCAGGCGCTAACAGCCCCCAGCCCCAGCCAAAATGAGAAAACACATAAATAAGTCTCAAAACCAGACTTCCAGATCATCTACAGCAACCCCAAAGGGAAATGAGATGGAACGCTCTGATATTCAACCACCTGGACCCACTGAACTGGCAACAAAAGGGGATCTGGAAAAAATGAAATCACAAATAATTTCTCAGATAACAGGAGAAATTGTGCCCCTAGTGCAAGACATGATTAATAAATCTAGAGAGGAGCTCAGAAACATGATGGAATCTCAACAAAAGAAAAAAATGGAATCCATAAAACAGATGCAAACAGATTTCCAGGCCATGAAAACCTCCACTGAAAGTCTACACAGCAGAATGAGCCAATGTGAGGACAGAATTTCAGATATAGAAGATAAGATTGCAATTAGTGACCAGGAAAAGAAAAATTGCTTCAAAATTATAAGGGAACATGAGAAATCAATCCAGCAGCTGCTAGATGATGCAAAAAAGAATAACATAAGACTGATTGGGCTCAATGAAGAAACAGGAGAGAGTGGAGATGACATAAAATTCTCTTCACAGAAATAATGGCAGAAAACTTCCCAAGTATGGGAAAAGAGCTTGACATACAGATAAGTGAGGCATATAGGACTCCAAATAGCCTTGATCAAAAAAAAATCTACACATAGGCATAGAATTGTTACAATCCAGAAACACAACAGAAGAACAAAGTTCTCCAAGCAGTCAGAGAAAAGAAACAAATCACGTACAAAGGGAAGCCCATCAGAATCACAGCAGACTTCTCAACACAAACCATCAAGGCAAGAAGAGCTTGGAGTGACATATTCCAAGCCCTAAAAGAAAACAGCCTCCAACCCAGATTGATGTACCCTGCAAAACTAGCTTTCAAAATGGATGGAGAAATAAGATACTTTCATGACAAAGAGCACCTTAGGACCTTCGTGAATACCAAACCAGCTCTCCAAAGAATTTTACACAATATCCTAGGAACAGACATTGAGGATCACAACCCCAGGAAGCAAAGCAGAATGAACCCATCTGGTATGACAAGAAATTAAATGTAAAGGGGGAGAACCCAACAAAAAGAAAAAGTCATGGCAATGACAAGTCAATATGTTTCAGTTATAACCATCAACATTAATGGTCTCAATTTACCAATCAAAAGAAATAGACTGGCAGAATGGGTCAAGAAGCAAAATCCAACAATATGCTACACACAAGAAACACACTTAATTCAAAAGGAAACTCATAGGCTGAAAGTTAAAGGGTGGAAAACAATACTGCATGGGACAGGAACCCAAAAAAAAGCAGGAGTAGCTATCCTTTTGGCAGATCAAGTAGATTTCAAACCAACACGGATTAAGAGAGACAAAGAAGGATACTACATCCTTGTAAAGGGAAGAATCCAAGAGGAAGAGATGACAATCATAAATATCTATGCACCAAACACTAATGTGCCTAACTATATAAAACAAATACTAATGGACATGAAAAGTCATATATGCACTAATACAATTGTAGTGGGGGACCTCAACACCCCACTGTCACAAATAGATAGATCAACTAGACTAAAAATAAGTAATGAAATACTAGAACTCAATCGAACTCTTGAACAAATGAACTTAACAGATGTTTACAGAGTCTTCCACCCCACAAAATCAGAATACACATTCTTCTCAGCTCCACATGGGTCATTCTCCAAAATAGACCACATACTCACACATAGAACATGTTTAAGTAAGTGCAAAGGAATTGAAGTTATCCCCTGTATATTATCAGACCATAGTGCAATGAAATAGGAGATCCATAGCAAAAGAAACTCAAAAAATTTCATAAACACGTGGAAATTGAACAACACACTTCTGAATAACCAATGGGTCACAGAGGAAATTAGAGAAGAAATCAGAAAGTTCCTTCAATTAAATGACAATGACAATACAACATATCGGAATCTATGGGACACAATGAAAGCAGTCTTATGAGGGAAATTCATAGCAGTGAATACACATATTAGGAAAACAGAATGAGCCCAATTAAACAACCTGATGCTGAACCTCAAGCTTCTAGAAAAAGAAGAGCAGGACAACACCAGGGCTCATACAAGGGAGGAAATTATAAAGATCAGAGGAGAAATCAATGCAATGGAGACTAAGAGAATGATACAAAAAATCAATGAAGCCAAGAGTTGGTTCTTTGAAAGAATCAACAAAATTGACAAACCTATAGCCAACCTTGTCAGAAAAAGGAAAGAAAAGACCCAAATCCATGCAATTAGGAATGAAAAGGGTGAAATTACAACAGACCCAGCAGAAATCCAGAGGATTATCAATACCTACTTCCAGAACCTATACGCCAATAAGATGGAAAACACAGAAGAAATGGACAGATTCCTAGATACATATGAATTACCAAAGTTGAACGAAGAAGACCTAAAAATTCTGAACAACCCAATATCAACCAATGAAATTGAAAATGTAATTAAAAACTTATCAACTAAGAAAAGCCCAGGCCCTGATGGCTTCACTGCTGAAGTCTACAAGACATTTAGAGAGAACTGCTGCCACTACTGTTTAAACTCTTCAATGAAATTGAAAGGGAACCAATACTCCCAAATTCCTTCCTGGAAGCAAGCATCACCTTGATCCCCAAAGCAGAGAAAGACCCAACTGAAAAAGAGAACTATAGGCCAATCTCACTAATGAACATAGATGCAAAAATCCTTAATAAGATAATGGCAAACAGAATGCAGAAGATCATCAAGAAGATCATACACCCTGATCAAGTGGGATTCATCCCAGGGATGCAGGGATGGTTCAATATATGAAAATCAATCAATGTAATACACTATATCAATAGAGCCAAGGACAAAAACCATATGATTATCTCCATAGATGCAGAAAAAGCATTTGACAAAATCCAACATGCATTTATGATAAAAACCCTACAAAAAATTGGAATAGATGGTCTCTACCTCAAACTGATAGAACCCATCTATGAAAAACCAACAGCCAATATCATTTTTTTTGATCAAGGCTATTTGGATTCCTATATGCCTCACTTATCTGTATGTCAAGCTCTTTTCCCCTGCTTGGGAAGTTTTCTGCCATTATTTCTGTGAAGAGAATTTTATGTCATCTCCACTCTCTCCTGTTTCTTCATTGAGCCCAATCAGTCTTATGTTATTCTTCTTTGCATCATCTAGCAGCTGCTGGATTGATTTCTCATGTTCCCTTATAATTTTGAAGCAATTTTTCTTTTCCTGGTCACAAATTACAATCTTATCTTCTATATCTGAAATTCTGTCCTCACATTGGCTCATTCTGCTGTGTAGACTTTCAATGGAGTTTTTCATGGCCTGGAAATCTGTTTGCATCTGTTTTATGGATTCCATTTGTTTCTTATGTTGGGATTCCATCATATTCCTGAGCTCTTCTCTAGATTTATTAATCATGTCTTGCACTAGGGGCACAATTTCTCCTGTTATCTGAGAAATTATTTGTGATTTCATTTTTTCCAGATCCCCTTTTGTTGCCAGTTCAGTGGGTCCAGGTGGTTGAATATCAGAGCGTTCCATCTTATTTCCCTTTGGGGTTGCTGTAGATGATCTGGAAGTCTGGTTTTGAGACTTATTTATGTGTTTTCTCATTTTGGCTGGGGCTGGGGGCTGTTAGCGCCTGCACAGATTGCCTCCTCGGAGCTGGGAGAGGTGGGACAGGGGCCGGGAGCAGCTCGAGGGATGGTAGCCAGGAAGGCCCTTCCTCTGGACCAGGAGCATTGGGATGGAGGCTCAGAAGCCCCTACCTCTGGGCAGGGAGGGGTGGGAAGGATGGTGGCCCTGAAGCCCCTTCCTCTGGGCCAGGAGCAGCGGGACAGAAGGTGCCCCAAAAGCCCTTTCATCTGGGCTGGGAGCATCGGGAGGGATGGTGACTGGGAAGCCCCTTTCTCTGGACCAGGAGCAGTGGGACAGCGGCTCAGAAGCCCCTACCTCTGGTCCAGGAGCAGTGGGACTCAGTGCCTTGGTCTGATGGTCTGGTGTCCTCTGCATCTTTGTAGTGTGGAACCAGGTGGTGGGCTGTCTGCAGTGGGGTGATTCAGCATCTTCTGGGCAACTCTGGACCTCGTTAGGGCGTGCACAGACCCGCCTGTCTGCATCAGGCTGATTCGGTGTGTTCTCCAACAGCCAATATCATACTAAATGGTGAAAAACTGAAATCCTTCACACTAAAATCAGGAACAAGACAAGGATGTCCACTATCACCACTCTTGTTCAATATAGATTTGGAAACATTAGCCATGGCAATCAGACAAGAGAAAGAAATAAAAGGAATAAAAATAGGAAATGAAGAAGTCAAATTGTCATTATTTGCAGATGACATGATATTCTATATAGAAGACCCCAAGAACTCCACCAAAAGTCTTCTAGACTTAATAACCAAATTCAGTCAAGTAGCTGGTTACAAGGTCAACACACAAAAATCAATAGCTTTCCTCTACACCAATGACACACTCACTGAGAGAGAAATAGGGCAAATAATTCCTTTCACAATAGCATCCAAAAAACTGAAATACCTAGGAATCATCCTAATGAAAGAAATCAAAGACCTCTTCTCTGAAAACTATGGCACTCTGAAAAGAGAGATTGAAGATGATATCAGAAAATGGACAGACATCCCCTGCTCCTGGGTAGGAAGGATTAATAGAGTGAAAATGGCCATACTTCCAAAACTGCTATATAGATTTAATGCAATTCCAATTGAGATCCCAGAAGCATACTTCATAGCCCTCGAGAAAACAATCCAAAAATTGATTTGGAACAAGAAGAGACCCAGAATAGCAAAAGAAATTCTAGGTAACAGAGACATGGCAGGGGGTATCACAATCCCCAACCTGCAACTCTACTACAAAGCTACTGTGAAAAAAACAGCATGGTACTGACAAAGAAACACACTTGAGGACCAGTGGAACAGATTAGAAGATGCAGAAACAACACCAGACACACTCAGCCATCTCATCTTCGACAAAGGAGCCAAACACCCTCAACTAGTGACAGGATCATATGGCTTTTTCCTTTCCTCTGTTAAAATGATGACTGTTGGGGGTGGATCTTCCAATGCTGAACCAACACTGCCATCCCTATAACAAAACCACTTTCTACATACTGCCAGATCTGACTTCTAATAGTTTGTTTTGTTAAACAAATTTCTATGTATGTTCATACTTTTTTCTTCTATTATCTTTATCCGGTTTTAGGATTAGCACAATGTTGATTTCCTAAAATGAGAGGAGAAGTGTTCCTTCTTTTTTCTGCTTTAAATGTTTGATATAATTTATCAGTTAAAATGTATATGAGCCTGCTGTTGTCATATAGGTAGGTTTTCAAGCTAGGAATATACTTTCTTTAATAGGTGCTATTCAAATTTTATATTTCCTCCAGAGTTAGTTTCATTAATTTGTCTTCCACGGTACTTCTTAGAAGTTGTCAAATTTATTTCAAAAAATATTTTTCTAATATGCTTTCTATACCCTTTCAAATTCTGTAAAATCTGTGGTAATGTCTTCTAGATCTTGATATTGTAATTTTTAAAATGTTTAATTCATATTGTGTAATAGGAAGAAAAGGTCTAAAGGAGCAGGGGAAATCAGAGGAGTAAGGGAAAGGAAAGAAGGGAAAAGAAAAAATATGAGAAAAGGAAAAAAATGAAACAAACTCTTTGCAAATAGGGAAGGGTGGAGGGGGTGAAAGGAGGGCAGGGGAGGGAAAAAAATAAGAACCAAGATACTCATGTAAAGGTACAAAATTTCAATGATGAATGTAACTGTATTTTATACCTAAAATGTACCAATAAACTTAATGGGGGAAAAAAAGAAATAAGGAGAGAAAAGGAGGAAGAAAGGCTTTAATTCCATTTGTTTGAGGAACCACTGTGTCAGGAACTGAAGAAAAAAGATGATTTCAAGAAAAAACATGAAGTACATAATGGAAGAGCTCTAAAATAAGGAGTGTCTGTTCATATCTTCACTTCTAATGAGTTGAGGGAACTTCCTCAAGCAGGTTCCTCCCATTTTGGAGGAGAAGATCAGAGAAGTGGCTTTGCCAAGGATGCATGGTTCTTTGAATTTTGTATTTCAAATGCTAGATAACAGCCACATGAACAAAGGAATTAGCCCACTTAATCATACTAATCTCTTCTACCCAACAAAGAATGGAATGAATGTCTTCTTTCCAAGACTGATAGGAATCCTCCAGTCTTTCCAATTATGCTTGCAATAGAGCACCTCCAAGTCTCCAGGTGAAAAAGAAAGGAAAGAAGGTGGGAAGCGAAATAGAGACAGAGACAGAGAGGTGCAAGCCTGTAAGGAGCACTTAGAAGGCTGAGATAGGTGGATTGCCATGAGTTCAGGGCCAGCCTGAGCTACACAATGAGTTCAAGGCCAGCATGGACTATATAGTGAGGTCTTATCTCGAAAGAAATGAATGAGAGACAGAAGAAAGGAGAGAGGGAAGGAAAAAGAGAGTAAGTAAAGGATGAAAGAAGGAAGGAAGGAAAAGAGGATTGTAGGGACAAAATGGTCATCTCATCAGGTCATTGGCCACATCTGTCCAGAAGAGAACTAACTCAAGCACTTCTTTTAATCAGAGAATTTTTTCTCCAGGTGATTGTATAGTTGTATTGCTCTATAGATTACATTTTTAAAAGGCAGACTATGGGGAATAGAAGACCACAATGTGCCACTACACTCCTCTTACCCTTGTTCCCATGTCTCATTGCTGAAAGAGAAAATGTTCTTTGTAAGGCCTCAAAATATGAATGAAAAACTGGAATCAAGACTATATGCTATAATGAAAATTGTTCAACACAGAGGAAATGTGGCCCCATGATATCAGCTCACAGCCCTCATACTTTAGATAACCACATGGAGTTAATGTTTGTTGAATGCTTACCACGCAGGCAAAGTACTTACATGTGTTATCTCTTTTGAAAATCATATGGCCAAGATTTGTTACTTTCATGCCTTAAGCACAGAATCTATGATAGAGATTATTATTTTCAGAGAAATGATTTCACCAAAATAATTATAGGCACATTACCAGCTGTTTTGTAACCCCTGCTTTTTTTTTAAACTTGGCTCAGAAATTAGCCAAAAGAGCACAACGCAGTCCTCTAAAGCCAACCTTGAAGTTGTCCTTGTCTAAATCTCATTCTCTTGTTTGTGAACCCAGCCTCCTTTACATAAGAGGCCAACCTCACTGGGTGTGCCTGGCATGCTCGGAAAGGAGGCAGGCACATTTCTTTTTGGAGATCAGCCTTTGGGGCAACCTTGGAGCAGTGTCACCATGTGGCCAGTGTCTCTGGTCTCAGAGTGAAAGCTGAGCTTCTGAATAAGCTGAATAAGAGAATATCTGAGAACAAAAATGGGGTAACCTGATCATAATGTAGAACAATTGTCAACTCTGAAAGCCATTTCAGGCTGGAGAGAGGCTGGAGCCTCATTGTATGACAAGCTGTGGGTCATGAGAGTCAGACTTGGGTTTTCCAGTATCCCCTTTGGTGTATCAAGGGAAACTGGGAAAGGCTTTGGTGGCCCATTCAAAACCAGATCAGGACGGCTGCCCAAGACATGGGACAGAAAGCAGTTTGTACAGTCAGCAACCCTGAAACAAATGCTCCTCACAAATGCGATGCCAACTGGGCTGCTTCGCCAGGAGCAAACTTGATCCTTCTTGCCATTAGTCCAGAAACTTGCCTTTCAGAGATTACAAGAAATCAGCTCTGGAGAGGTTAAGAGCAGTTGTAGAAAGAAAAATGCATAAGCTTTGGAAAGAAAGCTGTGCATGTACTTGACCCAATTTCAGTCTTCCTTAGTTTTCTCCTGACCTGTTCAGGAGCTGACCTCTTTCTTTGCCAGAAAGAATTTTTTGTTTTGCAATGAGATTTTGACCTTAAAGATAGATTATATTCATTTTAATTTGCTTTACTTCTATAATGCTTTTTCTTTTAAAAACAGCTCTACTAGGGAAAGTGGGAGGGGTAAGGGAAAGGAAAGAAGGGAAAAGAAAAAATATGAGAAAAGGAAAAAATGGAAACAAAGTCTTTGTAAATAGGGAAGGGTGGAGGGGGTGAAGGGAGGGCAGGGGAATGGGGAAAAAATAAGAACCAAGATACGTCATGTAAAGGTACAAGATCTCAGTGATGAATGTAACTGTATTGTATACCTAAAATGTACCAATAAACTTAATGGAGAAAAAAAACCCAGCTCTACTAAAAATACATAATGGAAAATACAGAAAAATATAAAGGAAAAAATTTAAATCATAGCTGATCTTGGCACTTGGGTGATCACAGTTAAACTTTTTTGCTTTTCTTTGTTAATTTCAAGCTCTTTATTCATCGTTGTGCTTGTGTGTGTGCACATATTGCATATACATATATATAAATGTAGTTACTTTGCAAAATTGGGATCATTCTCAAACATGGTTTCATGATCTGGGTTTTTTTTGCTCATAATGGAAGCATTAAATATTCTTTGGGGACACATTTTTTAAAATGATTACATAATTACTATTCTTTTTCAGGCTTTGACAGTCTGAGTATCGGCCATTAAAAAGAATAACATATGGATATTTAAAATGGAACTTGGGGCCATTTGCTTTTGCAATCTTTAATGCATTTCTCTATTGCATTTTTTTCAAGCTCAGATACTTTAAGTACAGCCAATTAAATAAAAACACTAGGACTGAGGACATCAGGAAAGATTTATCAACAGTCTAAACTAATAAGGAAATCTAAGTCAGCTGCATTTTTTTAGAACATCCATGTATATCTACAATCAGATAAATGCTACCACATGTGGATAGGAGATTGCTAGTTTCTTATGATTTTAGGTACTATAATAGGCTGGCTTCATTGTTTCATGAATTACAATGACACTATGACCTCAAAAACAACAGAAATCGTTTTCCTCAAAGATGTTAGTTGTTAACATCAGACCATTTGGTTATTTAAAATAATCTGGATAATTGATGGCATAATCAGTAAGGTTTAACTTTGGGGCAGGTGTTATTCCCCAGTGTCTGTTTTCAAACTGGTTGTTCGGAGATCTCAGAAAATACTTTTCCAAAGAATAAAGTTCTAGGTATTAGGTAGTTGAGAAGGAATCTGGATCATCACATGTCATGGTAAGAGAACCGCATAGCAGCATAGCAATGGTGCTGGGAGAAAAGGAATTCGCAAGATTTTGGTGGGATGGTGGCTTGCTTTCTCACCTTTCACCCTAGCTGCGCAACAGCAGGAGGAAAGACTCCAGAGGGCAATCCTGGAAATCTCAAAGAAGCAGGGGAAAGGCTAATGAGCTACAGAGAAACTGTCCTCCTTCCCATGGCCTTCTTAGTGTGGGTCCAAGACCAGCCACCCAATGGATTCTTCTGAATATTGGAGAACCCACAGAGGAAAAAGCAAGAGCAAGACCGTAAGTAGAGACTGGGGATTCTGCCAGGAGGGAACTAGAGATGACAAAGGGAGAAAACCAACAGGAAAACTGGCTTCCTCCCCTCTTTCCTTCTGCCTTGGTATGGTCATTTCCACTGCTCTCTAGATAGAAACTAAGGCATATTAAGGAGTTGAATGAACATTTCCTAAGTTCTTACCATGGACCGGGTATTGGACCTTACAAATAAGGAACTGAGACTCAAGGGGGTTAATTAAGAAACAAGGGTAAAAAGTGAAGCAACTGAAGGGTGCAGTTTTTAGCGAGAACTAAGCCAACCACAGCAAGATAGAGGACAGAAAGAAGTCCCAAAGAATGTCAGCTGGGAAGGGAGGCTAGGGCTCTGTTCCCTGAGGGGAATGGGGCTGCCATTCAAAAGACTGCTTCCACACATAGCACGGATGTAAGACATGCATCTGTACACTGGGGCTGCCTTCTGATTTTTGTTCAGATGTCTTGGCATCATGTACACACCACCATGGCATGTTTCAGTTCCTGCCAAAACAAAAAAGGCTCAGAAGAAATTATAATTAACTGTTTCCAACCAGGCAGCCACTCCTCCCTTTGCAGCCTTCACTGTGAAGCTCCAGGATCCCACACAAGCCTGGAGTTTAGAAACAAGTCATGATTGAAACATGGATTCTAATTGGATGCTTCCATGTCTTACTTTCTGTCGTGCTTATATATGAATTTAGGATATTTCTTGCTTTTCTTCAGGTTTGCTCAATTCTAAATTACATGGTTTCCCTCTTTTCCCTTTAACTAGTTATACCAGTTTTGTAAATGGTTTAAGTTTATTCATTCTAAAGCTTTTCAATAAATCTAAATTGTGAACTCTTTCTCTATAATCCCTAAAAAGGTTACCTTTCCTGTGGTGATGAATTTAGAGCTTTCTTATCTTACTTTAATAAATCACCTAGTATTTTGCCAGTATTCTTATGGGTAAACAAGAATGTTTCTAAGCAAAGGGGATGGATTTAAAATTTCAGGCAAGAATTGGCATCTTAAACATTCTTTCACACTGAGCAAATTGTATTTGTATTGACTAGTGTAGAACTTGCCATTACAAATATTATAAGAGACAAAAGTAAGAGTATAGTCTTATATTAAAAGAGCAAGAAAATACTTGACAATTATACAAAAAGGTCCAGACTTACAACAGTGAATAAGGAAGAGGGTGCAGCTCCTAACAAGAGCAAAGCCACAAAAAAAGACACCTGAGAAGAATCCCCTTGAACTTGGCCTAATTATAAAGCAAAATACCGGGGATTTCTTTGTGATCCTGACTATCTCCTCAGCATGGAATATAAGTAGCTAGCACTATAATTAATTAGAAGCTCTTTGCCATGTAAACACGTTGGAGAACTCTACTGTTGTAAGGAAGCAGCATCCAGCTCCCTGGTCTTAGAGATGCTAAATCCCAGGAGCAAAAGATTTTCCCCATGATCTGAAGGGATGCAAGATGTTTCTGAGGTTTAGAGTTCAAACTTGTACAAGCATTTCCGTTTTACTTTCGAAATTATTTTATATTTCCACAGGATGGTCCTTAATTCCCTCAAATTTGTTTCCTAAAACAGAAGTCAAAAAGGCTTGAAAACTTTGTCCTCAGACTTTTAAAGACCTTGGATTTCATTTTTATTTTCTATGTCTTAGAATTATTATTTATGTAGCTTAAGCTATTAGATAATGATAACTTGTTCTTAATATTATATAAACAGGAAATCATGACAAGTCAATGCATTTGTAGCATGTTGGTATGGCCTAACATGAACCATTAATTTAACCTACTTAATCACTAATAATTAATCTTAAAGTGACAGACCCTAACTTTTCATTGTGTGTTTGCTTACAAGGAACAATTATTTTCAACAGCTATAGTTTTCCTTTCTAAAATTTTGTGTGATACATTTCAAATAAACATGCTCTTTTTTTTAGTATTTGGTTCCATTGATTTTCTCGTATTTTATTTATGTAAACATACTCATTTTATAGAACATTGCCTTACTAAGTTCCTGGTGTACAAATTTTTCTAATTATTGTTCTCCAATTATTTCATTCTATGGCATATAGGGTATGTGTTGTGTGTTTGTGTGCATACATATTGTATGTTGTGAATTATAGAATATAATTAGGAGTGATTGTGAGATTTCCTATAAAGGAAGTTTCAAGGATTTCATCAATACATGACAAGTTTCTACATTAATTTCTCAGCTTGGAATTCCCCCAACATGCAGGGAGAGTAGATATGGATTCCACACCCGTGCATAGCACACTTGCAGTGTTTCAAATGATCATAGGTGGTGTTTTACCCACCAGAACCCAGGGCACTCCTGAGCTTCCTTAGGACTTCTCTAGATCTGTGGGCAGTTTTTTAAATTCTCCTTTTACTGTAAAAGAAATTGCCCTGATTTTATATTAATGGAAGTAAATAAAGGAGGACAATGACTAAATACATGATAAATTACACAGGGATTAAAGAGTAAATTGGGTTCTCCATGAACTGATATAAAATATCTTCCAGGACATGGCATTGAGTTGCAGTACAATACACAGTATGATACAGTTTGTGTCAAAAATACATGTTTTAGGGCTGGGGATTTAGCTCACTGGTTTTGCTGCCTGACTCATAAGTGCAAGGTCCCGAGTTTGATCCCCAGTACCAAAAACAATAAAATAAAATAAAATAAATAATCCATGAAAAGTCTGAAGCACAACATATTGTATAATCACATTACTGGTGACCTCTGTCCTGAGCCACGTGCCTCTTTATGTAATTAACATCTATATTAGTGAAGTGGGAACAGCAATCTGGCATTATTACGAACCTGTAAGTCCAGAATACACGAAGTCCATGAGCAAGGCTAGGACATCATATTAAGTAGGAAAGTGATATATGGACTGTTGTTGCCACAAAAATTAATGTGAGAAAGAGAAGATATCAGAGGCTGTCACTACGGAAGCTGCTTTACTTGCCATGGAACTATAAAGTAGACCAAATGAAAGATCAAAAAAAATTTTTTTTCACCCTGCATACCCTTTCTTGTCTTTGTCACATATTATTTCCTGCCTTTGGAGATTCTCATACTTGGTGTGGGACACACTTGCAGAGTAGCATGCTGGGTATTTTTATTACCAGTAAAGTAATTTATCTTCCTTTTCTTTTAGATTCTCTGGGGTTTCATTTTCACACACACACAAAAAAGGTAAGCCAAATATACCTTCTGGTAGGAATTTCTACAAATATAGATTGGAGGACCTTTAGACTCAAATTATTTTTAGCCTCTAACAACCTTGTGTTGTTGTAGGAAGGTTCATGTTGAAGAAGTCCAACAAAATATAGTAAGAAAAATAAGTAGCCTGAAAAAAATCAGTCATCAACTGGAAAGATAACCTTGGAAGAGCCTGTAGACCCTGCCAACCACTGAGTTCAGCCCCTTTCAATTGGATTAATCCTTGATGCACCTTGGCCACAGGTGAACTAGGAACACTGAACAACATGTACATTTAAAATGTAAAATGTCTTTAAAATGGGGAGATCATGTTCTTCTGTCAATACAAACCTACTCATAGATCCAGAACTAGCCAGAAAAAAGAGGTTCTACAATGCCCAGCCAAAATAGTCAGATATAATTTGACTCTCAGAACTTTCCTCAAAAGCTGTCATCCTCTTCAAGAATATCAAGAGACTCTGGTCAGCTCAAGAGTCTTACACACCTGGCAAGACCTCACAGAAAACCACTTCTTAGGGCCAGAGATTTAGCTCAGTTGTGCTGCTGCCTGCCTCGAAAGCACAAGGTCCTGAGTTGGATCCCTGGAACCAAAAAAAAAAAAAAAAAGAAAACCACTTCTTATTTTTAATCAATCCATCTAAACAACAAAACAATCCATATTTATCACAATGTCAATGGGGAAGTCAAAACACTTGTGGATATCAGTGCCTGGTCGCGAGATTACGCCTCATGTTGCTGTGGGAAATGTCAACACACAGGGTGCAGAGTAGGCAGTTTTTATTCAAAAGAAAGAAGAAACATATTCAGAAGTTACAAAAGGAATTCTTCAAATGCTTGCTTTAAAAACTAATTTCTCATCATTTTTTTCAAATCATGTTTTTCTGGTATATAAACATTTTCATACAGATTTAAACACTTCAGTCACCTCGCAAACATACCAAGTCATTTCTCAGAGATTGGATGAAAAATATAAGGATTCTAGAACCTTGTAGGACCATGGAAATGTAAAAGCTCTGTTTTTAAAGAGGCATTAACTTTAGAAATGCTAACTGGGTGGAGCTCTTAGCTGTTTCTGGATCTCTTCATAATAGCACCATTGTACATTTTGTCTACTCAAAGTTTAATGAGTTTTAATATTACCCCTTCAAGCAAGGGAGTGTCTTGTATCCACAGAAACATCCCTATGAATTTGAACAGAAGTGTCTTATTTACTTTCCCCTGCTAGATAGAATCTTGGTTAAAAGTTACAATGAAAGTTGCATTGCATAGGGACTTAAACCTTAAATTTTTATCCTTTCAATAAGGCTTAGATGTTCTTAAGTGCATTAAGATCTCTACCTAATGTCAAATGGTTAGGCAGTTTGGGCAGGTATGGCTAAGTATAAACAAGAAATGAGAATTAGATCCAAGATTCCACTGAAAGTGTGCATCAAGGTACAAGTCAAAGACTAAAAATCACAGGAATGTCACTGCTACAACAGTCCTTAATTTGTAAGAATCTAATTTCTGTAAAATCCAATTTGACAGAAAAAGAAACAAATGATCTGGAGCTACCATAATAGAGTACTTTGCTTTAATTTGTACCATTCTCAAGCTGAATTTTCAGTGCTATCTTGTGAGAGTTACTGTTATTATACTGTTTAGAGATGAAAAACTGAGACAGAAAAATAAAGAGCTTCCTTGGCCTCCACTCAAATGTCAGCTTCTCTGTGAGGAATTCCCTTTACAAAATAGCAACCCTAGCCAGTTGTAGTGGGGCATGCCCGTAACTCCAGCACTCTGGAAAGCTGAGACAGGAAGATTGCAAGTTCTTGTCCTACCTGGGTGACTTAGTGAGCTCCTTGTCTCAAAATAAAAAGGGCTGAGAGTGTAATTCAGTATGAAGCTCCCAGGATCAATCTCTAGTACTTAAAAAACGAAAGTGCCATCCCAGCACTTTCTCTTCCATTCATCTTGCCTTATTTTTCTTCTCTGCCACTTATTTCTCTCTGATTCAGCATGTAGTTAATTTGGTTTTTACTTCTCTGACTTTTTCTAGCATATCAGCTTCATGAGGAAACAGACTTTCCTTTGTTCATCACTAATTTCCCAGCAAATAGAGTACCTGGCATGTAGTTAGTTCTCAATAAATATTTGCTGAATAAAGAAATAACTAAAGAAACCACCTGAGGCCAAAGAGCTGGTAATTGGTGGACCTAGTGTTTGGACCCATAAGCATAATTCTCAACAGACACTTTTAACCATTTTGCTGGTACTTGAGGTCATTTAGTGTCTTGGTCTGCTTAAGCTTCTATTTTAAAAAATACCATTAAACAACATGGCTTAAAAACAACAGAAATTTGTTTCTCACAATTCTGAAGGCTGAAAAGTCCATTATCAAGATGGTAAAATATTTGGTGTCTGATGAGGGCTCACTTTCAAGTTCACTGACGGTGCCTTCTTCCTGTGTCCTCACATGGTAGAAGATACAAGATGGTCTCCCTTGGGCCTCTTCTAGAAGGGCATTAATCCCATTCACGAGGGTGCCACTTTCAAAACCTAATCATTTCCCAAAGGCTCCACTTCCTAGTGCCATCACTTTGGGGTTTAAAATTTTAAGATATAAATTTTGAAGGCACAAACTTTTAGCCCACTGCACTTAATTTGCAGAATTTTGGGCCATCTATAATTTTGTTTACTTTATCTGCTGGGATTATCCTATAAGGATATTTATTTGAAAGACAATAACACCTAGGCTGGAGATCCTAGATGAGGTTCTAAGTTTGATGAACTGGGTGACTAAGGCAGAGTAACTACATCTTTTTGTCTCTCAGCTTATTCATCAGCATGAGGATTCCATTTCAGCTCTAACTCTGTTGTTCTAAGTTCTTAAAGTAGATATTTATGGTGGGCCAAAGAACCCTCAGTGTCTCCAAAGCATAACAGGAGTCTCCAAACCAAAATAATTTTGATCAAATTAAAACTTTAAAATAACTGTATATGTTATATATTTCAAATTCCACCCATCTCATGCCCCAGTTAAAAAAAGAAAGCTTCCTGAGAGAGTCTTCAAGAAAATACACAAAACAGAAGTGATTTTGGGAAACAAGGATAATTTTTTTTCTTTTTACTTGTTTGTATTTACTATGTTATTTTCATAATAGAATAATATGGTTTTAAAGTAAGTTTTGAAACAAAACAGGATAAGTATATTTTATATAACTTTTAGGATAAATGAAATTTTATTAAGAAGGCAATAATTATTTGTTCTATAATTTATTAAGTACCATTATATGATAGGCATCATATAATTCCTCCAAAAAGATTGTAAGTTTTTATTTCATAAAGTTGAAAACATCAAGAGTCTAGGGGAAAATTTTTTATTAGATTTTATTTCACTTTTAAGGCTGCATTAAATTTATTAATAAGATTTAAAACAAAAGACATACACAGCCATCTACTCTGATCCTTTAACATTTATCTTGTCCATAAACATCATGTGACTGCTGGGTTTCTTTATAATTCAGGAGACTATGTTTGTGTAGCATTTATTCAATTTTGGGTTATGCCATGGCTCTTGACCAGACTGTAGACACTTTTCTAACACAGAATGGAAATTCTCAGTTTGGAATGATAGCCTTTTCCTCATTATAATGGTCTCCTTGGTTCTCTCATTCTCCTGGCCCTGCAGTCTCTGCCACTCATTGCCATTTTCTTTATCAGTTCATATTCTCAGCCACATCAGCAGCAAACTTCTTCCTGCCCATCCTCTCTGATCTGGCCTAAAGAGAACAACATGCCAAATAAGAAAGGTGCAAGAGGAAAGCAGCTCTAATTTATAGACTTGTTAATAGTCTTGTGTCACCTTGTCTTCCAAAAACAATAGGGCAGTAATTAGCTTAGCTTGCCCAGCCAGCCATCACATGATAAAAGGCAATGAAGGGCAACAAATGGAAAGACAAAAAAATAAGTTTATATGCAAGAGACCTTTAAACATTTTATTATCATTTAAATAAGACGGTTTAGACCTTTAGCTACATAATTAATAGCCCAAGAAGCTACTTGTCTGGACAGAAGGCATACCAACTTCAAGCAAAAGAGTGAAGGTACCTAAAAGCAAGCTCCCTACAGAAAGGTGCAAATTATAAATTCTTTTATAGGCAGCAACGACATCTAAAATCCTCTGATCTTCCTCATGAATCTGCTTCCAATAAGTTCTGTTATCCCTGCGGGAGCCACCATGACTGGCAGCCCCAAAACCACATGGAACTATTAAAAGGCAGTCACTAACTCTATTTCTGGACTTGGTGCTTACTTCACAAACACCTCTGTTATATTCTTCAGTGTGTTTTTGTGTCTATATATACAACTACCTTTACACAAACACAAATATACATACATACATTATATGCATACACACGCACTCAGAGTGAGCAATTACATGAAAATCGATAGTCAGAATTCTTCAGTGGACTTCTGCTGTACATAGGAAGGAAGCATTCCTCCTCAGGGCTGGGCTGATACAGTCTCCCAGGATATAAAGATGAGGGGCAAGAATGACCAGGTTCTACATAGAAGCCCCTGCCAAAGCCAGAGGACAATATTCATGACTAGGAATTTTAACAAGCTGCCATCTTGACACTGGTGGGTAAATCCAATGATAATGTCTGCCTTTTGCTGGGAGCTTCCCAACCAGCCTCTGGCTAAATGTTTGGCTAACGTTATTTTTACTCCATTTGTGGTGTATTTTTTGTCTTACAACATGAGGGGAATTCACTGCCTTACAAACAAAGTGGCTCACCCAGAGCATAGGTCTGTGGTTTTCAACTCAGGCTACATACAGAATCATCTGGAAACTTTTTAAAAATACCAACGTGAGGACTTCACCTTTAAAGAGATTCTGATTTAATTCTTCTGAGGTAGACAAAGCATCAAGAGATGTTTTTGAAGCTTTACAGGTGAACCTTCCTCCCAGCTAGGTTGAAAGCAGTGTTTCTCAAATTCTAAGATGCATATGGCTCCCTTGGGAACTTGCAAAACAAAGATCCTGACCTAATAGGTCTCCAATTCTGTATTTTTAACTAGTCCTAGATGGTGCCAAAGCTGTCTGTCTGCAGGTCATGTATTGAGGTATAAGAAAACAGAAAAAAGTATCAAGAAAGAGAGTTCCACCCTGGGCTCTTAGAACATGAACCTTCCCTGATGAGGGTACCCTCAAGCCAGCCTATATCTGTGGCTCTTCCTTAGCTATCTGTCAAGTTGAGCAGATACTCCCAGAGCAGGATGACCTTCGGAGTTAGCTATGAAAATAAGCTATCATCCAATTGTCTAGTGAAGCCTCAAATAAAGCAGGGGAACATGACTGGGAATCCAAGAGTGAGGAAATTAGAGTCAAGCAGAGAACTTTAAAATAGTGAAGCTGCCTTTGTTTCACTTTGGCTCTGTTGGAGGGGAAAGTCCATAAGCAGAAGCTCATGTGGCCCTAGCTTAGTCAGATGGCAAACAGGGGATATGAGTGAGGAAAGGGATGCAGAGGAAGAAAAGGTCCATCTAGAGAGTGCTGCAGAACATGGCACACAGTCTAAACATCTCAGCCTTAGCCATTTTGAGACGGGCCTCTCAGAGTCACTCTGCTGTCACTTGTCTTCATGGTCTTGACATATCAATTTCTTCGTCTCCCTTCCCTGGTCAGAAATCCCCAGCAAGGAGAACTCCACATTCTGTATGACCTTTAAATCTAATGTGGTCTCTTTTTCACATATCCAATTACTGTACTGAAACTCTCCCATCCACTGAGGCCCAGCTCCTGTTCTGTCTTTCCCTTTAAGCCATCCTTAGCCCATCTGGGCACTTCTTGAGCACTTCCTTGTTGTCCAAGGCTTTCACATGCCATGTTGCTCCAACTTAATCATCTTTTCATAAGAATTTGTTGTATCTCCCTAAGCATTTCATAATCTTTTGGGTGGCAATCACTGTGCCTTATCTTTCGTTTATCTTCTACACCTGGTATGGCTCTTTGCAAATAATAGATGCTCAGTAAGGTTTCTCATGTTTACTAAAGAATTCGCCCCAGTTGGTAAACCTGAGATTCCCAGAGGCAAGGACAATTCATGAGAGTTTGCACTCAGACTCAACTTCCCATCAAGAACAAAGTACCCATCACTTCAATGACTTAGATTTCTCTCTGATCCAGTGTTTTGCCATTATGCGGCACCAAACAGTCACTGCTTTGGATTCCATCAAACCCCTTAAACTGCAACAGCCCTCATGCCTAGGCTAACGCTTGTGCTGGGATATGTATCAAATTAAATAACCTAATCTTGAGGCCTGTGCAATTTTCATTCCTTATAAGGAAGTCAAAAGTCCTTGTAGAATTAGTTTGTTCCTCTGAAGAGAAAAACAATAGGGTGTGGTTGCAGAAAAGTAGAGTCCTAGCCAAATAAATGTCTCCTGGAAAAACCACTCATGCAGAAAGAACAGGTATGGCCACTCTGTTCATCGTAGGTAGAACTCTGCTTTAATGCAGAGCTGCAGATAGGTACACAGGATGGCCATTCACTGCTACCAATCCATGAACCAACATCAAACACCTCTACTAGGAAAAAAATGGTTCAAAACAATGGAAAAGATGGATGTGATCAACAAAATACACTTATGGGAATACTCAGTACTTTGCTAGGGGTATTAGGAATGTCTTACTGTGGCAAATCTTAACAATCAGGAAAAGAGAAAGGAGATATCTGCCAACACTTCTGTCTCTGTCCCAGGGCTCCATGCAAAAAAAAACACACAAAAAAACCCCTCCTTTTTTGCCCCCAGGACACTGGGCCAAAAACTGCTGCTGTGGGTAACACACATGACTTGCCTTAGGCAGGCCTTGTGTTGGCTCTGGGCAGTAAAAGCTGCTGTGAATCCTCTCCCACCACCCCAGATCCCACTTCTGTCCATGAAGTCAGACTTCTCCCAGGTCCCATTCCTCTGGCATTATATATAGGGAAGAGAGTTAAATTCAGTCAAGGTTGAGGAGAGAGGAAAAAGACTTTCCAATTAAATTGCTAATTAAGGAAGTACCAACCTGAAGAAGCTAATTTGCACTGACCTATTTAAAATATCTAGCAGCAGATCATGCATGAACTGAGGTACAGCCCCTTCCTACGTCAGCCAACTGGCTTTCTTTCAGAGCAGTAGCTATCAATAATTCCATGCTGAGGACCATCTGATAGGATATCAACCACTAGCCCCTGGAATGCCCGCATTCCCCACTGCTCTGTTTTCCCAGTTGTCAGCTCTGTTTATAAATTGTCCATTTATAGCAAATCCAGCACCTGCTAGGAACACCTCACCCTGCCAAGTGCTGTAGTGCATCTCTGAAAAAGCCACTATAGATGTTTTCAGTTCCTTTTAACCTTTTCCCAACTCTAGAGTTTGAATATTTGCATAGGAATTCTGAGGGAGGACATTTTCTGTACAGAAAAGGCCAGATAGTCTATTAAAAGTTAGCATTTTGCTCCACTTAAAAAAAGAAAAAGAGCGAATTATCATTCCCTTGAGAGATACAATGCTCTCTTTCTGAACAAGTCTGATTGGAATACATTTAAAACAACCTCTGAAAAATTCAGCAAGGTCAAAATGCTTTGGAGAAATTTAAGAGAAGCTTTCTTTAACTGTTACATAGCTTTTTAGCTCAGTGCTAAGCTGAGCAAATAATGCTGCCTGCCACTTAAAACTGTTATGTAAAATATATATAAAGATACCTTTCCAGGGCTGAAACCCAACATGTGACCTAATTTAAGTTGGTTTTTTTAATTGCTGTTGTTATTTTGCCAGTTATCTATTTGCATAGTGCCTAGAATTAATTCTCAAAGCTCCATTCCTATTATGCTTTGTTCAGGTTGTTTGTTGAAAAGAAAATTAAATCAACCCATAGATTATTCATTAGGTGTGGGTTCATGGCTTCTGGAGAGTTGTGCAGGTTAAACCAGATGCTATAGCAGACAGACACTTGCTGAGTAAACCTGGAAAGATAGGGTGACCCCTTGATGTTTCCTTTCACACATTCCCACAATAATTTTTCGCAAGACAAAGTTTGTCACCCAGAGAGGGAGATGCCAAATAAGATCATGTGGCAAAGGAAGCTAGGCTGAGCAGTGGACATTCCTGATCCCCAACTCTGCACTCAGTCAAGTGCATAGCCCTGTATTTTCATAGGACTTGTGGGCTTAATATTCCTTTTTGTTTGTTTGTTTGTTTGTTTGTTTAAGTTAAGATACTTGGGTAAAACACAGCAGTATGCAAGGTTATTGTTACTAGTGGAGAGTAAAGGCAAGTGTACATGAGATCAGGAAAAACCAAAGTGATTCAAGAAACAGATTTGAGGGCACAGAGTGAAATACACTTCAAAAATGCTTCATGAAAGTTTTACAAACACTTTGGGCAGCCTGTTTTCTTTGCTGAGGCCAGGTCCTTTACATTCCAGTCTGGGATGCCTTGTAGCCTTCTGTTGCATTTCATATAGATCAAGCTAACTTTAGATTACATAGGCATCAATTATTTCTTTCCAAAATGGAATTGGGCTTAATCAGTTACATGTTATGCCAATGCAAATCACCCTTGCTTACTTTTTAGTCATTCGATGGCCATCTGTTATACCAACCTGTATTCTTTCACTTATCACAGAAGTCAGACCCTATTACTTGAGCTGATCTCTGAGATGCCCCTGCTGGAGAAAGGAATGTGCAAATTAAGACACTACAAATCAGTTTGAAAACTCAGTGACTCCTTCCCATAAATCTATGTCCTTAATATTAAAAATCATTTAGAGGTGCTGAAAAGAAAGAGAACTGATAGCTGCCGAAAACAGCAGCCCTACTCCCCTTGGGGCACCAATTAGTAGTCAAGAGAGGTTATGCAGATCCAAATTCATATTCTGCTACCAAAAATAGAAAAGAGGAAATCTTTGAAGCCGAAGAAGGCCTAAGAATAACTGTCAGCAAAGAACCAGAGCCACATGGACAGGAAGCAACGCTCAAGTGGCAGTTTTGTGCTGCCTTTTCCCCCCTCCCAGGTAGCTTTGCACATTCATCCCATTAAAAAGATAGGTTTTAAAGGCCTCCCTTCAACTCAGACATGTAGGTCTGCACAGCCGGCTGCTGCAGCAGCTCAAGGGCTTGCTGAGCCTTGCTTCCACACAGCCCTTAGGTTTGGTGTTATTTCCCCCTAGAATCATTTTAATCTGTTTAAAGCTAAACAGTGAACTCTTCATAGACCACATTGCACAGAGAACGCTCAGTAGAAAATGGCTGGCTGAGCGAACATTCGTTTCCTATTTGGCTTTTTAAAATTTTACATTTCAACTCAACTGTCATCTTTTTAATTTTTTAATACTCGTGAAACTCAATAAAGCTTGTTTATCTCATGGGCTTCAAATAACACTATAAAAATGTATCCTTGTATATATCCTCTAAAAGGGAACCAATTTAGAAGAGGTTCTTCGAAAAGAGAAAGGGTGACAGGGTTTTGGAATGGCCCATTGAACAGCTGGGAGTACTGGAAAGGGGTCATTTTGGTAGGTGGTGATGGGCCAGCACAGTGTCCGAAGAATGGAAAATAGTGCATGATGAAAGAAATAAGGAAAACCCAGAGTAAGACAGGGAACATCCCCTGCACATTCTCACCACACTTGTACACAAAGCAAAAAATTGTGTGCCCCTTCCCCTGAGCACACACATGCAAACCCATGCAGGGGTTGGGGGAAGACTAGATTTCAACCCTCATTCTTCCATTTGGCCCTAGCCTCTGGTACAAGGCACAGCCTGCACACATGGAAGCTCAGGAAAAATGTTCACAAGAGATTGAAAGATCCAAATGGAGAACTTTAGAAATACTGGTTTAAGAAAAAAAAAATAGTTACGGATGCTTCGGGTGGCATACAGGAAATCCTGTTTGAATCATAGCTGTTGCTGCTGATCAGGGTTGAGGGAGGATTGTTAGTGAAATTGATTTCTCCAAATTAGCAGTATCACAACATTTCAGAGAAGCATTTTATCTTTGTTGTGTTTCATGTGATTTTAAGGGAGCTTTGCCTTAATCATATCCTGTGAATAACTTCCAAGATTAATACAATTTATAATTATTTGTCGGGATCAAGATCTGTGCCTAGACACAAGTTGCTGTAATTATAATATAAGCTTAGCCCTCAACAAAGACACAAGAATATCTGAACTTCATATGATCAAAGTTGGGATTCTTAAACTGCCTTTATCTCAAAGTTCTTGAATGTTTTACTGAAACAACTGATTAAACTTCAGCCCAAAGGAAAAAATATAATAACTCCCACCACTCAGACAGATAGTTTTTGCAAGTTCATAGCCTCGGTTTTTACCCTAAACCCTTACTAATCTGCTCAGGTTAGGTCTTTGAGTTTCATCATGGTTAGCAATATTGGAATTGGCAAAGACCAAAGTTTCACAGAAAACAGAAGATCAGAGAAGACAGAAGACAGTAAAACATGGCATTGCATATCTATTATTAAAACAATTGTTTTATAACAAATGTACCACTCTTTGCAGCACGTTGATGGTGGCAGAGGTTGGAGGGAGTTAGACAGAAGGCATCTGGAGTTCTGTACTTTCTACTCAATTTTGCTATGAACCTAAAACTGCTCTCTTAAAAAGTAAAGGTTATACAAACACACACACAAACACACAAACACACACAATTAGTTCTCAATGGCTTGTCTTCCAGAACATGTCAGACTCATGAACATGACACCAAACCTGGAAAAGTGGATCCCTTTCAGAAAACAGTGCTGCCATTTGCCTGCTGAGGCAGATTCTCCTACATATTTATGCACTGTGGGCTATATCAATTTTTAATGTGTTAATGGAATCCTCAATATCTTTTGTGTTTGGTGTTCACTCTTGCATCATCTTTTTCAATTGTCAGCAAAATGCTTGAATAACTAGCCACTTGGACTTCTTATTGACTGCTGCCATGCTTAGCTTAGGAAAGCTTCTCTGAGTCTTTTGTTCTTACATGGATAATGTCACAGAAACAGACCACCTCTCTCCACGTGTTTCCAGGGACCATCTTCTGTCATCTATGGTACAAGGGTCAATAATTATGGCATTTTCTAGATTTCTGCTCATGGAAATAATTAATTAATTAATTAATTTTGACCTGTAAATATTAAAAATTTTTAAAGCCAAAACCTCCTTTGGTAAAACTAAAGATGATGAAATATTACTTGTGTGGAAGCCTTTTTTTGTTGTATTTTAAACTGCAAGTTTTTAAATAATGGCTGAATTTTTAAAAGTCCACTAAGTACCATATTTCAAGTTTATTTTGGAAGAAGCTCTTTTGGTTGTTTTGTTTCATTTTATAAATCTCACTTCACTGGCTCTGCCAGTGATTGCAGCTGCTTTCCACTCAGGCCTAACCAATCTCTTGCTCAGGATCTGGGCCTTCATTCCATCACTATGAAAAAATCATTAATGTTTATGTTACAATTTATAGATCTTACAGTTCCTCAACAACTGTTACAGGCACCATCTCATTGAATCCTCAGAATAGCCCTTTGAAGTAAATATGGTTTGTCATTGCCTTTTAGTAGATGAGGAAATTGAAAATTTCGAAAAGCTGAGACTCACCCAATTACCAGTAAGTGACAGACTAGGACTCAGTCCCAAGCCTTTTGTCTCAAGCCAGTGATTCCACTCATACAACCCTAGTGCAAACTGAGACCTCTACTAAGAGGCTATTGCATCATGGTCAGGTTTCTTCTGGGATGACAAGTATTCAGTTTGGCTTGTAAAGAGATGGGTAATGACTTACTCTGACCATCCTAAAAACGGTGATCTGTAATACCATATCCTGTTGCAATTGACCCATGGCATAACAAAGATTTGGTCAAATCCATGGAATTATAAAAGCAAATAGAAATTTTACCTAAAATCAAGTTTCCAATAGGTTTCATATGGTTTTAGTTTGGTTGTCTTTGGCTGGCTGGGTATGGTAATGTGATATTTATTTTAACATTAAAGTATTTAATAAATGCTATAGTTTAGATCCAAAATGTACTCCCAAACACTCATGTATTAACACTTGGCATCAGACTTGGTTTTACTAGGAAGTGGTAGAGCTTTTAAGAGATGGGGCCTAGTGGGAAGTATTAGGTCATTGGGAGCCTCCTCTCAAAGGGGAGAGTGGGAATCTAGCCCCTTTTTATCTCTCTCACTTGAGTCCTGGCCATGAAATGAGGAGCTCTGCTCTTCCACAAGATCCCTGCCATGTGACATGCTGCCTCACCATATACCCAAAAGCAGCAGTACCAAGTGACTATGGACTGAAACCTCAAAAATTGTGAAACAAAATAAACCTTTCTTATTTATAAGTTGATTATCTCTGGTGTCTTATTACAGTAGCTGACAGATACAATGAAGTGTAAGGTAGGTTTTGCAAAGCACTCATGACCTAAGCCAATTATAAAGGTGAGTCTACAGTTGATTACTTCTCACTGTTTGAGCACTAATCATCCAAGTAAAAGGTCAATCTTGTATGCTAACTTCTTATCCAGATTAATGACTTGCTTGTTAGAGGTTAAGAATAAGCTCCTTCTTCACGCAATCCTCTGACAAAGACATTTTTGGAGAAGTAAGATTTAACTGATTCATTTAATAACAGCTTCTGAGTAATTTGCTTCTGTAATTCTCTCTCTCCCTCTCTCTCTCTCTCTCTCTCTCTATATATATATATTTCTCCCCCCTGAGTCAAATTCCTGATTAAAAATGAAAACTATTTTTAAAAATTAAGATTGCCAGGTCTGGGAGTGTAGCTTAGTAGTAGAGTACTTGTCTAGTACGTGTGAGGCTCTGGGTGGGATCCCCAGCATTGCTAATAATAATAATAATAATAATATCATCTTTGTATTTGTCAATAATAATAATACCATGGTTATAGATACAATTTGATTGGCTCCAAATATCATAGTTTCATTGACAAAATAATTTGGGAAGATTTTAAGACTAAGGCTCGCAATGATCCTTTAAAAAGGCTGCTTCCTGAAAAATTCAGCAATTTGACCAAATGATGACGCTACATGGTCAAACATCACATCACGACATCTTTACTACAAAAACAGCAGTGCTTAGAATACAGTAGTGATGCATATAATTTAACCAAATAACTAGTGAGAGTCCAATAATAAGTAACTTACTCCTTCTTTCTACATCAAGTTGTGAATTTCTAGGTCATACTGTTAAATACTATCATTTCCCAACCCACTCTGTGACATCACTAATGCCATTTCTAATTATCTACTCTGGAAAACTTTTTGCATATGTAAGACATGTACAAAAATGTTTGTGGCCATGATATTTGTTGTTTTTAAGAAGTTAGAAACAACCTAACCACCCCTCATTGGAGAAATGGGCTTAAATACTGTGAATTAATAAAAATATAGAGAAATGCTATGTAACAAATGAAATTAATGAATTAGATGCATACATTTCAGAATGGATAAATCTCAAAATATATTACTGAATTTAAGAAAAACTGAAAAAAGGCTCTGCTTAGTATGCTAGTATTTAAGTAAAAACTTAAAACATACAAAATAATGGTTTGTATATGATAAATAAATGTGATAAATTTATGAAAGCACGCATAAAAATGATGCACCCAAACTTCACAAATGGTTACCTCTGGGGAAGGATAGAAAGAAAAGAGATGGTGAGGAGAGCTTTACTCTACCCATAATTTTTTAAATTCTTATATAGTTTCAAAATTCTCCATAATATTTAAAGCAATGTAGTATTTGGATAAAGATAGACATGTAATCTAATAAAATAAAATAAGGAGTTCAAAAATAAACCCTTCCATATATAGTCAAATGATTTTTCAACAAGAATATTGAGACTATTCAATCAGGAAAACAAAGGTCTCTTCAATAAATAGTGCTTGGAAAACAGTATATCCACATGTAAAAGAATGAAGCTAGACAAGGGGTGGCAAGGCATGCCTGTGATCCTAGCATTCTTGGAGGCTGAGACAGGAAGATCACAAGTTTGACCCCAGCTTGGTCAATTTAGTGAGGCCCTGTGTTATGACTTACATTTAGATGACCCCCTAAAGGCTCCTGTGGTCATAGGTGGGGCTTTTTCAGAAGTGGCTGAGTCTAGAGTGTGTGACACTGAAATTGATTCATGGTGCAATGCTAGAATCAGTGTGAGTGCTACCCACCCTAAATAGCCTGGGTAAGATATAGGAGATAGAAAGAGCTATGGTTGTCCCTTGCTTGCTTGCTTTTGCTGTCTTCTGCCTGTCATGAATTGTTTTCTCCATTGTGATGCCCCTCTGCCAAGCTACCCTGCCTTGGACCCAGCTGATTATGGACTGAAACCTCTAAAAACTGTGAGCTAAATAAACCTTTCCCCCTTTAATTGTGGGTGTCTAGTATTTTGTCTCAGCAATGAGAGAAAAGTAACTAAGACACCCTGTCTCAAAATAAAATTTTTTTAAAAGGGCTGGGAAATGTAGTTCAATGTGAAGGCCCTGGGTTAAATCCCCAGTACTACAGAAAAAAATAAAAAATAGATGAATTAAACTTTATCAAAATTAAAAACTTTTGCACATCAAAAGATACAACCAACATATTACAAAAGCAATCCTCAGAATTGGAGAATATTTTCAAATCATATATTTGAAAAAGCATTAATGTCAAGAATATATTAAAAAACTAACACTTCACAGCCAAAACAAAATACAGTTTAAAAATAGGCAAAGGATTTGCACAGACATTTTCTAAAGAAGATATACAAATTGGCAACAAGCAAATAAAAGATGTTCAACATCACTAATCATTAAGAAAATCCAAATCAATGAGATACCACTTTATACCCATTAGCATAAGAGAAGAAAGAAAGGTGTTGCTGATGATGTAAATAAATTGGAACTCTTACACCTTGCTGATAAGAATGCAAAATGGTACAGTCACTATGAAGATCATGTCAGCGTTCCTCAAAAACATAAGCATAGAATTGCTATATCGTCTATGAGTTCCATTTCTAGATATATATCCAAAATAAATTGAAAGCAAGTATTTGAACAGCCTAATGTTCATGGCACATCATTCAAAATGATGCCGTATCATTCAAAATGGTCAAAAGGTAGAAACAATCTGTTGATAAGATGAATGGATAAACAAAATATGATATATACATACTATGAAATATTTTTCTGCCTTTAAAACAAGGAAATTTTCTGATGCATGTTACAACAAAGATGAACCTTAAAAGCATTGTTAAGTAAAGTAAGCCAGGCCTAAAATATTATGTGTTTCCAGTTACAGGAAGTACCTAGGATAACCAATTCCTAAAGAAAGTTTAATAGTGTTTACCAAGGGCTGGAAGAAGGAGGATTGAGAAGCTATTGTTTAAATGGATACAAAACTTCAGTTTGGGATGATAAAAAAATTCTGGAGATGGATAGTGGTGATTCACACACATAATGGTGTGAATGTACTTAATGACACTAAATTGTATACTAACAGGGTTAAAACAGCAACTTTCATGTTATGTACATTTTATCTCAATAAAAATATTTTTAGTCAGGAGAGAAATGAGTCAAATGTAACAAAATGTTAAAATTTAAAAATTTTTACACTGAGCAGTAGATTTATAATGGTGTATTTTTATTAGTCTGCATTTTGTGGTATATTTTAAATGTTTTGGTTTAATTTTTGTGAATTGATATAAATTTTGAAAAAAAAAGTTTTTTTAAAATCATTCTTACCCTTGCCATCAAGGAGAATGGAAAGAATATGGGCTGAAGGTGGTCTCTCTCATTATTTAACTATTTTCTTATGGTCTAAAACAGTGTTTCTAGTATTTAATAGGCACTGAGACTACTGGAAATTTCATTAGCATGCAGATTCTGATTCAGTTGATCTGGGAAGGAGCCTGAGATTCTCCATGTCTATCCAGGTAATGTGGATGTTACTGTTACAAAGATACACTTTGAGTAGCAAGGACATACAGAATGATAACATTTTACATATATCAGCTGTCATCAGAAATTCCTCTTAATATTATGCTCCTAGGTGATAAAGGGCTGAAACCAGCCTTGATTATTCTTCAGTGAAAAATTCTATCATCTTCTAATTTGTTTAATAATGAAGACTATGGAAACGCAAAATAAAGCTAAACTCTAATCACTGTTGAAAATTTTCACAGAGATTGTACCGCCTTTAAAAATCCTAATTGAAAACTTTAGACTCGGCCATCAAAATCTATAATAAATCCATAGTTTAGGATATATTAATTCCTCCTCTCCAAAAGAATTTTAAGATAGTAATTGCTACTGCACAAATTTCTATCAACGACAAGTTATTTCACTTAATTATATAGTCCTTAAACAGCCTCTTTCACTTTCTTTTTGTTTTAATTCTGAGATAATCCTAGGTTGGGACCTAGCAATTTCACCTACTATAGTGTGACTGATTAATTGCCTAAAGTTGAAAAGGCCCCTAGATTTCTTGCCAAAACTGTTTAGAATCTGTTCTGTCTAGAAGGCCTCAACATGCCAATCTAGTCCTCTGCATTAAAGTTTCAGGAGGGCTAATGCTCCCAGAATTGGCCTAAATGTGATCCACCTCATTGCCAAAAAGGGAGAAAAGTCTATGTCCCCCAGTTGAACACCAGACCCAAGACCTTTCTTGAGATTCAAATGACTAGGTTCTCTAAAAGACTATAGTTGATTAAGAGTAAGCAGATTTCAGCCATAATTATCCCACTGCTGAGCTTGTTTTATTGCATCCAACAAAGCTTTAAATAATATAAGGCTATTTGCAGCATTCATTAATCTTTCATCGGCCTGTGACTTCAGAGGCATGAATTGTCTTTAATTTAAACTGAAAATTTTTACACGTCTTAGGTTCTTTGGAATCTGTACTCTGCTTTTTCAAACAGAATGCTAGTTATAATAACATTACATACAGCTAAATTTTATGGTTCCAAGCTCATTCTACATGTTATACCTGGATTATTGCATTGAGTCTTTGCAAAAACTCTGTGAGGTATGCATGCATTATTTTCATCTCCCACTCACAGCTGCAAAGTCTCAGAAAATTAGATAGCATCTCCAAAGCCACAAAGCCCTGTTCTTCACCATGATGTTTTTGTTTAGCAGGGCTGGGGATTGAACCCAGGGCCTTATATGTGCTAGGTGAGTGCTCTAACACTGAGCTACACGCTCAGGCCCCACCATGATTTTCAATTGCTAATTTTAATTACAATTGCTAATTCTAGTCATAAATGGGGTCACATAGAGCTGTTCTAAACTGCTTCATAGAACAATGGTAAATTGAGAAGCATTTTCTTCTCTAAGCAAGCACCTTCCTCAATAATATGTTTTTATTCATTCTTGTTTGTAATATTCATAAAATTCATATGGGCCTGCTAACTAATTACTGTCCTGAGAAAAGTGTTTGTATTTGGCAAAGAATTAGTAATATTTAGATGGAAGATCACTAGTGCCTCCATTGAATGGTTCAGCTAATTTTAGCCATTTAGAGGAGCTTATATCAGGAAGGCTAAGATCTAGGTATATCATGAGGTCCTTTCGAAGAATGGTTGGTTATAATGAGGCCTAAATATAAAAAGCAGGAACTTGAATAATATCAGCACATTTTCATTTCTAAGGTAGTTTAATTATTTTTAGAATTACTTACTTTGAATAAAAACTAGCCTCTTTTGTCCTAGGTGTAATGAAAATTACAAATCAAACACTGTCACAGAAACATAAAAAAGAAAAGCAATTATGCCATTAATCACATTGATTAACTATACAAACCTTAATACACTTATCTTAATTACATTTTTATCTTCACAAATATAGGGAGAAAATGGCAAAGCTAAAAGTTGCTTCATGATTAGGGCCAGTCAGAACTAGAAGGTGGCCATTAAGTACAATACATAAATATAATTTTTTTTCAGATTGAATACTGCAATCACTTCTTTTAGGTTATGCTAAAGGTATGAGTTTATTTAGTGAATACCAGAATCACAAATCAGTGGAGGCCGCTTATCACAGAGGCATGTACAGAGGTTGATGGAAATACTGTACTAAGGTACCATATTCACTGTAACTTTGTACAGAGCATGAACTATGCATAACTAATGAGAAACAACACAAAAGCATCATATATTATGATACAAAAATCATTTTCATACTTTATGATTATCCTGTAGAATTATTTTATGTAATAATCAATTGTTCTAACAGTCTAATGTTTGTCAGATACCTTGCTCTTGGTACCTTTGCATATACTTAGAAATCATTGATCACCCCAGAAATCTTACTTATATACAGCAAGTGAGTGATATCTATCAATATTTTCTACATTGGAAATTAAAATTGAGAAAATGTTTGAATATCTGTTAATTTAAAAATAATAGACCTATTCCATGTTAATAAAAACAACACATTTTAATTAAAAATGTATCTTTAAAACAAAAAATTTAGTGAGAAAAGTAGCATTGATTTTTACATTTTTATCAATCCCTTTAATACCTGGCTTAACAAAAGACAGCTGAGTCCACCTCTTTTGTATTCAATCTGTTGTGATGTGCTATTTTTGCTATACTGTATGAAGAAGATCCTTCCTCATAGATGAATATAACTGGAAAAAGAGGAACTATAAAAAAAAATGGAAAAAAACCTTATTAGAAAGTCCCAAATGGGTAAAGCATTCAATTCACTGGAAGAAACAAAGTTTAGAACAAATCTTTTTTGAAATATTATTATTTTAATTGTAAATATTTATGGGGCACAATATTCTAATTCATGTCTTTATATGTTTTTATGTAATAACCAAATTAAAGTAGTTAAAATTGCCATCTCCTTTGATTCTTTAATTTTTGATTAACCCATAAGAAGTGTATACATTTATGAGGTATGTACAATATTTCATTGCATGTATACAATATGTACTGATGAAATCAGAGAATTAACATTTCCATCTCTTTATCATTACATTGCCTTTGGACCCTTCAGTCTCCTTTCTTTAAGTTATTCGTAAAATATATAATAGGTTATTGTGAACTACAGTCACCTTACTAGGCTATAGAATACTAGAATTTATTACTTCTCTGTTTGAAAGAAAATTCAATAACATTTCAGATAATTGTAGGTATGCTTTTATGATGTTATGCCAAAATTCAATAAATATTAGTTTCTTTAAAATTAGTTACAATGCAGAATCTAGAAGCATGTCTATGAAGTTTTCATACTATTACATCAAAATCCATTTATCTCATGCACTTTGAGTAGATCTGAATGAGTCTTTTTTTTTTTTGGTACCGGGGATCAAACTTGGGTCCTTGCGCTTGCTCAGCAGGCAGTGAAACCACTGAACCAAATCCCCGGCCCCACTGAATGTGTCTTTTACTCGTGTTATCTATGTAATGCTACACACTGTCATTTAGATAATGTTAATTCACCAGTTATGAAAATCTTCCAAATATTGACACTTTAACTTATATGATAAAAGTTAACATTTGTTCATGTATATTAATAATGCTAGCATATAACTTGTTAATATGACACTGATCTCAGAAAAAAAATTTGAATATTGGTTAGTAAGCTATCATCTCACAGTGTGGGATACAAGTTGTATAGAATTTTAATTTTTGCTTCAAATTTCAGATTTTAACATTGGCAAAAATACCACCAGTTGTTTCTCTTGAAGTGATAGCCTTCCTTTATTCATTTCAAAGAAAATATCTGCCACATATTCAACTTTGAATATTGATGACTTGTCATTCTTTCAAATACAAATGGTTTTCAAAAAAAATTTACTTTGAATGACAACAGAAGTGCGTCATGAAGCAAACTTCCCATATCATCACACAGAGTATTAGAAAACTGTACCAACAGCAGGTAATGATGAAGGCAATGATGACTGATGTGATCTGGTGCTGCTGATTCAGTTTCCACTAAGGCATTAGAAGGTTTATCTATCACTGCTTTTGTACTATCAGTGTAAATGACAGCACAGTTTAAAAGATAAGGTCTTCCTATTAATACAGTTTTTTATGTTGTAGACTCCCTAAAGAGGTCTCAGGGATTGAGTTTTGAAAGTCACATTTTGAGAACCACTAGAAGACAGGTCAGTTCACATAAAAGCTCACTGTATCTAAAATGAGTTAGTCTGCATGTGTGTATGTGTTGTAGCTGAGCAGATAACTCAGGAGGGGCTCTTGGCTGAAGCTCAAATGTTGTAGGTAGCAATGCCATTTTCTCATATAGTAGATGATACTAACTATGAGTGTGGGGAAGGTGGAGTTTCAGCAGGGGGTGAGGCAGATGAGATTGTTAGGATCCAAGAAATCCCAATGGTCATCCTGACCTAGTTGATTGTGACCCAGAACCCAGTTCCCACATCTGCCAGGCATCAGAAGTGTCAGGAGCCACTGGGAGAGAAGAAGGGCCTGGTACATGGCATTTCAGAGAGCCTCAGGCAAGCGGGAACATGGGTAGAGGTTGCTGGCATCTGCAAACTGGGGATTTCCAATGAGGACATTATTATGCCTGAGCTTACTAAAGGCCACCCCCTTGTCCTAGGGAATGAGTTGATGGGACTTGTTTCTCAGCATTCTTCTCCTTTCCCCAGATGCCTTCAACACATCTCTTCATTCCCCCATCCCATATTTATTACAAACTTTCAGGAGAGGTGCCAAGTAGCTCCTTGTCCCATTGCATCCCCAAATTGGGCTCCAGATCTTGAATAAACCCCTCCTACTTTGGGCTCCAAGAATTCATGTGTATAGTATAATCTTGCAAATTTTATTTTTGGTATAATTACCTTTTTATGATGTTGCATTTTTAAAGCTCTCATTCTTATTATTGGTTTCTCTTTCCATTGATTCTGACAAAGATTTTTGTTGTTACTATTTTGGTAACAAGAAGGAACAGCTAGGATAGGAGGTACACAAAGTCTTTTATGTTTGGTACATAAAATACATAAGAAACACTGGGATAAAAAAACTCACATTCTACATGATTTTATATGTAAGGAATTCCACTAATGGTAGTAATATCTATAATTAATTACACTTTACAAGTAGAGAAATGGGGGTGCCCTGGGTTAGGTGACTTGGCTCAGTGATGACAAATACATTTAAATAATCCTAGCCCAATGTATCTTTTTTTAGGCCTGAGTTTCTCAGGGATCTCAAAACACATGTTCATATTCCATCTTCCTATTGACCACTACCTTCCACCACAGCCCACTCAAAACAATCAGTCCAATTTTTATCCACATTGTTACCACATCTGAAATGTTAATTAGGAAAGTGATAATGACAATGAATGTTGAGTAGTATCAGTCACCAACAAGAAAGGAAGGAAATAAGTAGAAGTTTATCATTTTCCATTTTGGCTTTTGCTTACAAAAATATATTCCAAATAGGAACTTTGTTTTGTTAGTAAATATTAAGCACTGTTTAAAACATTAGCCTATTCTACCTTCCCCAGCAGTCTGTAGATACCACCTTTAGTGAATTCTTGCAAGCAGCTCTTCACTTCTTCCAATTTGATGGTTGGGTTTATACTTTCTATTATGGAAAGTTTTCTGTAATTTAATACTTACATTTTTAAAACTGCTAATTTGAATTGGTCTGTGAGCCCAGATGCCTGTTTTCCTTTTTTATTGTTGTTGTTCTGAAGAGTTTCCATTGGATTTTGATTTATATATATGCTGATAGAATCATAGCCCAAGCCCAATCTTCTTAAGGCTTAATTCACTAAAAGGTAGAAATGAAATTAAAAAGCTTTTTGTAGCACAGAGAACATTTACATTGGGTAAAATGTTTTATTGGGACTGATTTCTCCTATCACATTCTTTCTTTGTTATGGAACCCTCTATTTCTTCTTTATAGTGTTTAGTTACTTATATATACTTGAATTATTCATAACTAATTGGCACTTAGCTACATCACTGTGACAATAGAGCCAAAATTTCAGTTATATGTCTAGAAATGTCATTGATTTACTTCATTTTCTTGTCATCTTGCATCAAGCTTTCAGCAGATTAACAAAGGGTACAGAGAAAGCAGAAATATTGACCTAGTAAAAGCCCAACACTTCACTGTCAAACCACTTCCAAAATGCTTATCACTGAAAAAAAATTTTTTTTGAATGGTCTAAAGAGTATGTAGCTCTTACTATGTCTTAAATTTGTACAGAGAATTTCCACTAAGTAGATAAAAGTTTTACTAAAGTGCTCTTAGCCAACATTTGTTTAGTACCTACCATGTTCATAACATTATGCTGGCCAGTGAGGGGGATATAAAATGAGTAAGGTCCAATCTTTGCCTTATGAGAGCCTAAAAATGAAAAGAGAATAATTATGATGCATATGTCTTTTTGAGACTTGTTGCATTGAAGCTACTTTTCTAAGTGGTTTATATATATTAAAAATTGGGTATCCCTTATCCAAAATACACGAGACCATTTTCCCCCTTCTTGGTATCTTCCCAAAAGAGTTAAAGACATCATATTACAGTGATACATGGGTATCCATGTTTATAGCAGCACAACTCATAATAGCTAAATCTTGGAAATGGCCATGCCGTAAAGAAAGATAAACTTGAGTCATTTGCAGGAAAATGGATGCACCTTGAGACCATATGTTAAGTAAAATAAATCAGACAAATAAGCTTAAATATTGCATGGTTTGTCTTACATGAGAAACCCAAAATATAAATAAAGAGCAAAATAAAAAGATAGATAATAAGAAATAGGGAGATAGAGCTTTTGTAAAAGGGGAGGAGATCAAGAGATAGAAGGCGGGGACTGGCGCAAAGGAGGATGAACATGGAAAAAGGATTGAAATGTGCTATGCATATGTATCAACTCCTCATGAGGCATGTAACCGTTATGTACTCCAAACATGTACCAGCAAAAAAAATAGTAAAGTTTAAATCCAATGCCAAACAAAAAATGGTTGGGACCAGAACTGTTTAAAATTTTAGAGGTTTTCAGATTTGGGAATATTTGCATAGACTTTACCAGTTAAGCATCACAAATCTAAAAATCTAATATGTTCAAAAACATTCAAACCAAAGTAATAGGAAAAATTCCACAGATAATTTATGGCAAGTCTCAGTGGAAGAATTATGCTAGAGAGCATTATAGTTTTCATCCCACTGTCTCAGTGTCCGCTTCCTAAGAACCCAATCTCTCATCATAGTACATGGAATTCTTCTCACACTGCCTTGTGATAAGGATGCAAAGCAGAAAAGAGATAGAAATCAGAGAAAAATACAAACTTTATAGGAAGCATATATCTGGTATATCTACATGATGTTTCTATATTTTAATAAGGGCAATCACCCCCACAAACAGGTTATATCTCTCCTATGAAAAATGTTCTGAAGAGTATTGCCAATATCAACGCATGTACAACCTTCCACAGGAGAGGACTACTGCTGTTTAATCTCCCTAAAGTCATGCAAGACTCAGTACTCAAACACCAGGGGTAAAGTGAGATCCTTATAGTCACTAATGAAGACCCTCAAAGAATCACAGAATCACAGAACGGCAAAAAGGATTTTTCTGATCTTATTCTCACTGATAGTATCTGATTTATACTGTGAAAGCTTCAAATGCCCAATAATCATTTTCCTACCTTCCTTTGAGACAATGGTAGGAGATGTAAGAAATCAGCCTTCCCAGAAAGGCTTTCTCTCAATAAAAAGACTTACAAAGATGTAATCTCTCCTCCTCTTCTGTGATCTTCTTGACATCATCTTGTCTATCCTTGATGCCTAGAACCATGAGAGCCATCTGAAACCCAAGGAGAGATATCACCACTGTGCTAAAGGTGACAGCACAAAAGACAAAAGAGCTCATGTCCCTTATCATATCATTGAACTGTTGAGCTGATCCATAAATTCAGAATTTTGCCTTATGTATGACACATCCCTTTTTACGTGGGTATTCTGATTTGTAGCCAAAAGTGTCCTTGTTAGGGATTATCCAACTTCTTTGTTTCATGTGTAAAGAAACTGAGGCTCATAGTAAGAAAGGAGCTTTTTCAACACCCACAGAGATTATGTGACAAAACCACAACTCAAATGCTGGTGTCCTGATTCTTGAGCTGAAGAAGCACTTCCCACCAACCCTTAGAGAATGTAATCAAAAGGAAATGAGACCAGAGAGAGGCCTAGTAGGCTCTGCAGCGAAGCAACTGCAGACACTTGGGGAAAAGAGGACTCCTGCTAGTGATTCCAGACCAACAGGGTAAGATCCTAGCCAACTGTGAATGATTCTTTTGCCTTGCTCCTGACCTCTCAGCCCACCCTTGTGTCCCCAGAAAGCTAGTTAAAACCAAGCATTGACCATGTCACTGTCCTAGATACACAAAAATAACATTACTGTACATGACCAAAAGTGAACCAGATTCTCTACATTTTTTTCCAACTTCCAAAAATAGTTAGGACTCACTGCCAAAGAGAATGGAGCTTGAATTCCCATGAAAAAAACATCAGTCCATGGCATCTGCTCCAGTGTAGAAATAATTAAATACACACTGAACAGCAGAATTCTCAGTGCTCTCTCACCCCATCAGCCTGTTTTCTGAAAATTAAAAAAATTTTTCAACAATGTGACACCATATTGTAGTGAAGAAGGCACTAAACTTGGAATCAGAAAAATTGGACCCTAATCTATAGAAAACATTTACCCTTTTTAGTTACACAGCATCTGACTCTATTTTTTTCTATTTGGAGGAATCCTTCATCATAAAATACAAAATCTATTTCTTCTTGAATAAACTTAAAAGGCTAGATACTTATTTTTGCAGCCTCTCTTAAAGATAGAGTTTGGGCACTTGACTTAAGTTCTTCTGCAATAGATAATTGCATGTGTCAATTTGACTGGGCCACAGGACACCCAAATATATAGTTAAACATTATTCTGGATGTGGGTGTGTCTGTGAGGGTATTCTGGATAAGCTGAACATTTGAATCAGTAGACTGACTAAAGCAGATTGCCCCCTTCACTGTGATAGGATTCATCCAATTCTCTGAAAGTTTGAAGAGAACAAAAAGATGGAGATGAGAGAATTTCTATGTGCCTGACTTTAGACCAGCACATCAGTCTTTTTCTATCCTCCAGCTGAAACTGAAACATACACCATTAGCTCTTTATTCTCAGTCTGTTGAAGTCAGACTAGAACTTTATCATCTGTTTTCATAAGTGTCCAGGTTACCACGTACGAGTCCTGGCACTTTTCAACCTCTGTAACCATGTGAGCCAATTCCTTATTTATATATTCTTTCTCTTTGGTCCCATGCCATTCTCTGTTTTTCTGGAAAACTCTAATATATCTACCAATCCTAAGCATCACCCTCAAATTTTAAACAGGATACCAGTGTGGCAAAAAAGGATGCAGATAAAAGGGGTTGATAAAGAGGGAGGGGAAAAAGACTGGACTATATAATCCCAGTTGAGATTTGACCTGGAATTACAGGAAACAATCCTGGAGCTAAACAGAAAAGTCAAAAGTGTAGAACTTTTATTTTCTCTCTCGGTGTTGAGGCATTGTACAAGTTAGTCTTTGACTCTTGGCCAGATAGGAAGCCGAATGAGGAGAAAAGCCTTCACTGGACTATTTACCACTGCATCCCCAGCACCTACCAGTCACTGTCTAAGCACTGTATAGGTATTAACTGAAATAATTCTCACAAATTGCTATCATGTGTGTCACCAACATCATATTCATTTTACAGATGGCCAAGGGAAGTAAATTACTTGCCCAAGTTTAAGCTAGGAATGGAGGAATAAAGTGGCCAGAGCTCTGTACCTGCTCAACAATATCTGTTGCATGAATGAAATCTGCTCTGGATGGGAACATATCAGCTATTGAAAACAGGAGTGTTTTGTTTTGAGAATTTTTAATTCTGATCAAATCAAACCTTAATCTGGGCACCACCATGCCCGGATGGGGCTACCACATTTGATTTGATTTGAACCCAACCCAGACAACCAGCATTTAATCCTTGCACATATTCTGCCTATTTCATATTTTGAAAGATTTTAATTTAGGAAAAGGGAAAAACTCAACAGGTAATGGGTCCTGGTTTTGATCTTTAGCATTATAAATAACAACACAATAATAATATAAATGAAGAAACTAAAGTTTAAGGATATTAAATAACTTACCTCAGGACATACAAGTGGTAGATGACTGAACCACAATTTGAACACACTATTTGAATCTAAGCCTCTGAACTCAACCACAAGGATGACCTTCTCACCAATTCCATGAAGTAGGCATTACCTTCAGTATTATCCAGAGTTAGTACCTGTGATGGTCAGTGTGAAGTGTCAGCTTGATTTGGTTTGGGATCTACTCTAGTGATTGGTGGAGCACACTCTGGCTACAGTTGGGTGGGTCATGATGGCCTTGGAGCACTATGTCTGGTCCCTCACCTCTTCCTCTCTGGCATTGTTCCTCTGTTCCCAGCCAGCACAAGTAAGCAACTTTGCTCTGCCACATCCTTCCTTTATGATGTTCCTGTCTTGCCGCCTGCCTGCCATGGGCTGAATCCCCCAAAACTATGAGTCAAATTAATTGAGAGCCACATCTCTCCTCCTTCAAATTGGGGATATTGGGAATGCTGATTGATACAGACCCTAAGAGAGTTCCATGTTGGAATTATCAAAATTGTTCTGGAATATTTATTTACATATGCCCCACGTATATCATTTCCCTGGATGCTGAGGCAGCCACTGTTTCTGAAGGGACTCATACAATTTCCCCATCCTCTCAGCTCCCCAGTGATCCTCACTCTGTCCACTAACACTTGCAGCTCTTGACCTGGCTTTTCTCTTTTCTCTCTCCCCCTCCAACTATGTGGCTATGCATATTTCTCTGTTAAGCCCAATGGTGTTAAATTGATTTCCTGAATAATCCACCTATCTCCTCCTTTCAAAGTTTCCTAGAAAGCTTTAGGAAACAATTCTTTCTGTGGTTGCAACAAGAAAGAAAGAAAAGGATCCTCAAAAGCACCAAACATTCCTTGTTCCTAGAAACCTACACTATCAGGGAATTTTAGGAATAAAGAAAGAAGATTTACCCAACCCCCGACCCCCAAAGCTGCCTGGCAGACATCTGTCTGGCCTTTGAAGAGGGCCTTTTGGGGAGACAGCATCACTTTGTGTCTTGGGGCTTGGCTGACCCTGAGGAGCTGAAGCTTTTGTTACCTAAAAGTTACACTTTACATAGTCCTTGGAAGACTTTTATTATGTGGACATTTTTGCCCAAAGACTGTTTAGTTCTTAAAATCTCAAGGATTCTAACTCTAGCAGGGAAAATCTAACTGACTTATTTGCTAGTAAAACAACATTAAAAATATAACCCCAAACACTGATGTTTCTATGCTTTGTGGTTTTTTTGCTCAAAATAATACATCATTGTCAGTTTTACTGACTGTTCACACCTTTGTGTTCTATAGTCACATACAGAACGCAATTTTGAAAATGCTAACTTCTTTTAACCTATTTGAGTCCTTATCTTCCCTTTTCATTGGTTTATCTCCACCTCCAATATCTCCCAGAGGGCTCAGTCACTGTAGAACTTTTACTACTTTTCACTGATAAACCCACAGGAAGAGGCTCTTATTTGAGACAAATTAACATTTGTCTCTTCCTATCTTTGACAGCATAACATCTGTGTGGCCACAAGGAAAGCTTTAAATAGCTCAACCTCCAGCCTGCCTCTTTTGGGAACCAGGAAAAAGAATGATTATTTTGTCTGAACAACCTGAAACAGATTCTAGCTTCCACAGAATATTTTTGCAGATTTGCACCCCAGAACAATCCAAGACTTTGAGTAGAATGTAAGAACTGAGGCCAGGACATTGCTACACAGTCCCTTCCTCCTCAAAGGGCTTGGGCTCAATTCGTCTGTCATCGTTAGTAATTTATTTTTTGATGCAACAGAGACCAAAGCAGAAATACTCAAGGACCAGATCTCCTCCAAGAGGTCCTGAGCAAAGAGACAGTGTTTCACAGCCAACTCCAGAAAGCAGACCCACACCAATATACAGCTAAGCACAAACTCTTTGGGCAACACAAGGCTGATTCTCTTCTAAATTGCCCAAAGCAAAATTGGGGATGTACGTTAAACAATGTTTCAAAAAAATTTACTAAATAAAGCAAAAGCATTAACAACTGGAAAAGTAGACACTTAGATATAATGTACAGATTTGAAAAACAAAGTGATTGAGAATTCTGAAATCCTCATTGACAAATTATGCAATTTCTTATAAACTCTTAAAAGTCACTAATAAAATCATCATTATTGAAGTCATTAATAACACAATAAATCAAATGCAATACACTAAGTTTTACAGATGGAATAAATTGATATCAAATCAGTAAATCAAGAGATGAATGTGTTGTAGCATTTAAATATATTTGTTTAACATTATTCCATGGGTATACATATACCAATCTGTGTGTATCCATGCAGTTTTTTTCTAGAATGATAATTATGAACAAAGTAATGCTCACTCTTCATTTTATGTTCAATTTAAAGCTGTTCAATTGAGCTTGTTAACCATATGCAAATAAGACTTTTCATATAACAAACGTTATTTGAGTGAGGATGATCTAGAACATGTTAATTTTTCTCTATATTCTTTATTCTATTAAAAATTTAACATACTATTCTATAATTAAATATCATTATTGATTCTATTTTTTCAAAATTGGGGTAAAGGACAAAGTCATCACACAAAAATGAAGAGTTAGTAGAAAAATATTATGCAAGGCATTCTATAGGCATCTAAACAGATTTTTCCCATTAGTATTTTTATTTCACTGTCCATCCATGACCAGTAGATTTTAGTTTTATCAACAAATATTTCATGTTCTAGTAGGGGGAAAAAGTTATGAAATGCAAGCAAAGTAAAACAAAATACCTCAAGAGCCTTTAAAATGGAAAGTTTTCTATATACCAAGTTACCATAGGATTATATTTTAAGTAGAGCTATAGTAAAAACAAAATTGTTTCATGAATTCTACTGTCAGTTTTAAGTATAATATGCTGTTCCTCATAGCTATGAGCACTTTTTTTACTTCTCTATTTCTCACAAAGTATCACTGTTTATTTCTCCTGTTGTCTATCCCCCAAGACCTTTGGCTGAAGAGCCAGTAGCCTGTGCTGAGTTTGAACTCTCTATCAGCATGCAAGGTAACCTCAGTCACAGAGTGTATGAGGACAAGTAAGGCAATGTTTGTGGAGTAAGTGGCTGAACCCACATTACTACAGAAAAAATGCCCCAGTCGTCCTTCCTAAGCAAAAAGTGCCACGATTCCCCATAAACAATCAGTTGTCCATTGACTGTTATAAATAGACTTCAATACATAACCAGCTGTGTGAAGGGAGTTTATAACTGTTGACCAGAGACACAGTAGGGAAGGGAAATGAGAGAGTTCTTCATGGCAGGAGAATGGCTTGTCTTCAGTCTGCAGTAAATAAGGTTGAACACAAAATTCCCATTAAAACACCTCAGCATGCCTAGATTCAAGCTAAAATTATGGGGATCACACAATGGGCTTCGTGTGGGAGGCTTTTTCAACAGATACTGTATTATTCTTCTGTATAAAGTCAGGATTATGAAATAAGTAGCAGTTACTAGCAGATATCTTGTAAAGTGATGATCACAAAAGATGTTTCAAAGATACAGAGCAAGATGCACTAGTCTGGCTGTGATAACAACTAACCCCTGTCCCATCTCTTCCTCGTTTCCTGTTCTGCTTTCCTTTATCTTTCCCCACATGACTCTCCTTCTTTCTTTTTTCTTTCACAACCTCTCTGTTGATAGCTACTCTCTCTCTTAGTGTTCTGATTAGTTTATTTTATCCAGACCTAGTCCTTGGGGCAAGATGATGTCTCAAAAATCTGATCAGGTGTGACAGAGAACAGGGCCTGGAGCAGCCAGCCATGGGCACGACTCTCTGTACTGCAGCACTTTCTACCCATGGCTGCTCCAAGTTCTAACCAGCCACCCAGAGAGAGCTGCCTGTGGCTGAGGCAGAAGGTGGATAGGGGTGTTATTGCAAAACTCAGTAAAACCAAGCAGGCTCTGACAAGATGCCTTAGAGAAACAAGTATGAAAATAAAGGCAGAGGGCACAAAAGAAGACACAGGAGGGTAGAGCCCATCAAGAAAGACTTGGAATGTTTCTTCACCCAGTAGAATAAATAGGGAATAAAGAAGGAACAAAAAGGTCATATTTTAATAGAAAACTGTATATCATGTGCATTTTAAAATGGATCTTTTCTAAAACATCAGTATGAAAGATGCTTTGAGACACTTTTTCAAATGTTTTCAATTACAACCCTTAACAAAATTTAAAAGCTATTATAATTTTTAAAAATTGATGTAAGAGATAAAAGGCTAGCATTAGTTAGCATTCATCCTATGATCTTAGCTTACACTTAAATTAATGTGAGAAAATGTATTAGTATTAATTAGAGAATGTTTTTCCTTCTGAAAGACATGCAATTTAATCCCAGAGCCTAGTTTTAAGAATTAGAAATACTTCTATTTAAAAATAGAAAAAATTTAAACTCAAAATGTAAAGAAGTATTCCCCCTAGAAATGTAAATAGAAACAATTGAGAAATCTCCTGCTACAAAGGTATAGCTGTCTGTGTTTTGTCTCAGTAAAACTCTGTTCCTGTTCTGTGAAATAGCACAAGATTAAATGAGCACAGCATAGGGGATTAAGTGAGTTGTTAGAAAAGTGTCTTGCACCTAGCACTCAATAGTGAAATCCAGTAATTCCTTTTAAAACTTCCCATTGCTTCCTTTTTTCTTCCAGGATAGCTTTGTATTGAAGTATAATGCACATGCCAAAGTGCACACAAGTATACAATTTGATGAAGTTTTACAAACTGAACATATAAAAAAGTCTGTCTGGATTAAGAATCCAAAATGTTTTCAACACCTTAAGACCTCCCTCTTTCTTCCTTTCAGTCGCTATGGTCCCACCTCACACCATTATCCCTACAATATTAACTTTGTTCTTTTTAAACTATATATTTTTAATTGTGGTAATTCACATAAAATTTACTTCCCGCCCCTTTTCTTTTTCTGTACTAGGGATAAGCCCAGGGCCTTTACACTAAACTATATTCCTAAATCCTTTTTCATTTTGAGACAGGGTTGTGGTAAGTTTCTGAGTTGCCCAAGATGAGCTTGAAATTGCAATCTTCTGGCTAAACCTGCCAGAGTGATGGGATTACAGGTGTGCATCACCATCCCTGATGTGTCTTAACCATTTTTAAATGAACAGTTCAGTAGCATTAAGTATAATCACATTGTTGTGCAACCATCACTACCATCCATATACAAAATTGTTTCATCTTGCAAAAATGAAACTCCGTATCATTAAACAATATCTCCTCACTCCCTTCTTCCAGTTCCAGGCAACCATCATTCTTTCTATCTCTATGTCTTGACTGTTCTAGATACCTCATAAATACCATCAAAATATTTGTCCTAGGGCCAGGGACATAGCTCAGCAATGCAGCACCTGCCTGGCAAGTGTGAGGCCCTGAGTTCAATTCCCAGCACCAAAAGAAAATACTTGTCCTAGTTTTGTTCTTTTTTTCTCTACAAGAGTGGAATTGTACAATTCTTTTCCATGTCTGGCTTCTGTCCCACAACATGTCTGTGGGATTCATCACTTCTTTGGTGCACAGTTATACATCATTCATTTTCATCACTATACTGTACTCCTTTGTATGAACATGTCACCATGAATATATTCTACTGGTGATGAAATTTAATTAGTTTTCAGTTTGGAGTTTTTACACAGTACTGCCAAATCTTGTGGTAAAAGTAATGGCTAAGTGAGCAATTGCTATTCATAGAGTATGCATGTGTTTAGCTTTAGTAGATACCATTACTTTTTAGTTCCATCACTCTAGAGAAGTGAACTCTTGAGTGATGTGACTTATATAATCTCTTTCATGAAGAAAAGCAATGAAAATTTGGAGTACATGTATGACAGGCTCCACAGTTCTTCTCCTTCCAGGATTTATCTGCACTTACCTCTATTCTGCCCACCTCAAACTCTGTATTGTGTCCCTTAAGCTTCTGGCACTTGCCTGAACACCATTTTCCTACTCTTTTCTCTCTGGGTCATTATTGGTTCTATTTCATTCAGTCTGTACCTTCTTTTTGCTTGGTTTAATGACTGCTTCTCACACAAATCTCAGCTCCTTTGAGAAGTGACCCCAAAGCATAAAAGCATGCCTCTTCAGAATGCATGCGATGTGACTAGGAGCCAATTTTCTCAGTTGGAATATGACTAAGGATGAGGTCCTGACATTCTGCTCTTTCCAAGGTCTTTATGTTTACTATTTCTGCTTTTGTCAGTACATGCAGATTAAATAGCCTAGGCTCCCTATTGATCTAAGACATGATGATTAGAATATGCACAAATCCAAATCAGGTTCAATAAATTTCTCAGCACTTAGCTGTACAAGGAGGCATTGGTGGTTCAGTGGTAGATTTCTCACTTCCCAATAGTTAGCTGTACATAGCACCATCTTGCTATTCTAGGTTATTTCAATAAGGAGTCATTAATATTTAATAACACCTAATACTACTACAGAAGAAAAAACTACTCAATAGATCTTTCCAAAGACTAAGTACAAACACTGAAAGCACTGAACCACGAGTTGATTTTAGTGTTGAACAAAACAATGCTCTGAATCTACATGGTTTCTGTTACAGAATAGGATGAACAATGTAGGCTAATGGATAAAAATGAGCCTAATTAATAGTCTCACTCATTATCAAGAATAACCTGGGCCATCAGAAGTAATCTAAATAGAAATTACTATGTCAGGGTGGGAATAAAAGAGGAAACATACAAATCTTTCTCTTTCATGAAATGTAAAGTTATATTCAAAGGTGGGAATTATATTTTCTCTACAAATCACTCTAAATTCAATATAAACTCAAATCTGTGTTAAGGATTTCAGCCTTATTCTAAAATCAGCTGGAGAAGATAAAGGCATAAGAACCTATGAGAAAAACAATTTAGTGTATAGAGCATATCTTCTCAAAAATCCTAGGTATATGTTAAAACTATAGGAATTAAGTTGATAGTATTGATATGAAAGATAAAATTCAATGGATTAGAAAATAACGTTGGAAAATGTTCACTTATAAAGGAATTTGATACATAATAAAAGTAGTATTCAAACCAATGGAGAAAGTTTGAATAGTCAATAAAAGGTCAGAACAATTGGCAATTTATTAAAAACAAAAAACAAACACTAGGCCCTTACCAGATTAGAATGCATTTGACTGCAAGTAAACAAAAAAACCAAACTAAATAATAGTAACCTAAACAAATAATGATATGGTGAATCCTTCATTTACGAACTTGATCGGTTCCTGAGGGCTGGTTGTAACTCAATTGGTTGTAAGTCAGTACAGCTGAGATCTGAATGCTTGCTGGGTACACACTGTACATAACAAGAGGCAGATGAATCTTCCATTAACCTAATTAACCCAAGTTGTTCACATGTCAGGCTAGTCGTAACTTGAGGGTCCACTGTATCTCAAATCAGAAGTAGTTGTTACTAGTACTAGCGCACCCCAAGGCAAAGGCTAACAAACTGTGGTCATGTGCCAGTCACCAGTTTTATATGACTCATAGCTTTTGGTAAAAATATTTATTCTCTTGTCTTTCACAGCAAAAAATTTGTTAATCCCTGTCCTAAGGACCTCACACTTTTTCCAGCTTTCTTCTTTGCCATCTTTATTACCTCACTTGAGCAACATAGTACTTTATTGCTATGAACTAGACTCCAGCTCCAAAGCCTTCCATAGTGCCTGAAGACCCTCATTCAGCCCTGGCCCACATGGTCAAGCCTAGACACAGGAAATCTCCATCTTGTCCCACAAGGAACAAGCTTCAGAAGGAAGGAGTGTGTAATAAAAACTAGGAGCTATAGAACGTACGTGTTCTTTTTATAGAGAAGACCAAATAAACCCAGACTCAATGGAGGCAATGACTGACTAACTTATTCATATAAAACCTTGTAAAAGAGAAACTCAGACAACCTGAAAAATTGTTGCCATGTTGTTTTTTGGGAGTTTCTATAAAGCCAGAAAAAAAATGATTTGATAAACTCAAAGAATTTAAGTGGCCAATAAGAAATATTCAGAGTCTCATTTTTTAAAGATATAACTTAAAACAATCCAATGACGTTTTCATTATATAAATAACTTGTTTTGTGTAGGAAAAGTGACTCACAGTTGAGAATATAAATGGACAGTTTTTAGAGAAGTTCAATAGTGTAGCAAATCCACCTCACCTCTCAGACTAACGGCTCTATTTCTACCATTTTCCCCTTAGGAATCCTCCTTGTACATGAAGATATGTATGTATTCAAAGACAATCATAGCACTGTAGTAACATGACTTTAAATAACCTTTGAGTGTCCAACAACAATTAGATAAATAGGTTATTGAACTATTGAAATACTACATAGTTCTAATGTCCCTGAATCAATATTATAATTCTGAAATGCCCCATAACACCTTGTATGGAGCTATGGAATTATTTTTAAAGCTATGTTTAAATGCAAAGAAAGCAATCTTGCAGGGCACATGTCAGACCTAACAGTCAACTATCCCTGGATAGTTTTGAGACTGGAAAGTAGGCTTTTATGTTGTATATTTTGCTAGTCTTTAAATTGAAACCAAATTTAAACTGCTTCCATAGATTTGTTAGAACTTCAAGTACAAAAATACTGACAGCAAAAAATATCCCTCAGAATCAACAGAAGGTAATGTATCCCTACTACAGAAAGTCTACTACCTAGCTGAGACAGAGCTGGGAAAGGCAGGAGGCAGGACTGTTCCCCTTTACTCCTTCTCCAGACTCAGCCCTCACCCTAATCACTGTGCATGGATGTGCTGCAAGACAGAGACCACAGGGAGAATAATTATCACCCACTGAGACAGTCAGACATAGCAATTCTGAGATTTCTAAGTGTCACTGGTATGCTCCTCCCTTTAAGATGTTAGGAACTGTCATGTGATGTTACCAAGGCAGTTTCTCTTCTGCACCAAAATCTAACAATTTTAGCCTTAAAACCCACACTGGAATATTTGCCTGCATCTTATTCTGTAGCAGGGTTTTAGAATCTCAACCAAGAAGTCATCCTGAGTGACACTAAAATGATCAAACTTTTGTTTCGAAAAGCATTCAACTTACCTTTCCCCCTGATATATGTCAGTAAGACTTAAAACTAAACATACATTCACTTATTTGGTTTCAGAGGCTCAAGGACATTAATAGAGAAAGATCCAGCAGAAAAGACCAACAGGGGCAGTGTAATTTTATTGAAGATAATAAAATAGCAAATATTATTGTCAGTGTTATTAGGCAGGAAGTTCCTTAAACAGTAAGAAACAATCCTTTCATGAGGCCGAAGGCTTCCTCTACAAAGGATCCGTTTCAAATGACCTTCTCTGCTCCTAGAAGTTCGCAGACTCTCATCTGTCACTCACCAAGTAGGAGGGCCTTGGTGCCCTACACCATGACTAGCCTGTGACAACACTCTCCCTTGGAAAGAGCCCTCATTCACTCCTAAGAGCCAGGGATGCTCAATGGAGAGGAACTGACCGACATTCCAAGGCCTAAGCCACCCTCTAAGAGCCCCAGGCCTGTGGTTCAGAGAACAGTGGCAGGATATCCTGGAAGGATCCAAAACACAACCCAATTTAGCCAGGACAGTTTTAGCCCCACCCAAAGGGCAAACACATCCATCCCAGCTCCTCTTTCCATATCAAAGGAGCACTAAGCCCAGCCTACATACACACCCCAGGACAGAACTATATTCAGACATCTGGATACCCACTGGGCCAGGTCCAGTTCACCACCCCCACCACCAAGGATAGAAATGTCTGAAAACATCGGTAGAGGGACTTTGCCCACCTCAGAGAGAAGGGTCCAAGGAGGGGTGGTCCCCATAACTCCATCCTTCTTACTGTGCTTTGATAAATAGAAGCCAAATCATTCACCCTCCACAGAGCTCTAATCATTATGAGGACCAATCCCAGTGCCTCATGAAAGACTTGAGCGGGTGTGGGCCCCAGAAGCTGTTCATTGCTATCTCAGGAGCAGCCACACTTTTCTATCAGGGTTATGTTCATTAAATGCACACTCATCTTGGGTTCATCATCCTGGACCATCATGGGGAGAAGCCTGGTCTTGATGGAACCACAGACTTGGAAGAGACTGGTACTAGTAGGTTCCTCCCTCTGCAGGAACAAAGGACAGAGGTTGAATACTATTACAGCTATAGCCCCATACTTTAAAACAACAGTAGATTTGGCAGCGGTAGGCAGGAAAGGAAAAAAAAAGAAAGCATGAGGAAAAGTCTCTGGATCAGGGCTGCTACAGAAATTTTTTTAGGAAACTAATATTTTTCTTATAAACAAAGATAAGAGATAAGGTCACAATGAGGGGAAGATGTGACATGCTACATTAGTGCTACATTGTCTTAGCACCACCTTCAATAGCTTCTTTGTCTTAAACAGAGACAGGCCTGGAGAGTTGAGCACTTAGTGCTAACCCAATATAACCCCAGAAGGGGAAAAGGGTTTATATCTTACCGTATAACACTCAAAGTGGGAGTGTAAAAGCTCATTATTCAGGGCCAGGCAGGTCCCTTGACAGTAAGAGAAGGTGAAGATCCAGGCAGCTCTGTGAAGGTTCACCTGGTGATCCTGCAGACTACAGACAGAGCTTCTCAACCGGAAAATGAGCGAGGCCATGGCCTATCCACTGGTGATTCAGGCCCAGAATCACCTCCTCCACATTAGGGATAAAAGGTGCCTGAATATAAGGCAGGTGAAACAGGGATGGTTGTGTATTGAATGGGGATATGTATAGCAATACTACATCTCGCTTGTGAGTGCTGTCACACTCATTTAGGCTGGCTTCAGCAGCTTCAACGGGTGGAATCTTTTCTTCTGCCATGATGGCAGGCACCACCTCCATCCAGTATGTTAGTATGCAGTAGATATCCAATAATGACCCTCTCTCTGACTGATAGGATGAGGAGATAATGGGGAAAGAGCCCAGGAGGAATCTTTGGGAACCCCTTTGCTGGAACTCTAGTAAAAGCTCAGTAGCATGGGGGGCATTTGGCATCCAGGCCCATAGCTGTATCAAGGAAGTCCCCAAGAAGGGAGCTGCTTCAAAATAGAGAAGCCAGTAATATTGTAGGAACTGGGTGCCTGTGGGGAAAGAAGAGGGGAAGGTTCAGGAGGCTGTTGTCACAGAGTCCCACAGAGGAAGCTTACTATACACAACCTCCCGCCCAACTTTACTCCCCACCTAATCAGCCTTGCAGGACGGACAGTAACTTAGCAAACTCAACTGTGTTCACCCACCCAACAAACAATCCAGCTCTAGATATCACAGCAATCAGGAGCAAGTTTCTTCTCCACCCATCACCCCACCAGTGGAATTCCATGAATGACAGTTTAAGGGCTGACAACCTCCCCAGTCACCATGATCTAGGACAACCCACTTACCCTATCATGTCTTCTAACTCACTCTAGTTGCCCAGCTGTGTGCTCCATGCTTAGAACACAGAACATTAGGACATCCTACCTGCCAGATCTGCAGAGATAAAACCAGGAAACAGATTCCTTTTCTACCAGACCAGCTGGGCATTTGCTGCCTCTAACTGCTTGCTCTATCCCCCAAGGGACCCAAACATCTGTGATTACTTACACTCCACACCCCTAATAGCCCTCACAGAATGCTACCAAGCAGCTCCTGGATCATTCCCTCCCTGGCAGCAACCAAACCTCTAGCCACTTACCTTTACACGTGAAGGTAAAGCCATGTTGCCTGGAAGAAAATATCTGAACCAGACGAGAGGGAAGAATCTGAGTGGGACAGTCCAATGGCTCCACCCCACTAAAGTGCATGAACCAAAGACCCAGAGCCAGAAGTGTGGAGATAAACCAAGAGCTGCTCCTGCTGCTTCCACTCTCCATTGTGCCACTTTCACATGTTGGGCTGCTCCTTTTACTTTTGTTAAATACCCATCTCCTCAGGTGTGGGCCTTATGCTAACCCCTAAAGCTTGGAACCTATCATGAATCCAAGAAAAGTTGAATTCAGGTGAGACAAACTGCCACTCCCAGAACAACTGCAAGACCTACCCCTGCTTATGGAGAGGAGGTTCAAGAAGGTATAACATATAGTATTTTTCAAACTAAACCTTGAAAACTAGAGACTGTAATTAATTAGTAGACAGATGCATGTACACGATGTGCACTGACAGAACATGACAGTCCAAATGGAGACAAGAACAGGTGTGGACAATTTACAAGTTACAAACACTCTAATACAACTTGTATTCTCCAGAGCAGTGTTCTTAGGCTTTAGCCTGCATCAGCATCACCTGGTTCAAACAGATTTTTGAACCTCATTCCCAGTGCTTCTCATCAGTCAATGGAATCCGAGAATTTCCCTCTCTAGCAAGTTCCAGGTGATGTTGATGGTCTGAGGAGACCACACTTTGAGAGCTACTGATTTAGTTTATTTATCCCATGACTGGTACACAGAAGATGCTCAACAAACGTATTTCATTAATAATCAATAAGCTATGCCTAGAGTGTTTGCAGCTCTAAAATTCTTTTTAAAACAGTCTTCACATTAAAAGAATGAAATTCACTAAATCAGAAAATATCTAAATACCCACATAAGGAAAGTAGCATTTTGGATTCATGCTCTCAACATTCTTTTGTTTTGTTGAAGGAGAGGAAATACACACATCTTTAAAAATTTTTAAATGGGAAAGACATAAGAAGCCAAACTAGTCCTCTTCACACTTCACAACACTTACAAGTGATTATTATGAGCATATTTTATATATATATATACATATATGCAGACACATATGTATACAATGTAGAAATAATCTGTCAATTACATACATGAGGTAAGGCATACTCCATGAACAAATTAACCTGCATTTTACAATATTTGTACTTCTTAAAAGGCCAAATCACATTGATGCATACACAATCAAAAGAAGAGAAACTTAGTTTCTTTATTCTCATTTTAAAAATTAAGTACGTGTATATGACCCAAATTACGTAAATACCACAAGGAATGATATTCAGTACATTTCATCTTTTAAAATGCTTCAACAACATTAGCTAATGAACTTACACAGTAAGCTTTTAAGATAGGCACTATTACGCTTCTTTTCTGTATAGAGAAACTGAAGAAGAAGGTAATGACTTGCCCAAGGCAGGACTCCGTCAGCTCCCAGTACAGAGCAGACTCTGTTAAAACAGTTTCTTTGGATTTTGTCTCTTAAAAAAATCACAAGATATAGGGCCAGAGATTTAGCTCAGTGGTGCTGCCACTTGCCTCATAAGTGCAAGGTCCCAAGTTCGATCCCCGGTACCAAAAAAAAAAAAAAAAAATTACAAGATGCAAAACAAAAACAAAGGACATAATAACTCAATTTTGAAAAATGAGCTTTGGTTAAAAGAGTGGGCAGTTTGTTAAACTAAGGACAGAATTTCAAAACCTAATAATTTGTATATCCCTAAGTTTCCTGCTCATTACCACCACCTTCTCTGTGTTATTTTTCTAGTCAATGAGAAGTTTATGACTACTCTCTCTTTTGAGCTGATAGTCTTTGCTCTTTAATGAGCAGGTTCTTGGGGAACCCCAATTAAATATGTAGTGAGCTTATGGAATTTCTAGTAAACATGGATTTCTTTTTGTTTATATAAATTAATCTTCAAATTCTGAGCAAGGAGAAAGGGAGCAACTCCTATCTAATCCTAGGCCTTTCCTAAATGTCTCAAAAGCTATATAAAGTATGAATGCGCTAAAAATCCTTCATGAACTTGTAAATCGCTTTAAATAAACTTCAGCATAATCTGGCACAAGAAGCTTGTTTTACTAATTTATAGTAAAGCAGCTGTTGTTTTGTTAGCATCTTCAGCTTCTTTTACACAAAATCTCAAATGAACTCATGCAGACAGGAGAGGCCAGATTGCTTTCTATGGTAAATATTTTCATATGCTTCTTTCAGAGAGTTTTCCAAGTTTCAGAAGAGTAAACACCAAAAAAAGCTCATTCATTAGTCATCACACTGAAGAAAATGTTGGCATTGATATAGCCAATTTATATCCCAATGGATTTTTATATTTTATGTGTCACTGCCATTCTATCACTGAGTATACGTGATGGGAACATAGACTAGCAAAATACTAGCCAACTTCTCTGAGGCCTTACAAAGCCTATCAAATGCCTCAAGGGGAAAAGGTAGGATTAACTTCTCAAGTTATTGACTCTAGAATGCCTATATATCCTCGCTACTCAGTTCGGTCCATTAGGATGTGGTAAGAATCAGAAACAGATAAAATATATCACTACATTGTGTCTTCTTGGCACTTGGGATAATATACGCAAGGGTGCTTGTAGATTACACGTTACGAGTGCCTTCTGTGGACAGAGGGGTGATATATTTCTGTAATACAGTCATCTTTAAGCTTTTCCTTGAGTTGTTTGCCAATTTAAAAAATTACCTTTTATCCCAATATCTACATATATGTTCATTAATTATTCATTAACAAACTATGTATACGTACTTCCCCATTCATATATTGGATGCACTGTAAGATACACAAAAATTCAAATTGAAAGAGAATAAGAAAATAAGTAGGAATTCTATTTCTAGTGTTTCTAGTATTTCCTCCTGCTCCCAAGGGATTATTTTTGGAGCCTATTACTCACTGTAATATTAAGTTCTCTTTGCAAATAAGGGGTGATAATTAAATTAACATTTACATAGTGTTTGTAAATACTGCTAAAAGTTACTGATTCCAGTGCTTTACATATAGTAACTTGCTTGATCTTGGCATCAACTTTAGGTAAGAAGTACAATTATTATCTCCATTTTACCAATGATGAAATTGAAACATAGACTGGTCACCTAATTTGTCCACAGCCACACAATTTCTAAGCAGCATGGAAACGATTTAAACCCAAGCAGCCTAGAGCTAGACACTAGCTAATCAAAAACTTGATAACTAGTGAGTTATCACACTAACCAGTAAGGAATAGGGGCTCATATGCACCTGTGCTATGGCATGTGTCTTGCCACCTTGTAATTGTTGCTTTAATATTTGTCTCCCCCACTAGATTGAAAAATCCTTGAATCCAAAGGCTGAAATATATTTGTATTTATATTGCACCATTGAGCATAGGTCCTGATGGCTAAAAAGCACTTGGCAGCCACTAGTTGAATGGATGGTTAAATGAAAGAAAAAAATATTTTGAAAAACAGATAGATCCATAGATTTGACCCAAATAACTAGATTTCACAGAAATTTGAATGTGCTTGAAATAGGGATGGAAGTATCTCCTTCCAATAAACAATATTCACAGACTTCCTCCTTAATGAGAAATTGATCTGTTGTTAAACCAACACATAGAAAAATTAATCTACTGGCTTCTTAGGTAGGAATACTGTCCTGTTAATGAGCCTCCAATTCATCATTGGAAAGAAACCAAGAAAGCTGAAAGAAGATAGGTAAGAATGTTTCCTCTCATGAAAACAAAACAAAAAGAGAGTCTGGAGTCAACAGGAAATCTATTTCATTACAAATTTAGCCTAGATACTTCAAGCTTTATTGTTTGTTTGGTTGGTTGGTTTTTTTGGTACCGGGGATCAAACTCAGGACCTTCCACTTGCAAGGCAGGCAGGGGCAACACTGAGCTAAATCTCGGGCCCCCTTCAAGTTTTTTTAAAAAGCACTGGTAAATGAATGAATGAATGATAACCTTGCCTTTATGAACAGGAATCCAGGTTTAATCCAATCTTAATCCAGCATATGTGGTTATACTTCCACTAGGAATATGCTTTATCACAATGCAAGCTACTCAGACTAAAAGATTTTTGACATTTATGCTCAAACCAAGGGAGTCAGTATGTTTCCTTCCTTTTTAGTGGTATGAATTGGCACTGAGGTACAGTAGTTAAACCTTAAAAAGTGTCCTCCTATATTTGAAACTGGAAAAACTTCAAGACATTTCGACTCATACACACATTCAAATAAAATGTGTGTGACTTTCACAGTAATTTCTTCTATATGTAGCTTAATATATAAAATACTCTGGATCAAAATAGTGACTATGGAGTTTTTTAATAAATTACATTACCTATTCAATGTAATGTGATGAGTTCCGTCTAAATACCATATAATCTTGTCTGTTTTCTATGGCTTTATATTCTTCCCAATGAAGGATAGTTTCATAGACTTTGATTTCTGGGCTGCCTTTGTTATAATTATATTTGGCTATTTATATTTAGGCTGATTGATGTTGCTCTTTGGGGCTCTCAGCAATCTGACAAAATTCCTATTGTTCTATACCATTGTCTACCAAACTGATTTTCCTTTGGGAGCTGTGGCTGTATTGTCTTTATTTCCCTTTCTTCAGAATCATATTACCAGTTTCCATAAATCATTACTGAATTGCATAACTATTAGACTACTTAGCAAAGTTAGCATTTTTCAAAAATACTATTTATTTTAATGAGTAGAGAGGGAAGCAGGGTTCAGATAGTTAAAATGTGAATAAGTGGACCCTCAAAGCAGCGTCAATATCACCTAAGAGCATCTTAGAAATGTAGAATTTCAGAACTCTCAGACTTTAACATAGATTTCAGCCAACAGAAGACCTTACTATGATTCAGATTCAGTAGGTCTGGGCTGTGGATTCTGCAGTTCAGGAGCTTCACAGGTGAGGCCTATTCAACTAGTCCTCAGGCCACTCTGAATAGTAAGGCCTAGGTGATTCTGCACCTGCCACAGAGATTCACTGGGAAAAGTCAGCAGTTGATAATAAGGATTTGCTTAGCATGTTATTTGTGTCCAGCCCTTCCTTTTATGATTGAGTTAGTTTGGCTAGACCACACTGTTTCTCTGCTTATTATCTCTATTAAATGAAGGTAGTACTTCAGTTTGTTTTCTGATAATGTTTACATTTTATGCATCCTATTTTAATATGGTACTCATTTTATACATCCTATGTTAATATTATTAAGACCAGCCAATAGTCATTTGAAATAGTCATTTTTAAGAGACATAGAATCAAAGATATAATTCCCAAGGGAGAAAAAAGCACTTGTCTGTTAAAAATGTTTTAAATCTTGTTATTATTTAATATTAATTAAATGTTTACCAAAACCAAATAAGGAAATCCTAATGGTCTCCAATTCTAACTTGTTAGTACAAACCTTGCAAAATCACCTAACTGATTTCCTCAGTAGACTGGTCATGTATAAAATAAGCTTAAAATCAACTTTCCTCAATGCAAGGATGCCAAAAGGTGCCAAAAAAATATAGTGGTCCCTTTATATAAATGGTTCTCAAGGTGTGGCCCCAGAATAAACACTATAAGAATCCCCAGGAATCTTGTTAGAAAAATTCTCAGATCCCACTCAACCTGCTAAAACCCAAGGCAAAGCCCAGAAATTTATATTTTTAACAATGTTTGTTTTTAACAAGTTCCCAGGCTGTTCTGCTACATGGGAAAGCCACTACTTTCTCTATAAAATATAATTATGATAACTTTCTATCAGATTTCCCCAAATTTTAAAAGACTTTTCCATTCAGTTACATTAGTTCCTTAGAGTTGTGTGATACAAAGAATTTTTAATAGTATAAAAGCAATATCAACTGATTCCCAGAACAGGAAGGATGGAGACACTGGAGAATCTCCTATTACAGTACAGAGAATTATTTAATACAAAACTAGGTTCCAAAGAATAATAGGAAATCTCAAGATGCAAGAAATGATATGGTAAACCACAGACAAAACAGTAAGCATGGGTGGACATGTCCCATTGGTTGGGGTTAACGTTTACATGAAGACAAGAGATCTGACCTGGCACACATGAGGTAAGGAACTAAAAGTGAGACTCTTCTCTAAGTTTAGGGTTCCTTGGTAAAGGAAGAATTACATAAACTCTGTCCTCTTCCCAGGGAAGCTAGTCTTTTCCTCAGGCTCTGAGTAGATTAAAAAAAAGAGGGATCCTGAGAGTAGATAAAAAAAGAGGGATCAATCCCAAGTTGGGCCATGTATGAATGTAGAATCTGATTTAACACACTCCAAGATGTGGAAAGCCCAAGGGAAATCCTGAAGCACCCTGGGACCAGCAGTACACCTTCCTGCAGGGATGTTTCCACAACCCAAGGTGTCATAGACTGCCCTCAGAAGATAAATAAACTAAAGGAAGTGGGCAAAAGGGCATTTTCAAACAAAGAGTCTACCATGCAAAACACTTCAGCTGAGGGAACCACTATAGATTGTACTTCAGTCCAAAGGAAATTGAATCCAGAAAGAATTTTTTTTACAACTCAACAATGAAAATCAGGTTACAATTTAACCTGACCTAAAAATGAGCATAAGATGAGGTAGACATTTCTCCAAAGATAAGCAAATGGAAAACAAGCATGTGAAGAAATGCTCAATATCATTAGTCATTGGAGAAATTCAAACACAATAAAATACCACTTTGTGCCCATTAAGACTGCAATAATCAAAAGACTGATAGCATAAATGTTGGTGAGGCTGTGGAGAAATTGGAACCCTCATACACTGCCATTGTGAATGTGAATGAAGCAGCCATTTTGGAAAACACTTTGGCAGTCCTTCAGAATATTAAACACAGAGTAGTTACCATGTGATCCAATGATTCCTCTCCTAAATGTAAACCTGTGAGAGTTGAAAACATACAGTCACACTAAACCTTATCATGCATATTCATAGCAACATTATTCATTATAGTCCAAAAATGTAAATAGTTCAATTAATGAATGGAAAAAACAAATACTGTATGTTAAAACCATATAATGAAATATTATTCAGTCATAAAAAGGAATGTCAGGCTATAACATGAATGAACCTTGAAAATACGCTAAACAAAAGAAGCCAGTCACAAAGCCACACATAATATAATTATAACTACCTGAAATGTCCAGAATAGACAAATCTGTACAGAAACAAACCAGATTAGTAGTCAAAGAGAAAATGGGAACTGACTGCTAATGTACACAGTGTTTGTATAGGAGTGATGAAAATATCTTAAAATTAGTGGTTATGGCTGTGTGATTCTGTGAATATATTACAAACCATTGAATTTTATATTTTTAAATGATGAATTTACCTTAGGGTACAGCTCAGGGGTAGAGTACATGAGGCCCTGGGTTCAATCTCCAAGATCATACACATACACACACGCATGTGCACACATGTATGCACACACACACAATGGATCAATTTTATGGTATGAAGAATTAGATCTCAAAAAAATTGTAATTGTTATGTACATATACCACTCTGTCAACATTATGTATTATAAATGTACAAAAAAAGAAGGGACTCAAGAAATGGGTAGAGAGAGAGAGAAGGAAAGCGGGATGACAAAAAAGGAATTAAGATGTGTTATGTACATGTACCAGTTCCCCACATGGAACATAAACATTATGTACTATACACATGTACTAATAAAAAAAGAAATTTAAAAAAAAAATTTTTGACTGTGTCCAATTTTTTTAAAAGTTATTATAAAAAACACAGAATAAGAAAAATTAGAGGATCCAAATAAGTAGAGTTTAGAGGGAAATACAAATATTAGAAAAATGAAAATTAATGAACTAGTTTTCAACTTAAGAAATAAAAGAAGAATGGCAGAATAAACCAACAAAAGCTGAAGGAAGAATAAAAATTAACAACAGAAAACAAAAGAAAGTGATATGTCATTGTGTGGATTTACCATATTTTGCTTTATTCGTTCATTGTTTGGTGTACATTTGAGTTGTTTTCACCTTTAGACTATTATGAATAATGCTGCTATGCACATTTATGAACCAGGTTTTGTGAGGAGATGTGCTATCAGTTCTCTTGGATATATACCTAGGAATGGGATTGCTGAATCTTTAAACATTTTGAGGAACTACCAAACTGTTTTTGTGGCTCTATAATATAACCAACACTTGTTCTTATCTGTTTTTTTATATTAAAACCATTATAGTGCATTATAGTGGATATGAGCTCTGTGTGTGTGTGTGTGTGTGTGTGTGTGTGTGTGTGTGTGTGTGTGTGTCTTACTGGGGATTGAACACAGGGCCTTTTTAATTTTTTATTTTCAGACAGGGTCTCACTAAATTGCCAAGTTGCACAGGTTGGACTCAAACTTTTTGATCCTCTGTCTCAGCCTCCCAGATTGCTAGTATTATAGGCATATGCCTCCATGCCCTGCTGAAGTGGCATTTCACTGTGGCTTTAACTTGCCCTTGCCTGATGGTTATAATTATGATAGGCCTTTTTTCATACACTTACTGACCACTAGTATATCTTCTTTGGAGAAATATCAAATCCTTTACCCATTTCCCTAATTAGTTTTTATCCTTTTATTATTGAGTTTCATGAATTCTTTATATGTTCTAGACACAAGTCTTTATCAGAGTTATCTTTTTAATTTCCTGACAGTGTCCTTTGAAACAAAAGTTTTTAACCTTAATGTGGTCCAATTTATCATTTTTTTCTTTCTTGTTTCTGTGCTTTTGATGTCATATCCAAGAAAGCACGGCCAAATCCAATATCATGAAATTTTCTTCCTATGTTTCTTCTAAGGCTTCTGTAGTTTTAGCTTTTACATTTAAGTCTTTGGTCCATTTGGAGTTATTTTTGTATATACTATGAGGGAGGGATCCAATTTTATTCTTTTGCATGTAGCTAGCTACTTGTCCCAAATCCATTTGTGAAAAATATTATTCCTTTCCTCCACTGAATTTTCTTAACATCCTTGTCAAAAATAAATTGACTCTAAATGTGAAGGTTTATTTCTGGGTTCTCAGTTAGTTCCTTATTCTGATCTTATTTCAGTACCACACTTCTTGATTACTGTTGTTTTGTAGTAAAATTTGAAATCAGGAAGTGTAAGTCTTTGAACTTCATTCATTTTCAATATTGTTTGGTGTACATTTTTTAAATTTATAACATATTTCATTTTTAACTACATATTCTTTTTATTGTTGATTCCCTCAAACCAAGTCCTAGTGGTAATTTAAAGTAAAGAGTGTCTTTTTTTCTTTGTGGAGGTAACCTGGTTGTTTTCTTTTTGGGGTTGACATAAACACCAAGGCTCCCCTTGCTGGGGTTGAGGTAACTCATGAACAAAGGCTTTTCTGTGATGGTGGCAGTTCTTCCTTCTTCCTCAAAGTCTGTTCTTAGACCAGGTCTCTTCTCTTTTCATTGTTTTTTTAAACTCTTGAGACCTTTAGGACAATTGTTCTACCTCTGATAATTCCAGCTGAACTGCTCAAACTGAAATTTTGTACATAGCTTAATAATAGGCTTTCATGGAATAATTTTTAAATTATGTGCATATAAAAATGCACACAGAGACAAGCACAAATCAAAGTGGTACAGCTATATACCTAAATATAGGTATACAATCTAAAAATACTTCTATATTTAACTTACACAAATGACAATGTGTGAGATACATAAACATTTACAAGTATATGTATGTATCTTTACTTTTTGCCACATACATTTCTACACACAACTCCTTTCCTAATTGGCAAAATATAAAGTTGGTTTTGATCTCTGCAAAAAAACATACCTCTTCAGACACTAGGTTATCACTGTAAATTAGTTTTGTATATGGAGGAACACAGGTTCCTTAGTGCCTCTGCTCTGGGTGTGCCACTAACCCTGAGACTAGTGGTGAGCTGTTGTCTGACACCATCTACAACCGTCAGTAAAAATTCTGAAAGTAAGTCATGCATGATGTGAAGCTTTCCCTGGGATGAGAGATCAAATTGTTTGCAAAATTTTAAGTCATCTAATATATTTCTCAAGAAACTGTTTTTGGAAAATAGCAAAAAAAAAAAAAAATTTTCAAAAAGCTAACAAGAGACTAAAAAAAACCCATAAAAATAAAAATCACAGTATATCCAAATAAGAGAACATGTTATTTATCACATACTTTACTTTATACCACTTTGAATTTTGGAAATAAATTGAGGTATTCAATTTTCATTAATACAACATTGCTTTTTCTACACACTAACTAGATGAATATTGACTATATATTTAGATGCTATCCACTGGGAAGGTCCTAAATTACTAGCCAGCCTGGGGAATCCCAGAAATTTCAGCCAAGGACAACATTTAACAATGAAAATTTTTCATCTCTCAACAGAGAAACTGGGAAAAAGTCTGAAAAAAGGTTTGATGAAGAGTCAATGAGAACTTGAGCAGAGATTGTCAAAAAGTGGCCACAGTGATGCGTCATAGGATAGCAAGTTCACTGTAGTTTGGAGCCGAATGTCCCCCAAAGGCCCATGTGTTAAAAATTGGGGCTCCAGAGTGGCACTATTGGGAGATGATGCAAACTTTAGGAGATGGGGTCTAAAGGAAGGTCCTTAGGTTGGAGGGAGGGTGCCCTTTTGCTTTCTGTCAGTTTGCTCCACCATATACTTCCCAGCATTCATCCACCTCCACCAGAGGCCTAAACACAATGGGTCTACCAAAATAAACCTTTCATCTTTATAAGTTAATAATCTCAGGTATTTTGTTATAATAACAGAAATCTAACCAACCAAAGTTGTTAACAGTAGAAGTAGCGTGTTTGTGGGAAGGCCCAATACAAGCACACTGCACAAGGTATTCTGATGGCTGTTTCATTGGTTCTTTTTTTTTTTTTCTTTTTTTTTGAGACAGGGTCTCACTATGTAGTTCAGGCTGGTCTTGAACTCACTATGTAGCCCAGGCTGGCCTCGAACTCAGTGATCCTCCTGCCTCAGCCTCCTGAGTGCTGGGATTACAGGTGTGCACCACCATGCCCAGCTACATTGTTAACCTGTATTAAAATCACCTATTGGGTTTCAAAATGAACAAAGAAGAACGTTTGCAGATACAGCCCCTAATAGGCTTCACCTATGGACAAAGAAAGGTATTTGCAACTATAGCCAACCTGAAAATTCTGAGTGTGCCAATGCATGGAAAAAGTTGCTTCCTTACTTGACACTTTAACAGACTTTTTGGCACTAGACATTAATATTTGAAAGGGTCTTTTATAGTATAGGGGTAATCTTGATGAATACACTCATGCTTGCTGCGCATGTAAGGATTAGGAAAGACCCTCAACTTCTAAATAGTGAATTTATCACTATTCCTGAGAAGCAGAACTACATTAAGACATTTAGAAACATGAAAGAAATAATACAACACTAATAACACTGACGTCAGGGAAAACAATAATTAATTTTCATGGATTAACTGTGAATGGTGGCCATAATCATGGAAACATTGATTTCTTGCATACAGTTACACCTTAACTCTAGAGGCAGATAGGGGAGAGCTGGTGAGGATGGAGAGAGGGAAGGGGATGAAATCATCTTCTGCTGTAGAAGAAAGACAACAGAGAATGCCTGGAATGAAATGATCAAGATGTGGCAATACTGCATGCTAAAAAACACACAGAGATAAACAGGAAAACAAGTAGCTAAAAGGAATGATCGTGGTTACCTCTGAGGAGAAGGAGAATGTGAGAAGGCAAGCAGAGAACTACTGTTTTCTGTAAAAAAAATTTATGGAGCTGTATGAGTCCTTTATTCTTATCTATAAAACTTTTAAAAGAATGAGGAAGAGGCTGAGAGAGTAGAGCTGGGACATAAAAAATTAAACTATCATAATAATCCACAAATAACTAAACTGTCAGAAAGGATGGAAATGGGAGCCAATTGAAAAGACTTTCTCAGGAAATTAGAAAAGGCTCAATGCCTGCATATCAAGGAGAGACATTGAGATGGCTAAAATCTCAAACCAGTTTGCTGAGAGAATAAGAGATACTCAGAGAACAATAAGCTAACATTTTACTTATATTAGTCACCTCATACAATTAGCATATTTTATATACTGTGCTTTTTTCTAATTATGTGACTAGACTTTAGCACCTTATTTGTACAGGGCTATCATTTTCACAAACTGCTTCATGTCAGACTCATTATTTTAACAATGCTATAAATACCTTTGCTTAACATCACTTTTTTTTCAGTAGTATGGATTGAACCCAGGGCCTTGCACATGCTAGGTAAGCACTCTACCACTGAGCTACAACTCCAGCCTTCTTATTTTATTTTGAGACAGGATGTCTCTAAGTTGTTGAGGTTCGCCTCAAGCTATCTATCCTCCTGCCTCAGTCTCTTGAGTAGAAACAGGCATGTCCTACCACTCCTGGTTTGATATTATTTTTGATTGTCCTCTTGGTTTCAAATAGGAATATAATAGATTCTCTATAAACAATCCATGGTTAACTGATGACTTTGTAGAAAAAGTAGGCTTTAATAATGACAGCAAATAAGTGAAAAGAAATTCAAATGTATAATTTCTAAAGTTATTTCACAATTCCTTTAGGTATATGAAGCTATAGAGTTTAATGACTAATATTTTTGCATTTCCTATGTTCCAGGCTCCGTTTTAAGTGTTTTATGTATTTTAACTCATTCACTCCTCACACAGACTCCATAAGCACGTACTTTTATAATCCTCCATCCATGTATTTTACAGATGAGGAAAACAGTGCAGAGAGATTTTGTTCAAAGTTGCATAGCAACCCGTGCAAATTGCAGTCAGGATTCAAATCCAGGGAGTCTTGACTGCAAAATTTTACTCACACATATATATACCATATTTTCATAGAAACATGGCATTATTCCATTATATATTATTGGAAATTAGATAATAACATAACATATCATAACATACATTGTAGTTCCAAGACAGAATGTGGAAGAGATTAGAGAAGAGAGAGGCCATTATGAATGGAAATAGGTGGGAAAAAATTTCCTAAGGAGAGAGGATGTGAGCAGCCTATAGATCCATTTGTTATGGATTTATTAATGGGTTAATTTGCCAAATGACAAATTTGCTGAAATATGTCAGAAAATTTGATCCACAGCTCTGTCATTGTGAGAGATCAACATAGCTTGGAGCAGAAAGGGACAGAGATATCTAATCTGTGAAGTTGACAGCCTAGCTACAGGACAGGAAGCTAGAGAGCTTCCAGGAAACTAAAATGTGGAGAAAGTATCCAGTAAGGAAACAAACTGATGATTCAGAAAATGGATCAGTCATGGAAATGAGTTTTGGTGAATCGGCTTGTGGCAGATTGAATCAATATGTGCCACATGGGCTGCTTCAACATTTAGAATTGGAAGATAGAAACTTTGGTTCGATCCTACAATCCTCTACCATAGATTTTGAGTCCTTCTCACTGCAACCGACATAGGGAATACACAGTTCAGTGTGACAACACACACACACACACACACACATACACACACAGAAATTCATATTGTCCCTCATTCAGGCAATGCATCTGATTTTTCTGTTTTTTATTATTGAGTTTATTGGTACATTTAGGTATACATTAGGATCACATTCATCTTTGAGAATTTGTACCTGTGATATATCTTGATTCTTATTTTTTCCCATTCCCCTGCCCTACCTTCAACCCCTCCACCCCCCTATATACATAAGCTTTGTTTCTGTTTTTTCCTTCTTACCTTCAATTTTTTTCATTCCCTGCCTAGTTCCCCTTCCCCTTTGAACATTTTCTTCCTATTTCACAATATCTATTATACATTTTGGTCCTCATTTACACCTTCAGTTTTTCACACCAGATAAATGAATTAAAAGCATCATACCACAACGACATATGCACATCCATGTTTATAGTGGCACAGTTTGTAATAGCTAAATCTTGGAAACAGCCCAATAGAGCCCATCAACTGGTGAGTGGATAAAGAATACTGAATACTGAGAAACTATTTGTGTTTACACATGTGTGTCCTATTTATTTCACTTATGAGTATGGCCTCAAGGTGCATCCATTTAACTATAAATGTCTCAAGTTTATCTTTCTTTATGGCTGAGTAGTACTCCATTTTATTTTTTAAAAGACACACATCTTCTTTATCCACTCACCAGTTGATGGGCTTTATTGGGCTGTTTCCAAGATTTAGCTATTACAAACTGTGCCACTATAAACATGGATGTGCATATGTCGTTGTGGTATGATGCTTTTAATTCTTTTGGGAATATACCCAGCAGGGGAATATCTGGGTCAAATGGGACCTCTAATCATAGTTTTTTTGAGGAATCTCCACACTGATTTCCACAGTGGTTGCACCAGTCTACACTCCCACCAACAATGGAGAAGGGTTACTTTCTCCCTACAACCCCACCAGCATTTGTTATTGGTTGATTTCTTGATAGCAGCCATTCTTTCTAGAGTGAGATGGATTCTCAGTGTTGTTTTCATCTGCATCTCTCAGATGCCTAATGATGTTAAACATTTTTTCATATGTTTATTTGCTGCTGCTACTTCTTCTCATCTGATATTTCTTGTGGTATCTCTTTTTCTTTTCTTTTTTTCTTTTTCTTTTATTTTAAAATACTGGTTACAACTCAGTTAACACCATATCCTAATTATTTAATTGGTGTGACTTGCAATGCAGAAAACTTTATAACAGATGGATATGCCAATCCCCTTGACCTAATCATGACACTTTGTATACAAGTACTGAAATTTTACACTATATCTCCATAAACACTTATAATTATGGACAATTATGTATCAATTTAAATTGCAAAAATATATTTTTTAAAAGAAAATCATATACCAGAAACCTCATTTAACTTCGATTATATAGTAGAAAGGTAAAATTCCTGTGGAACTAAACAAATGTGTTCAAAATTATTTTGGAGAAAATAACGGTTACAATTCTGGCTTATGTTCTGGAGTACGGTTCTCTAAAGCAGTGAAACCATGCTGCCCTGATCCTGAGGAGGACCTCCCAGCTCCTGATCAATGGGTTGGCACCCCTCACCCGATGGGTTGCCTAGGAGCCAGTTAAGGAGCTGGGAAAAAAATGCTTTGATTACAAGATATCTCTCAAATTGTCCACTTCTTTTCTTCTCCCACACCTACCTGTTTTAGTTTCCACTCCTGGGCCCTTCTAACTGCTCTGAATTTTTCTATAATGTTATGCTTTTTCTACTAATAAACCAAGCACCATCTTAAGCTTTTCACTTCCTCTCCTATTCCAGATTCAAGTCACCAAACTTTTGAGGTTTCCTAAGGGAATATAGCACAGACAGTAAGAAGTTATCGATGAAACAAAAGTTCACTGTTCATGTTTGCCTTATTCCTTTTTAAAAATCCCAATAGGGCCTCAAGACAAGGACAGAATTGCACATAGATGCTTATAGCCGTGCTTTAAATACAATAAAATTGATTGATCATTATTTTAAGAAAAACTAAACTTGAGTTAATAGCTTTCAACTTATCTGGCTAAATCAACTATTTTATTATATTATTTCTAATTCTACATATGAGTATCAGAGAGAGACTATATAATAGCAGTTGCCAAATGCTATTATATAGTCTCTTCATTTCACAGAGCATTTAAACCAATTTGATACTGATTATACTTCAAGTGCAAAATTCTGAAGGCCTATTCTGCACTTTTAAATTCAATTAAATTTTTAATTACTTAGTAAATGGAAGCACACCAAGAAGGAGAGATGACTTTCACCCATAGACTTCTGTTAAAGTTAAGAGTTGAAGCATAATGATATTTTATCTGTGATTGTTCACTGATAACAACTCAAAGCTTTTTATGAGTTTATTTTGTTCCCATACTTTTTAGTTTTGACTGTCTCCATTTGTCCCTCTCCAATGACTTCATACCAACCCTCCTGGAGGATAATAGCAAAGATTAGCATCAAAAGCAAAGAGTAACTAAAACTCTACCTATTTCAGGTAGGCACAGCCTTTGCAGCTGGAGCTTTCCATATTGGAGTCAGACCAACCCTTAATTTAGGAGGAAAGCTTGATTAACATTCCTTTAGTTAGGAGGGCTTTATAAAGCAAATTGTTTTCTTGGCATCTTTGTTAGATTTTTTTCTTTCTTATGCACACAAGTATATTTAGAAGAAGAAAGGGCTAAATTTCAAAACTGACTTGCTAAAAAGATGAATATGAAGTACTTCGTTTTCAAAGTTGGGAAAATATAAACGTGAAAGGACTTGTGTATCCTAAATGCCTACTATGCCTGTTGGCTAACTCTAGTGAAATGGGTACAAACTTATATTGAAACTCCAGCCCTGTATTAGGGCAGGATGTTAATGAGGGAGATGGCAGTCACCTTGTTTGAGCGACTCAACACCATTCAAAGAAATTTGGTTCCTTTTTGGCAATGACAAAATTTCTCACCCCAGAAAACTGCTGGGAAATTTTATACCTCTGCTCAAAATAGCGCTGGTTGAAGACTGTAAGTGACTACTGCCCTAGCAAATACTATCAACCTCATGTACCAATAACACCTGATATTTATTTATTAAGAGAATTGTTATGCAAAGGGTATGCAGTGAAAGTAATAGTGTATAGTGGGAAAAATACTAAATTTAGAGTTAGAAGCCTATCCTATCAATTTGCCAGCTAAGTGATTTGAGAGAGGATATGAAACAATCCTACTAAGGCTCCATTTCCAAATCTGTAAAGTGGGAAGAACTATGTCTACATTAAAGAGGAGTAGTTGGCCAGATGTGGTGGCACACCCTTGTAATCCCAGCACTAAGCAGACTGATGCAAAAGGATGGTGAGTTTGAAGCCAGACTGGACTATTCAGTGAGTTCAAGGCCAGCCTGGAATACATAGCAAGACTTTGTCTCAAAACTCCAAAATAAAAACGGAGGAGTTGTGGGCTAATTAAATGAGCTGCCAGTCTGCAAAATGCCCTCCATCCCACAGAATGCCCTTACCAAATATTAGCTGAACCGAGTCCTAAATTACTCATTGTCAGGAAAGAGATTTTTCCCTGTTAGTCTTTTGGCTAAAAATTCTCATATATTTATTTTGTTCTCTGGATTATTTGGTAATTCTCCTACCTTCAAAATAATACACTCATTTTTGGCAAAGTACAGAAGCAATTAAAAATAAAAGGACTTTTAAATATTTCAGTGGTAATGAAAAGGATTAAAATCTTTGATTTATGAATAAGCTCACAGAGCAGCCTATGCTCCTGGGCATACACTGGTAAAGGAGGCAGGGAATCCAATAGCAACTTCCCTCAGAGAAGAGCAAGTGCAGATTCTCATAGAGAATCCAGTGGATTAAAATGTTATGCCATCCTCTTTCCAAGAATGGCCTTCCAAAGTTAGTTTCCTAGGCTAACATTGTCATCCTTGATTACATTAATATAGAAAGTTATGACAGATGCTGAGATACTCTCCTTGGAACAAAAAGCAAATTGCAGCCAAGGAAAAAATGAGAGATTCATGTGAAGGGGCCAAAAATCAGGTGACATGGAAGAGGCTGCTCTAAACAGATGCTCAGATGCTCAGGAAACCAGCACCTCCAGTAGGTGACAGGTCAGATAATGTAGGAGCTGCCTCTTCCCTTCTGCTTGAGAATATGATGACCAGCAAGTGACACATGAATGGAAGAGGTGGGGTTGCGCCTGAAATTGCAGTGAGGAACATGAATCCCAGCCAATCCGCCTGTAAAGCGTTTGGAGAATAGAAAAATGCAAATGTACTGAAATTCCTCTGCCATCACTTCAGAATCTATGCCCCAGTATATTGTGGGCTGTTTCATGAAGTTAAGGGATTACCTTTAGAAAATGATGGAAATTTTAAAACTAGCCTAGAATTATTGTTATATTTCAGGAGATTTTGATTTCCCATGATATTCCAGTGTAATTTTCATCTTTGAATATTTTCATATATGAAAAATTTTTAAACTATATCTTCCTCAAATTAGATTCAACTCATTTTGTCAATATCCTATTTCTAAAGAAGTACTGTTTTGTTTGGTTTGGTTTGGTTTGGTTTGGTGGTACTGAGTGTTGCACTACATTGCTTGTCATGTAGTTTTTATTTTTGAGGCAGGGACTCACCAAGTTACTAAATTGCCCAGGCTGGACTCAAACTCAGAATCTCCCTGCCTCAGCATTCCAGAGTGTTGGGATTACAGATGTGCAACACCACACCCAGCTGAATCTTTAAAACAAAATTTTCAGAACCTCTGAGATATCAAAAGTGATTTAAAATAGCATGAAAAGATAATCTCCATGATCTTATTCTGCTTAGTTCAGTTTTTTTAACCTTAAAATTAATTGGCATTCCAATATTTTCCTATGTATTAATAAGCTATAACATTACTCAGGGATTTTATACTAATCAGTTTATTAATAAAGAAAACAGTCTTGTGATTTTCCCAGCATTGTGAGCCCTTCTCAAAAAAAAGTCAGTTTTTGTTTACTTTGCCTCTCTCAGACTGGGAGGACATGATTTGCTTTGCAGCCCTCAAAATTGAGGTGAATAAATACTTGTGTTTAAATTTCCACACATTGCCATATTCTATTGCAGAGTGGCCCCACAGATTCATCTCCCCTTAAATCACCTGAAGAAACAAATACATCCCATAATTGTGTGCTGCAGAGGGCTCAGCAGACAGTGCCTGTGTTTTAAAGGTACTGTGTTGCAACAACAGTACATTTATTGTTTCATCTGAGCACTTATTTTCTTTATAATTTAATTAGGGATGGAAATTAATAATAGGCATCCTTTAGGAAGTGCAGGTTGGTACTAAACTAAGTCTAGGCTAGGGGTGTAGTTTAGTGGCACAGTGCTTGCCTGGTATGTGCAATGTCCTGTGTGACAGAGTTTCATAAAATGATAGAGCTGGAATAGATGTTAGATGTCATCTTAGTATCCTCACTCTGAAAATGGAGACACAGAGGCCATTAAAGAGAAATAACTGAGTGACTCACATCAGCCTCTGACAATGGTTTCCCCAACCTGGGACTCCTGACTCTTGGTTTGGTGCTTTTCCTACTATACCATGTTGCTTGTTCTTTAGAGTTGATAGACTTTCCCAAAACATCCAAGCTCCTGGTGCCTGATAACAACCTGTGTTAGTCATCTTTCCATTGTTGTGACAAAATACCTAAGATAATCAGTTTAATAAGGGAAAAGGTTTATGTTGGCTCATAGTTTCAGTCCATGATTGATTGGTCCTTTGCTTTGCGTCTGAAGTGGCACAGTACACCATGGCAGGAATCCCTGACAAGGGTGGACCGTGATGTTCAATTCATTGTGATGAGAAAATAAGGAAAGAAAAAAGAGTCAGGCTCCCAATGTCCTCTTCAAAGGATACCCCCAAGTAACCTGACTAGGCCCCACCTCTGAAAGGGTCTATCATCTTCTGATAGTGCTACATGCTGGTGACCAATCCTTGAACATGCAGGCCTTTGGAGGAACACCCAAGTCTCAAGACTATTGCAGAACAACTATTAAAATACAGTAAGGTAAGAAATGTTATAATTTTACCAAAAAGACATCACAAAGGATTGGTTTTAAAGAAAAATAACCAGAGAGCTTATATCTGTGTAAGGAACTTTGTAATGGTGAACTTCTGTGAGAGATTTTTTTTTGCATTCAAATCTGTAATTTATTACTAGAATATTGGGATCCTGGCACATATCACTGTTCAAAAGTGATGTAAAATGAGTCAACACAAGTACTTAAAATAAATAACAAAAGAAAATCAGGAGTTGCTTACACAAAATCATGACCAATAAACCAAGTCTATCAGAGACCTTACGTTTTTTAGAAGCCTACATTTATCAGCCAAAGGGAGCCTGGAGATGTACTAATACCTTTCCTTAAATTTTCACATGTATGTTATTTATTTATGATAAAATTCTATATAAAATAATGAAAGTTAAAAGTCACTGGAGATGATTCATGCATTTAGGACAGGTGAGTTTTAAATGCATAATTTTAGTTCCTACTATGGTTAATTAACCTATAATAACTCTGCTAAGTTATATTATTCCAACGTAGAAGTGAGCTTGTATTTGTGGAGCACCTTGTAAGTGCTTATGCGCCTTCAATAATTTCAACTTTATTTATTGCTATCCTTTGTCCTTAAGTTTTCCCCACGTGTAATCCTTGAAACAGGATTCTAGCCGACTGGGAGGTAACGGAAATACTGGCAGAGGAGTGAAGTAAGACAGGGAAGTCAGCCAATAAAGGTTGTATTACCAATCTGGCTTCCACTGTGAGTAACTGGAGTTTAATCCTGCTGAGGAAAAAAAAAATCTAGAAATCACTGTAGAACACACACCTGAACTATCTCACTGAAAGGGCAAGAGAGCTGGTACGTTGGCCAATGTTTAACAACTAGCCCTGGAGAGGATGGCAAAGCTAGGAATTGTACCATTTGTCAATTTGGGTGGCATAAATATTCCCATTATAGCCAATTTTAAGCTGTAATATCAGTTTACTTGGAGTTGGGAAGAAGTGTGCATTCTAGGCTCTTACAAGTTGATGCAAGTTACTTCTGAGGTACCAGTTCAAGCCCATCACTGGCTAAGTACTGCCCACAATTAAGGGGTGGGGCCCATTTCCGGCCAGTGATGTAGTCAGCAAAGCAAGCTTCAGAGGCCAGAGATACAAGTGTTGCCATGGAAATCTGGTTTGTATACACCAAAGGAGTGGGAAAGGCAAGAGGAAAAGGGTGAGGTATCAAAGGTGACTATTACACCCCCATTCCAATGATGACTCAAATGTGTATGGCATGACAAAGGTCATATACCTAGTCATGGAAAAGCTAAGATTCAAGCACCGGCCTGGCTGATACCAAAGCCTTCTTGACTCTATGTCATGGTGGTTCTTTCATAGAAAACTTTAAGTCTCACAACACATTACTGAACAAAGAAAATTATATTGTATAATGTAGACTTAAACTGCTATACCAAATAGATTAAATATGCAATGGCTCAAAACCATAGCATTTTATTCCTAGAAAGGAACTGAGGTTGTCTAATAGAGTTATGTCCACCATCCAGACATTTAGGGACCTTTTTAATTCTACTGCTCTGCCACTATAGTCATCTAGTTGTGTCATTTCTGTAAAACCCTGGCTCACATATCTAGGTAACAAGGCACGATGGAATGTATAGTCCTAAGCTGGGCCATTGCTTTCCAGCTACAACTGCATGGTAATGAATAAGGACAGGGAATTTTTGTAGCTATCTCTACCACCCTTTTCCATAGACCATTTAAGCTATTATTTTCCATTTCTTTGTACAGTGAATTTTAAGACCTATAGTAACTCAAGGATAAATATTTATGTGTAGTCTAAAAAAATTTTTCAGATAGGAAATTTGGCACAACTTGGAACTATGGGTTTAAAACGTAGTATAGTATCCCTTTCCTCCATTTTAAAATGATATTTTGATGAAGCCCCTCCTGGTATAATTTTCACTTGAGAAGTTTAAGGCATTAGGGAATAAAAGTTGCATTGATACAAGAATTCTGAAAGATCTCATGAATATTTTTATTTTCACTATGAAGATAATAGCAGCTAACTACAGGAAAAACAATTAACTACAGAAAAACAAGAGAGGCATTTTATATATACTAGTGATAATGAATTTACATTGCAGGTATGAGGTTAAAAGAATTGGCTGTGGAGCTGGGATAGCTTCAAATCTTACATCTACTGCTTGCTAGGTGAATATCCTTGGGTAAATTACTTAGCTTCTATGCACTTCAGTTTCTTCATCTATGAAATGGAGATGCTAGTGTCTACCTCACAGGGTTATTATATATATTAAATAATTTAATATAAATGAAGCACTTTCCTTATACTGGTGCATAGTAAACAATAAATGTTTAGAACTATAGTTAATAATAATTTTTGCACCCTTTTCTCTCTAGAAAATTCCAGCATCCTTTTCCCACAACCTCTCATATTTATTTTATGTGTTGCAGACGGTACACACCTAGAGACATTTTTCTTTCTTTTTCTGGTTACCCATTCGAATGGGTTTCTTTCTTTTCCCGAGTTTCCATTCTGAATGGCATCTTTCTTTTTATGGGTTTCCATTCTCGATACTTTTGACTTTATGATACTCAGCACCATTTTGACCCCAAGATACTTCTTGAGTTTCCACTCCATGCCTTCTTCTACCAACAATCCTTACAAAGGTCCCTAAGTACAGTTTCAGGCCTGAGTTTGCCACCCTTCATCTTCCTTCAACTTTTCAGAGGCCTCATTGCAAAACTTTCTACTCTTTTTGACAATCCTCTTCTGCTTTTGTAGATTTCCACTCCCCATTGTCTCCCTGCCCTCCTTCTAGCCCCAACAAGGGACAATTAGTGTATACATAGAAATATGTTCTCATTTTTTTTCTAAAGCAAATACACAGTTCAATTTTTAAATGAAACAGTATCATGTCAAGGAAAGGGAATTACATGTTAGGGACAGAGTGTTATGATTGGAGGCCTAATCCTAAGAATTCTTAGGCAATTGGCGCTTTGTAACCACTCAAATCATCCCTTTAGTTATTGAACATCTAATAGCTGGAGACCCCAAGGAGGTAAGGATGACAAAGAGTCAATGGTTTCCACTCTGGGGTCTCATAGGTGGTAGAAAATGTGTATACAGACACAAGTGGCTCTGACACAAGCAGGCTTTGGAAGTTCCCTGAGGAAAGGGGCATTGTCTCATTTTTCTCGGTTCTTTACACCCAGAATAGGGCCTGGCCCTTAGCAGTGCCTCCCCTAGACCTGGTCAGGAGGACACTCTGCCCTTGGCCTTGTGTGTTAGAGTGCACCATGCATCACAAATTTAGAAAAATAAACTGATTAAAGGACACAGTTTCCTGCGTGATTCTGCTGGAGCATACTGTGGCTCAGCATAATCCATAATCCTGAAAATCTGCTGCAGAGACCAGCACCATTCAGCCCCAAAGAACATAGCTTAATCTGTCTTTCTCACAGCCTTGAAGTGTCCAGGTTAGGAGCTATGCACCCACTGATGTTGGAGAACAATGTCACTTTGATGTCAGGTAGGCTCTGAGTTGTAGAAGTGTTTAGCAAGAAAAGAGACAAAGCACTAATTTGTCACATTCATCCTCTCAATAACAGAAATGAGCCAGGTGTGTTGGTGCCACCTATACTCTCAGAATTCTGGGAGGCTGAAGGAGGATTGCAAATTTAATCGCACTCTGGATGACTTAGAGATGTAACAAAAATCCATTTCAAAAGTAAAAAACATGGCCGGGGATTTAGCTCAGTGGCACCACACCTGGCTCAGAAGCACAAGATCCTGAGTTCGATCCCCAGTACCAAAAAAATTTAAAAATAAAAAACAGTAAAGAGTTGAGGATGTAACTAAGTACAAAATCCGTGGATTAAATCACCAGTGCCACTAAATGCAATGAATTCCTAAATAACAATATGGCATATACTGGTCATCTGAGTGTCTGTGCTCTTGTTTCCTTTTGTAGTCGATTTCATGGGTCCAGAACTATTCACATACAAGAGCAATATTCACATTTGCACACAAATGCTAAGCAATACTTCGCGATATTAACAAATACGTGCAACTTAAATCTGTATTTTATAGATTTAGACAAAGCATGAACTATGTTGCTATTCTATACATTGAAAATTATATGGCTATGGATTGCTAGAATTACAAATACCTTTAATAAAATATCTAATAACATTTAAGTTAAATTTATCAGATGTTTTTAAAATGTGCTTATTTCAATATTTAAACATTTGATAATTAAATTGATAATTTAATTTTGATAATTAAAATTTAATTTTGATAATTAAATTAAATTCCATTAAATTTGTTCTTTAAGTTGATTCTTTCTTCTCTCTTTCTTGAACACATTTATGTAGATATTTTTAATCATACACCAAGATAACCTAATCAGGCATTTCACAATCCATAAATTTGTATGTCATAAGTACTACATCTGTAGGATTGTGCTATCCAACACAGTATCTGCCAACTGTTGGTGGCTTTAGCTCACTTCAAATCTGGCAAGTCTTGAATTAAGATGTTTGAAATGTTTAATAAATGTAAAACACACTCCATATTTTTAAAATCTAGTACAAAAAGATAAAATATCTTATTAGTAATATTTTATATATTGATTATATATTAAAATACTTTGAATATGCTGTCAAAATAAAATATATCATTGAAATTAATTTTACCTGTTTTTAAATGTGACTACTAAAAATTAAAAATTATATATGTGGCTGGCATTTGTGGCTTGCATTGTATTTTACTGGACAGCACTCACATGGATGCCAATTTTGCATACCTTCTTAGCAGCTTTGACCCCAAAATAATGCAAAGTGAAGGTGTAAATGTTGCACAAGATGCAGAAGTAGATGACACTGATGCAAGAAATACCGAACTACTCAGGTCACCTGCAAATCCTTCCCGTTGCAGGATTCAGCAGAGTTGGAACAGTGAACCACAAAAGAAGAAAAAATGAACGAGGACACTAACCCAAAGAAAGTAGTGGAATATTATAGGAGGACCTTGGGGAAATGAATGAACTCTTCAAATATTTTTTGCAAAAATGATAGGCATGACTAAGTTACAAAAGTCAAATGGAAAAAAAATACTTCAATACACATCAAAAAAGCAACAACCAATATGACTCACTCAAAGGATCAGTGCAGGGATATAAAGGGTGTAGAATTACTATGAGAGAGATTAAATTTAATAAATTGTATTTTTATTCAAAATGTAAAATCTCCATTGACTGCTTTTCAATATTTATTGTAAAATTTAGTTTCTGATTTTAAGTACTTGTAAATATAAGAAAAATGTGAAGATGATATATTAACAAGGGAATTATACACTCACATATATATTTTAAATATTTAACTTAGAATATGTAAATAACAAGATTTATTTTTATTGGTTTGGAGTTTGGGGGACAGTATTTGGCTGTAGGGCCTTGATCTTACAGTGTAGGTCCACTGTTTATAGAGTTTTCTGTTTCTTTCTCACATTCCACTTTATCTGCAATGTTCAGTTGTAATTTCCTTAAAGCAAAGTGAGTACTGATAGATACTTGACAAGTAAATTCTTCTAGATTGGAATGCTTTCTTCTCGATCTTCTCCAATAGTAATTCCCTCAGCTGATTTGACAGAGTTTTTTTCAATGCCTCACCTTCATGCATTCTTTCAAAATATTTAGCTTTATTTTCACTGGAACATCTTTCTTTTGCAGTCATCCTCATGTTTTATCAATTTAATAATCAATTGAATAATGCTTAATTAAATTTCGTGAGGACAGTTTGAAATAGGTATAATCGGGTTGGGAACAAGTTCAGTGGATTCTCATGGGGCCCATAACTCACCCAATGGGGACATAAGTGTGTAAGTGCACACAGCCCTGGTCACGAACATGTATCACGCTATGGCATCCCCCTGCATGTTGTATACTACACCAGCAACAACTGGTATCTGTTATTGTTAAGGGGAAGCTAGCTAGGAAACTTTCTACTGTACTGTCACCTACAATGCTCCTGTAAGGAAGGGGCTAGTTATCCTACATATAATTAATTCCCTGACTTAGAACATCTGGACACACCTGGGAAGTATGGTGTCTGGAAAGAGCATAGAGAAATCAAATTCCAGCCTCACTGCTCCTGAATATATTATATATTAAGTATTTATAAGCCTAAGAGAACAACCGCTTTTGGCCTATTCTCCAAGTTGCATTCTTACCCTTCATATCTATCTAAAACATAGGTCTCAAAACCAGAGCAATGATGTGAATATATTCACATAACAATGGATCTGAAATTTTGTCAGCCTGATAAATACCCAAATATTTGTAGATAAGAATATTCTATTTTTGTAGAAGTGAATACAACAAACATCTACTGGGTAGGTGAAAAGTTTCTTGCATGTATCCAGTAGGTGCTTTATAAATATATATGATATAAAGCTGAAATATTTCTGCCAGCATGTCTTTTCATTTTACTGTCTGTGATATTTATACACAAGGAAGTGCCCAATGTTTAACTGGATTCTCCAAATGAATTTGGTGTAGGAGATGAAGTGTGACTTAGGCAATTCCCAGCGGTGCCATGTGGACGCAGTGATCTGTAAAGAACCTGCATAATGATTACTGAAACTGTCACGGTGTACAGGAAATCACTGCGAGGTTTATATGCAGTGAAAATGGAAATAGAGTTTGGAAACTGGAGTTTTCGGTCTAGAAGCAACCTTGGAAGGAATACAAGTTTCCTGTATATCATTAAAGAAATCAAATTAAGGCAATTCAGTCTATGGTAGCTTGATATTTGACATGTGCCTCTGTGCAGTGCTATAAAGCAGGATCAAAACAGCACCAAAACCAGAGCTAGAGGCTTAATTATGCTTAAGACTCAGGAAGTTTGGTGGGAATACATAGTTAAATGCTCCTCAAAGAAGACTTTATATTAATGTAGAGGACACGGAGGACACCCTTTTTAGCCCTGATTATTTCTCTCTTAAGAAAATCAGTGTGTCCATGTGCAGGTGCATGATGACAACCGGAATATTTACATAAAAGATGAAAGGGAAAATGATTCAAAGCACCAAAAACTATGGAGAAGACCAGTACTTAGGTTTCTCTGCAGTGGTGTGTGATAGATGCAGGAAGTTAGAGAACTGCAGCTACTTGATAGTGCTGCATTTGGTATCCCTCTTACTTTGGTCCCTATTTCAATCCCTGTGCAAATCAAGAGACAAAGTCAACCTTGTGCTGGAATCGTGTTTTTACTTTGCTTTCCGGGCCAAACTTCAAAACTGGCCCAAATTTGGAACAATTTTGGAAGGCTAAAGCCTCTGACTTACTTTTCTCACAGGTACATATGTATGTGTGTGCAAATTTAAAGGTTTTAAAAGATCTAAATAGGAACAGAGGAAAGTTTATCCCTTTCAATTTAGGATTTGGTGGGTGTGGTAATCTGGGAAGACCTGGGAAATAACTACCATTTGGTTTGGATGATATGTTTGACTACCATTAAAAGAGTATATAATTATAGCCTAAATGTAGACCTAAAATTTTAAGATTTACCTAAACTTCAAAATTTGTACTGTCGGATCTGTTGTGGCATTATTCAAAACATTGAACTAGTATGAAATCAATACTCTTTTAAAAACATTTCTGATACCACTTTGCTCTTCAGTTAACTATGTTTGGGAAGGAGGCTTTTGTTGGATTTATTCTGGAGAAGTCAAAAGAATTATTTTGTAGATAGTTCAGGTTTTTGTGTAATACATTAAGATTGACAGGATAACGCTCTCTTCTCTCCGTAAGAAACCCGTCATTCCTCTCCCCCTCCCCCGTGTCTTAATGTTTCAATAACGTAAATCTAAAGAAACTACTCTCATGTTTTGGGAGATTTCTCATCCTACACAAACCAGTTGGAGGAACACAAGGGAAAGAGAAAATAACACGCGATACAGCAGCTCAACTAGGGTGAGAAAAGATCGAAAACCACTGACACGTAAACGTTGCTTTCCCATCCAAAAGAGTCTTCTCTCGGACTCCAGCGAAAGGAAGGGTTCCGGAAGGGTTCCGATCACCGCGCTGGACAACCTGGGCACTGCAGGGGCGGGGACTGGGAACCTGGCCTGTCACCTGACTGCCAGGAAGAGGGACGTGCAGCTAGGAGCATCTGATCCGGGGAGCGCCAAGACCTGGCCGAAGATGACTTGATCGAACACTTTCTGGCACAGCGCTGGCTCCTTTTCCAAACGTGTTCTCTGTGGTTCTGTGGACTTCTATCTTCCCAAGACAGCAGAAAGAAAATGATCAAAATGTGCAGGGAGCCTGGCCCTTGCTGTCTCTCTCTAGCCAGCTGGAGGGAGGAAGGGCACACGGGCGGGTTCAGGATGTGAACAAGGTATTACAGGAAATCTTGAAGTTTTAATTTTTGTAGCACCAGGGGTAGAATGAGACAAAAGAGAAGGAATGCTTTCTTCACAACAAAACATTTTATTTACTTTTTGGTCCATGGTAGCACCTCTGCGAAACGTCAGCCGTCTTTCGATTTGCAGCAGGCGACAATCCCGGGGGCCACCTGCGCGTCCGGCGTGGGGCAGGGGTGGAAAGCTGGACCACGCCTGGATTCCCGCGCCCCCCCCCCCGCCCACACAGCTGCACAAGGCAGAGCGAATGACAGACTGCAGACCCCCAGGGCTGCGTCCCCGACCTTCAGCGCCGAAATCTCAGATCTGAACTCCCAGTGGGCGAGCTCCGGCCGAGCTGGGTCGTCCAGGTCGATGCGCTAGGCAGCCACCGAGGTTCTCCCTCGGGCGGTGTGGCGGTGTGGCCCCGACTACCTGGCGGCGTTGCACCGAGCCCTCCACGCCCCCCAACGGCCCGCGAAGCCTTGCATGCCGCCCGCGCAGCGGAGCGCGCCAACCCCCCCCCCCGGCCCCCCACACAACCGCGCACCCCCCCACCCCCCCGCGCGGTCCAGTGCTGCACGCCGGGCCGCGGCCACGCTCACGCCGTTAGCGCAGGCGGTTTTACGCTGGCGGCGCAACTCTCGCCCGCCCGTCCGCCAGCCCGTCCGCCCGCCCCCTGCGCTCTCCCCGCCCCCTCCCTCCCTCGCAGGGGCCGAGCGAATGTAGCCCGCGAGAGAAAATGGCGGCGGCGGCGGGGAATCGCGCCTCGTCGTCGGGATTCCCGGGCGCTGGGACGGCGAGCCCCGAGGCGGGCGGCGGCGGAGGGGCCCTCAAGGCGAGCAGCGCGCCCGCCGTAGCCGCGGGGTTGCTGCGAGAGACGGTCAGCGGGGGCCGCGAGCGGGCAGACTGGAGGCGGCGGCAGCTGCGCAAAGTGCGGAGTGTGGAGCTGGACCAGCTGCCCGAGCCGCCGCTCTTCCTCGCTGCCTCGCCGCAGTCCTCCTCCACTTCGCCGTCGCCGGAGCCTGTGGACGCGGGCGGGAGCAGTCTGCAGTCCGTGGTGGTGCCGCCGCCCCACGGAGCCGCGAGCCGCGCCGGCGGCGTCCATCCTGCCGAGCCGGCGGCCGCGCAGGACAGCGGCGCCCCGAGCCCCGCGGGGGCTGAGCCCGGGGAGACGCGGGTGCCCGCTGCCGAGCCGCCTCCAGCAGCGGCCCCCGCCGGGTGAGTAGCGCGGCGGGTCGGAGCGGGCGGAGGGCAATGAATGAACCGGCACCGCGCGCGGCGTCCCGGGGCTCGGCGCGGTGGGCCCGGCGCTATTCGTGGGACCCGCGCCCCTGGGGACCCACGAGCTCTCCAGAGTCGGGCGGCGCCCGGGACCAGCCTGGGGATGGGACGGCGACGTGCCGGGGAGTTTGTTATTGTTTGCAGACATGTGACAGGCGTGCGAGCCGCGCTGCGGAGACCCGCTGCGGAAAGGTGTGGGGCTCTGGGGAGGTCGGTAACTGCCCAGCGGCGGCGCCCAGGACCGGGGTCCCAGGGGACGAGGCCGAGCGGGAGGCGGGCGGAGGTCGGAAAGGGGGCGGGTGGGTAAGGGAGCCCAAGGTCGGGCGGGGGGGCGACAAGGGCTGAGGCGCCTGACAGGCGGAATCCCTCCAGCCGCGGGCAGGTTCTGGGTCCAGCTCGGGGAGGCGGTGCGACCCGAGCGCCAGCGGCGGGGCCCAGGGTGGGCTACCGGGAACGCCTGTCAAAGCGGCGCCGTGGCCCGCTGCAGACTCGCGGGGCTTGCAGTCTCCTCGGACGTGCGGTTTCTCTAACCGCGTCCCCCGAGGGGCTCCTGGTGTGCCTGGGAATTTGAATTGTAGAGCTAAGACTCTAGTGACTTCTGTTTGGAGTTTGAATTTGCCCTTTGAAGTTTGCTTTTGGCGGAGGAGTGTAGGAGCCAGCACCGGATGTGTCAGCCATTCAGTTTGAAAGCGGCGGTGACTGCTCCCCGCAGCTCTCCGGCGGGCCTGCGGAGCGCGGTGCGGTGCTGCCTGCTCTGTGCAGCTGCGCGGCCCGCCGAATTCCAGGGATCGCGGGGCGGTGGGCTTCGGCCTGGGTGGGTTCTGGTGCGGTGAAGTAGGAGCAGTGTAAGGTAATTTACGCCAGCGGCTCTTTGGCCTCGCCCTTTTGAAACTCCAATTAGTGTATGCAAAAGCACAAAGTCTTGGTGGTTATTTAGAAATGTTTTTATGGTAATCACCGGTTGTCCTGTAGAATGCCCTGACATTTATTTTGGGAATAAAATGTCATATTGTGAGATGAATGTGATGGTAGGACTCCTTACTTTTGGTTAACTTTCCAGAGTTGACTCTTTTTGTGTGTGTGCCCTTGGATATTTGTTTAAAGTCATGGACTGCTTATTACTTGGAACCCCCTCTTCCTCCAAGAAGTACTAAAAGAGCAGTGTGGCACGGCAATATTGAGAGGAAAAGAGCTCTGCCTGCGGTACAGTTTTTTGTGTGCACTTGTACACGTAACAGTTTTACAACAGATAATGTTCCTCTATGGTTTCCTGTTTCTGTGCAGATTGGATTAAAACTTAACTAGAATAATTCTTAGAAGGCAATTGTTCCTACAGATGAACTACACATTTTTAAAAATTAACTCCAAATTTGAGAAATTAAGTCTCATGAGACCTAATTGTTTGGGTCTAATAAATAATGTAGCAAACGTCAGCATTCTACTCATCTTAATGACCTATGAGCAGCTGCTGTAAAAATATAAAAATTATTTAGTGTTGCCTCTTGACACAAAGTAAGAGAACTAAGGTAGAGGCAGGTAGAATTCCAAGACTCAGTAACCCATGCTTAATGCTTACATTTTCTTTTCTTTGTTTAAACTGAAGTGTAATTGCACAGTACAATATATGCAATAATGAGTTAGTAAACATCTTTTTTAAAAAAAATTTTTATCAGCCAGAATACTGCTGATTCATCCCAAATGTAATATGTAAAGATTTCATTTGTAGTAACATGTCGATTCCTTGTCCTTTTGAAATATACTGAGTTGTTGTTGTTGTTGTTGTTTTCAATTTTCTTGATAGTGGGATTGAAATTCATTTGAATCTCTTGGTGTGTAACTTAGATATGGGGAAAAGACATATAAAATTATTTTCGTGTATTTTGTGTTGCTTGTTCAAATACTTTTTGATTTACCATTAAAAGTTTAGAAAAACATAAGCAGTTCTATAAAATCACATCTGAACTGTAATTTTCCTTTTTTGACAATAGCTGTATTCATACTTTCAAGAGGAAAATTAATGCTAAGATTTTGAAATATGTATTTTTATTTTTCAGAATAGAGTTCTGAAGACCTTTTCTGTCTAAAGATCTATTGTATTAAAATTCTGTGATTTTTTTTTTTAACTTAAAAATTTCCTTTAGTTTCTGGTCTTTGGATGTAGAAATTGAAAGTGTAGAAAATGCATGTAAAAATGATGTTATACAAATAATATTCATTAAAATAAAAGATTTTCATGTCTGTCCCTCATCCTAATGGTAATAATTGAAATCAGTGAAAGTTTTATGCCTGTAAATGGCACCCAAAGGTTTGGAAGGTTTTCTTACAGTATATTACAGAATTAGGGGCTTTTTCTTCCTATTTACTGTCTTTGAAGAAAAATTACAGTGCTACTCTCCCTTGAAGAGGCTATTGTGTGTTTGGTAGATATAATTACTCCATCCTATTTTTGTAACTTCAAAAAAACCCCCAAACTATCAATTTGCTGGCCCCGTGAAAGAACAAGATATGCTGTACTTGTTAATGTTCATTTTTGTTTAAAATTAAAGATACTTTATAGGCTTCTTTTATAGCCTCATGTAGCCCTCAGTTTCACTTCCTTTTAGAAATTAATAGACTAAAAATATAATTTAGTAACCTTTTACTAAAGAGGAGGTATAAGAACATTATTACTTAAAAGTAAATCTTTTTAAAAATTAGTACTTTTATATAAAACAGTCAGGGTAGTCACATAAGTTTGTCTTTCTTGAATTTGTGCTTTGCAGTTAGGAATTTTCTCCAAGTTACATTTTTAAATCAAGTAAAATCAGTGCATTCTTCAAAAATTAACCTTATTAAATATAATTCTGGAAGAGAAATAGAGCTAGAATTATTGCCAACTTTTGTTTTCTTTTCATATCTGATCTTGGCAAGGGTGACTGGTTAACCAACATTCCTTAATATATGATTTCCAATACATTATAACTCCATTTTGTTAGGAAAAACAGGAAGTAGCCTTGCTCATTGATATTTTTTCACATCTTCTATGTCTTCTGTAGCACCTCAAGCTTAGTATATTGCATGTTTTAGAAGTGGTCACTGGCCTGTCAACTTGAAGATTTCAAAATGCAGAAAGAAAGGTGTGTTCTTTTGGTTTCAGCAAGAGCAAAGAACCAGCTGCAGCTTGCCTAGGCTGAGTGCTCATCAGTCCTTGACACTGACTGTGCATTCCAAAGGAAGAAATGATGGGGTGACAAATAGTTATGGGGGAATGGATTAGGAGGAAAAATGCGGGGCATTCTGAAGTGCTCTAAATTAGAAAGCACTGCTTTTGCATTCTGTACCCCAGTAATTTTCTTGAATTGAGGAGTGTCTTGATAGAGGAAGTGGCATGGAACATGGCATGGAAAAATAATAGTCTCTGGAGGCCGCTTAAGAACTCCATGACACCTCTAACCTTGCAATGCCTTGCTTATATCAGATATACTGTGTATATTCCTTAGACTTGGTTATTTTCCTTAGTTCTGACCTCTTTTTATATCTTAATGACAAAAGTTAGAGCTTCTTAAAAATGTAATTAGGGGCTAGGGATGTAGCTTAGCGGTAGAGTGCTTGCCTAGGATGCACAAAGCCCTAGGTTCAGTGACCAGCACTGGAGAAAAAAAAGGGCAGAGTATTAATAGAATGAATGTTAGGAATAACCTAAAATGCCTTTATGAAATAATTTAAGGAGCTGGGTGTGATGGTGCAGGCCTGTAATCCAGAGTTCAAGTCCAGCCTGGACTACATAGCGAGACTGTCACTGTCTGAAAAAACAACAAAAAAAGGAATTTAAGGGCATTGTTAATCATGAAAGAAATCACAGCCAGAATTAAATGATTTATTACAAAGCCTTGACATTATTCATTATTCAAAGATGCTCTTTTTTGAATTGCAAAAATGGAAGATTTTTACCTGTGACTTAAAACATGTTATTTGAGCACGTCAATAGAGGTAAATAGCTTTTTGAGAAGCTTTAATTTTTTACATAAGATATAAAACGAGGCCAGAACTAGGGAAAATAACCAAATCTAAATAAGTAATATCCATGGTATATCTGACATAAGCAAAATATTGCAGGGTTAGAAGTGTCATGGAGTTCTTAAGCAGCCTCCATATCATCACCTATCTTGCCTTTTGTGTGACAGGAAAGTTATATACATTATCTCATTTAATCACCACTTCACCTCACTAAGACATTGTAATTTCTGTGTTTAGGAGATAAAGATTCACTAGATATGGTAAAGCTGCATAATAAAACAACTAGAACAGAGCTAGAATTCAACTCCAAGTCAGCCTGACTCCACAGTTCTTTTCATTACTATGTGCGGCTTTTTTTCTGAATTAATAATCAAATTAATTGGTGATTTTTAAGGAGGAAGTTGTTCTGCACGAGTCCTTATAGACCTCTATCTTGGTCTCTTCCCAGTGCTACATTTGTCTGCTAATATGTATGTGGTGCATATCATACTGTAATTTGGCCACATATGGCTAATACAAGTAAGAGAATATAAATTCCCCCATCACATTGGGCAAAGAGGATAAAATATTAGTGTTGGATGTTTTCTTGGATTTATTGATTTGTGCTGCATTAAATCATAAGTGAAAGATAAAAATCCTGGAATTAGTATCTCATTCATCTTGATCATCACACAGGAAGCTTAGGGTATTGCTGGACCCTACCCCTCTGTTACTGTTTTAGATGTCATTCATTGAATAATTATGAACCTTTGCAAGGTGGTAGTCTTGGTGGTAGAGAAAAAAGTCATCAGTGTACAGCCTCTCCTTCAGATGGTAGTGTGTGTTTCACAGTACCATGTTAAGTGCTGTAAGAGAAATGTGGATACAGAGGGGCACCAGGTTAAAATTAGTGTTCTGACTGATCCACAGCATTCCACACTGCAGTGAAACAGTGGTACCTTACTTCATAAGGAATTAATTGGCCTTCCAAGTTGGTAATTAGAAGTAGTTTTGTCCTACTTTCTGCTTGTCCGTTTGCCCTACTAGTTTTGCCCTTTGGGTCTCTTTCCCTTCTTGAGGACAGATAGGTCACAGTTTCAAGTCACAGTAATTGAAAAAGGAATCTAGACCCACATGAGTTTCAGATTATTTCTGAAGAGTAATGTATACTGAGATGCAAGTTTAGGCATGATTCCTTTTTTCTTGCAAAAGAAAATTTAAATGAGGGTATGGAGAGCAAGAAATTCAGTATCTGCTAAAGCTAGTTTTAAAATTCAGTCTTTATTAGTAACAGCAACTCTGCTAGTTAAGAAAACAATGTAGGGAAATATAAAATATGCTCTAGGGTGTAAGATGATTCAACAAGATATTCTTGTCTTCAGCTACTCTATGGCATGTCACAATTGATTTAGGTATGTGTGGTATGGAAGAGAGTTCTGTATTGCTGGTGACTGAGTCCTCTGCATTGCCACGCTGGTTATTACTTTGATGTAATTGAGATGTTGTAGAATGCTAAGGTGAATTGTTAAGACCCAGAGAATTGTCTGTTTCTGAAAGTATATATCTGTCATCTGGGAATTATTAATGTGGCCATCAGAGACTTCTTAAAGACTGGAGGAAGTCCCTGGAGCCACATAATACAACATGTACAGTGCTGCCATTAGTGCATTGACTGAGGTTATCACATGCAACCATAATGATAAGGGTGTGTGGATTGGGGGGAGGGTAGATCCAGGGCTTTGCTCTTGACAGATGTATTGCCTAAATAATCATTTAACTGATAATGTTATCACATAATCTTCAAACTGGACTTACAGCATTCTGAATACTACTAAATAGCAAATTGTTAACAGATCAAGAATTCTGTCATATTCTTTGTAGCATCTCCTAGCATGTTTTTGAATTTTGTACATTGCTTGATATTTAGTAGTACTGTGGTTGGTATTTAGCAAGCCGTCTTTGATAATTTTGAGTAATATAATATAAAACTTAGAATAGTATGTTTCAGTGACTAAGTGTAGTTATACAATAATACAATCCATGCTCAAACTGTCAAATATTGAGAAAATTGAGTTCCTGTATTTAGAAGTGTCTAGATAACTTGGATTAATGGGTAAATCCTCTTGATTTTCTCCATCGCCTCAGCAGTTCTTCCTTGGTAGCCAATCTTCATCCTCCAGAACATTATTGTTAGGGGATCTTGAGAGTGACCCTAGGCCTTCTCTCTTCCTTTCACCTTTACCTAAAGTGCATTAATGTTGCCATTCACAAATGGTTGCCAAATTTATTTTCCTAGCTAGAACATCTCCTAAAGTCCAAACCCACACATGGCTGCATGACATTTGCACACTCAAGATGTCAAAAACCATATTTCTAACCCTTTTGCTAACATCCTCCCTGCTCATTAAGTGGCCCAACCAGAACCTTAGAGGCACCCTTGGCACTGCTGTCTCTTTCTGAGCTTCAGTATGTCCTCAGATGCTGGTGATCTTACCCATTATGACATCTAGGACCCAGCACTTAGCTTCAGCTAACTTAGCAATCTCCTTGCACATCATCACCTATATCCCACTTACTCCCTTCCAATCTGCTCTCTGTATTACGTGACCAGAATGATTATTTCAGAATGTAAATCTGATCTTAACTTCCTCCCTCCAGAAAAGTGAAAAGAATTCAGTTAACATTTAAACACTTGCAATAGCTTTCTGTTTGGATAAAGACCAACTTAATCCTTAACATGCCCTGCAAAGTCCCTGTCTGGTCTGGCCCTTGTCTGCCTCCTGGGTCCTTCTCAGATCACACCTGTTTTGTTTTCCTCAGGCTTGCCTTCTTTCATTTCCCCACACCAAAGCCTCCTGCCAGAGGGCTTTTGCATGCTCCCTGTACCAGCAGCACTTTCCTGCTCCCCCAGTCAGATCCTCACTGTTGAGATCCAGACCTCGCTCATTCATGCTTCCTCTGGGAAGCCTTTCGGACTGCCCAATTTGGCTTTGTGGCACAGTGTCACAACTGTTGGTATTAAGAGTATGTATTTGTTACCTCATTTGCTATATGACTGCCTTCCCCAGAAGACTGTGAGTCCTGAGTGGGAAGGATCTGTGGCCTGGCACAGAGTGGACACTTGGTAGGTATTTGTTGATTACAGTGAAGGAGAGTGCCATGTCATGTTCACAGTAGTTTATTGTCTCTTCTCCTTTGCTCAGATGTAGTTTAGGACCTAGCCAAGAAGAGTTAAACAGCAAAAGCCTAGACTATACTGTTGGTGTTTCTAAACTGTAGGTATGTGATAGACTCATTGGGAAGTATCTGGACTTGTAGACATGTCTGGTGCCTCAGGTGAAATAGGACCAGCTAGATATGGTATAGAGCAATAGCTGTATACTGCATGACAATTGTATAGGTAAAAAAGAGTTGGCTACTTGTATGTGCATATATTTCTTCTTTACTCACTAGGGAGTTAAAAATGTTTATCTGTGACTAAGTATGCACGTAAAAGTCCCATGTATTAACTATGCCTTTCTTCAAGTTCTCAGAATGTTGTCTAAACTTAATATACCATTTTTTAAGATTCTTATCTTGAAAACCCAATTTCATCCAAAATTGATTGATTTGATAAGCCAATTTGAGATAAACAGAAGTTCACATTTGCATTAAAGAAAAGATTTGCTAGACAAGTACTATGTGATACTTCAGGAGCCAAGAACCCATGTAACAGAAACCTTACTGGTGGTAACTAAACCCAGTGGCCTCTCTTATCTAGAACATGGTTTAGCACGAAGAAGTAAAGGGAATGAAAAAAGGCTCTGAGCAGCCAAAGGGTCTGCAACAAAATCTTTGCTTTGAAGTCCTTTGATTTTACAGTTAGAAGAGTTCCCAGGGTATTTTCTCGGGATTGACACTTTTAGATGTTGTCCTTGCACTCTCGTTCATTTGGAGTCCCTAACATGCAGCGGTTAAAAGCAGGAGGGATGGCAGTATGAGCACTGCAGGAAGCAGATTCCCTTTGGACAGCTATGTTGGCAGACCCGCCAGTGCAGGAGAGAAAGGCATAAGAGGACAGGGCAGTGGGGGCCACCTGGTGTTGGTACATATACTTCCACCTGGGTAACCTCTAAGATTAGCATTTATTAGATTGTAGCACTGTACGGCACTGCATTTTGGACCTTAGTTTCCTAACTTCTAAAATGAGTGTGATAGAAACTATATGTGATTTTTTTTTTTTTTTTTTTTTTTACTGGGGATCCAACTCGGGTCCTTGTGCTTGCAAGGCAGGCAGTGGAACCACTGAGCTAAATCCCCTGCCTACGTGATTATTTTTAACAGCAACTGAGACTCATTATCAAAAAGTTGTCATGTTTCAATCCTTTCAGTGAATTAAAGGAAAATTTCTACCCAAGATTGCTGTAGAAAGTATTTTGATTCTTGAAGCGATAAACCTCTAAATTATCTGGAAGACATAGTCCTGCAGCCTTCATGATAATAAATGAGATGTCCTTTAGCATTCTGTAAAATTGAATGCTACTCAATAGAAGTGTCTGTGTGGAAACCTGTTTTGCTTTGTTAGCCTGAGTCACTTTATCCCCCTGGAATCTTTGAAATACTTTAATAAGTATTTAGCTGCCACCAATATATTGTGATCTTTTTCCTAGTTGTATTTTGAGGAATCAGGCACTAAGCTCTAGCTTTGTAGCATTGACCAAGTTATTTAATAACTAGAAGGTTTTTGGTTTAATGATATGGTTGCTTATGAAAACATCCTTAATGTCTACATGTCCTAAGATGATACTTGTTTTCAAACTGCATTTCACAGTTTCTCACACACACCTCCCGCCATAAAATAATTGGCTATATCTGTGACTGATTTTCTGGTACTGACTTCTATTGGTACACTTAATTTATTTTCTTGAGCCTTAGATTTAAAAAGAAAAACCAGACTGATACAAATATTAACATTCCTGAAAAAAGGTTTTTTAAAAATTTATTTTGAATTTTAGAAATACATTTCATGTATGCTGGTACACTGGCTGTTATATAACAGGGTCCTCATGGTATTCAGAATTTGTAGAATAAACTTCAAGAAAATAATTGGACAGTTCTTTTGAAAACACAATGTATTTTTTAAAAATTATGTCTTTATTGCTTAAATAGTATCACATTGTATATATCACTGTGAAATATGCTTTTTTCTTAACAGTGTTCTGTAAGTTATCTTGGTAAACACAGAGCTGTCTTTATTTTTTTATTTTATTTTTTTTTGGTACTGGGGCTCGAACTCGGGACCTTGTGCTTGCGAGGCAGGGGCTGGCACCACTGAGCTAAATCCCTAGCCCCATAGAGCTGTCTTTTAAAGGACTACATAGTATTCTAGCATATAATGTCCCAGTTAGCCATTTTTTTATTTTTAGACATTGACATTATTTGCTTTTTGGTTGTTATATTGTTATATTATGTTTTAGTAATTTCCTTTGTATATATCTTTTCATACAGTTATGCCTTTAGTTTTATAAAATAAATATTCAGACATGGAATTGCTGAGTCAAAGTAGGCATATTTAAATTTTTGATTATATAGCCAAATTGCCATGTTAAACGTTATGCTACTTTACATTTACTCAGTATGTGAGAATCCCCATTGCCCTGCATGCTTGTCAACATTGCCTATCAACAGTTTTCCATTTTTGCCAATCTATCGGATAAAAGATTTTTCACTTTAATTTACATTTCTCATTTGCTTTTTAGTGTCATTGCAAGTCTTGCATTTATTGACAATTTCATGCTTCTTTTGTGTTCCTTTTACACTTGGGAGAAAATTGCTTCTTTTTTTTAATTAATTTTTTATTATATATTTTATATATAGTAATGTTAACCCTGTTATAGTTATAATTGTTTTCCTCCACTTTTGTGTTATGACTTTGATTATAGTGTTTTGCATTAAGAAATTTAAAATTTTTGCTTTTAAATTTCAGTTCTTAATTTGAAGACTTTTGCATTTAGGCCATACCAGAGAGGCTTTGCAGAGCGGCAGTGCTATATAGTGATTAAGAGAACACCTTGGTACTAGCCAGGGTTTCACCACTATCGAGTATTATAACTGAAAAGTTTCTTAGTTTCTTTGGAACTGAAGATGATGATGATGATTAATGTATTTCAGAGCTGTTGGGAAGGCTGAATTCATGTTTGCATTCTTTATTGAAAAATATTTCATAAATTGTAAACACTATATAAACAATAGACATTATTCCCTACTATAAGATTTTTTATAGGATTTTTACAGCTTCTTAAAAGTATTTTAATCTCATGTTCATCTTAAGTTTGTTTGTTTTCCATTGGTACCGGGGATCGAACTTGAGTCCTTGCGCTTTCGAGCCAGGCAGCAGAACCACTGAGCTAAATCCCTGGCCCCATGTTATGTTTAATAGATGACTTTGGACTCAAACTTTATTTTCTTCAAATTCTTAAATAGGTGTCCTAGGACTGTTTATTAACTAAAAAAATACTCCCTTTGTCTTACACTACATTTTTGATATACTTAGAAATCCCAAATATACTTATTTCAAATCTGTTTCTTGCTCCAAGGATCTACGTTCCTAAATAACCAAATTTCAAGTTTTGTAGAAAGATTAAAAGAAAAACAGTCACTGACTAAAAAGAAAGGCTCTGTCAGGAGATTATCAGCAATATATTTGCTGATTCACTGGTATTTTGGTTCCTAAAATGTCTTTGCATTAGTGATAGAACCCTGCACCCAACTGTTATCTGACTAGTTCTTCAGGAGGGGGACCCCGGCCTTGCCATCCTTGCCCTCAGATCTCATCCTTTCGGGTGACTGCCTGGGTAGATACTGCTACTGTCTCCCTAGTTACTCGGCTTTTACTCCTCTAACTTCCTCAGCCTCCCCTCAAGTCTCCAGTTCTGTTCTACTTACCTGCCAGAGTCAGAGTCAACCCACTTTTCTCTGCTGCCATGACTGCTAATCCAGTATCAGGCCATTGTCAAACTTTTCTTTATCCTGAAAGTGAAGTCTAGACTCCATAATGTCACTTAGAAGTCTCTAGGGATTGAGTCTCTAATCACCTCTCAGCACCTTCTTCCAGAACACCTGCTCCAGTCATTCAGTACCATGCTTGTACGTTTATTTCCCTGCTGACTTCTTTATCAATGTGTTGAATGTTCTTTATTTGGAACACTCACATGTCTCCTGTGTGAAGTATTTTTTTATGTTTTTATTCTCTTTGCAATAAGTTATTGATACTCTACTAAAAACAAATGTAGCTATTTGTAGAAGTCAGTACTGTACTGTGAATCTGCTGAAATTTTTGGTTTCATGTTTATTCTGTATCTCATTTAAATGTGTCATTTGTAAACCTTTCTGAAAAGTTTTGCCCTTACCACCATACATCTAGTCATTACTTCTGAACAACAACAGTGCTTATAAAGAGGTGTTTGTAAAACACAAATTATTGTAAAATGAATCAAATTTTCCTGTTCGTGTTAAAATTTTAGGAGAAAGTGTTGATGCCAAGCTAAGACTGTCCTTGAGAATAATTCAAGGCCGTCATAGGTCAGACGAAAATATGCCCAAATGCTTCAAATATAGAGCTTGACTAGGTCATGGGCATGCCCATCACAAGGCTTATATCAGCTGCCAGGCCTCCACAGGCAAGGTCCAAGCAAGCTAACAGGTTGTAGGTAAGCAAGCACATCAGATGTGAGCCCATCCCCATCTCCTTTTGTTTGGTCTTTGGATGTTCTTGCTAGAGAAATGTAGTAGTAAGCATGCCAGAATGAGTTCTGCTACCATTCCCGATGAGGGAATTTCCCTGCCTTCAGGAAATCTGAATGACTGTCATGAGCCAAGGTGCTGAGGACCCAGTGGGGAGGAAGTCTTCATCTTGCTGTTATTTGGCTTGTGGGGGAGCCTACTGGGCATGCAGGAGGTGTTGAGAGGGTTTCCTGGGAAATAGCAAGATGGGAATGCCAAATCCTAAGGAATGAGAAAGAGTGAAACAGGCAAAGGGGCCTTGCAGGGAGGTATCATAGCCTGGGGATGAGTGGAGGACACGTAGTCCTAGGATAATACGAACAGTAGCAAGTATAGTTCAGGTAGTTTTGTATGGATGGAGACAGGGTGCAGATGGAGTTCAGGGATTAAGCTGGGCACAGGATTCCTCACTCTGGTCAGATAGAGAACCAAACAGAGCTCTCTTCCTTGTTATTGCTCCACTGGCCAATCCTTAAATCTCAGTGCTTAGGACAGAATAAAAAGCCTTTGTAGTTGTACCGGTAACCACAGTACACAGAAAAGTGGGTCAGGAGGCCCAAAGGAGTTGCACCAGACCTGGGGCAGGACAGTCTGAGGTCATGAGTCTGGGATCTATGGCTCTTGCACCTCTAATAGCTCTCATGGTTTCAGAGGTTTATAGATTGGGAAGTGTTCTCCTCCATGATGAGTTTTATCCATTCTTCCTGACTTTGATTTTGGAATTGTGCATTTCCATTTCAGGCAGCACAGTGTAATAATTCAGAGTTACCAGCCTAGCAGTCAGACCTGATACCACCATTGAACAGTCACTTAACTTCTCTGAACCTCAGATTTCTCATCTTTAAAATGGAAATAATGTTGGTGGGTGATTAGATGATATAAGGAAACCATTATTTTTTAAAACTTCTTATTAAGTTATTAATTATACATACTAATGGGGTTCAGTGTGATGTGTCTGTACTTGCATATAGCAAACTATGATTCTTCATACCTAAAAGTATTCAGTTAATATTAGTTGTGGGTAGTACTACTGCAAGTGACTGAAGAGTAACTATACTTTTATACATGAAGATAAGGTTATACATGAAGTTAAGGTTAAGACTTAAGTTGTCTTGCTAGTTACCCTTAGTTTAACAAACAGAGTTTGTGTATTATTTTTCATTTTAAAATTCATTCATTCATTCATTTAAAATTCATTTTTCCTTATTATTTTGAAAATATTCTCTAGAAAAATGGAAAACTGTACCTTTCAGAATTCCGTGATAGGAGGTAAAGCATCTCACCACTGGTAGATAGATCAAGGTTCTCATTATCCTGTGACCTAAGGCAGGGTTCCTGGGTCTCATTTTTTCATCTGTGAAAAAAAGAGGTTGACTTACATAACCTTAGTTCTTTCAAATTCTTGCAGCTTTCTCAAAATTTAATTTAAAAATTATGTCTTATGGCTGTTTATCATAGTTATTGAAACAGTTATTTTTGAACTTTTATAAACTCTTGGGATTTTAAACCTGGGTAACAACTATAAAGATAAATACAGTTGAAAAGCAGTAGAGGCCCAGAAAAAAAGAGAAAGCATATTTATTACTGAGGAAATATCTTACATTTAAGAAAGCTATAACTGCTTGGAGAATATTTTGCAAAGTAGAAAAATAGGATAAAGTAGATATCATGTTTGTGTTTAGCAAACATTACCTAGTTACCTAGCAGTTTTTGATTCATATCTACTCTTTGGCAACTTTATTATTAAAAGCTGTTTTATCTCAATTTTAATTGTATAAAGAAGAGATTTTCACCACAGATAACATCTAATAAGCAAAACAATCCTTTAACTTCTTCCTGTGTTTATAAAGGCCTTGTCATAAATAGAAATATGTATTTTTAAGTTAAAACTTTGAAAATGCATTACTCAGTGACAGTTACATTGTTTACTAATTGTGAAAATTCAGATTTAATTGTGTTTTGGGACTTCTCTTCAAGTAATTTGGACAGAAATGGCAGTGAGTGGCAAATCGGAATTTTAGTATGGATCTTTTCTCTTTTTTTTAATGTAATAATTTTGGTCTCAAGCTCTAGAAAATTATGACTTTCAAACAGATTTGAATTAAGATTGTTTGACTGGTTTAATCATTGTGATTGCACCAGGCTGGCACACAGTCAAACGTTGCTGTTTTTCATACACAGAACTGAGGCTGCTCATAATTCATTGTGGAACCCAGGGGCATCAGCAGTAATTACTTTATGTCTTAGATTCCTACTAGTGAGGGGTGCTTGACAATTTCTGCTTCCAGTCAGACTCACGACAGCAGTTCTCTAGTTCTTATTGTTGTGGTCAGTTATTTGGACATTTATTTAGAGCGCTTACAGGACTGTGTGCTGCTAGCACATGGTTTCCAGACAAGGCTGGGATAAGGAACACCAAAAAGTTTTTTGAATCTTAGTTGCTTTAGCCCTGTTCTTCTGCCTGTGTGACCAATTGTGATAACTGAATATTATTTTTCAAAGTAGACAAAATAGGATAAAGTAGATATCATGTTTGTGTTTAGCAAATATTACCTAGTTAGCAGTTTTGTCACCAATAAATAAGGCAACTAGACTGTCATCTGCAAAATGCAAATTGAAGTCATCCTGTGGTTTTTTTTTAAGTGGGTAGTAGAATGTTCCCTCCGCTGCAAGATTTGCTAGGAGAGTTTTTAATAGTGCCAAAGACACATGAGAACAAAACCTTTCTTTTTTGGGCTTAGGTCCAAAAAGGCAGTTTGGGCAAAAATAGAAAAGGTTATGCTCGAGAACTTCTTGCTTTTTCTTCTCCCTCTGGCTTCCTGGGCCAAGTTTTGGTGATCAGATATAAAACCATTAGTGTCTGAAATCAGTTTATCTCTGAATCCAGCAGCTTGCTAAGAAAGGCATTTAGAATTACACTGTACAATATAATTCTGTATTCGTATTGAAGGGTCCCCAAAACCCTGAATGCCATAAATTTTACTAAAAACAGGTTTGTAGACAGTTCTCATCTAAGTAGAGAGTATGTTTTGCCACACCTTGAGCCAAAATGAAGTTTTTTGCAGGTTCTGTTTCCTCTTTTTTCTTTCCCCTTTTCTCCCTTAAAAACATACACATATACTGCCTTGCACCACCCGCATATATACCTAAGTCTTGCTGAAGTGCTGCTTTTTTACTCAGTGCTGCCAAGTTGTTCCAGGGACATGCTGTCACAGGGTCTTTGGTGAGCTGCTTATGAATACTTTGCTGTAGCAAGGTTGTTAAAATACCAGGGCACCTACTTTGTCCCGTGTTTTCTCTGTGTGTTAATCAAATGTTCCTATCTGCTTTACACTCTAGATAACCTGTAATACACTTGTACTCCTAGGTTAACTTCTTGGCCTCATACAGTTGAGTTAGTTATTTACATCTGCCCCAGCTGTTTCATTTTTGTATTTACATCACGTGAGCTAAATTTTATATTAGCCAGGGAGTTTTAAAATCAGTCACAAAAGTTTACCCAAGCACATAGAAAATTTTATGCTGTCAGTTACTGATTTTTTAATTCCTAATCTAGGATTTTTTACTGTGCCAAGGGATATTGCATTGATTTAAAAAAAAAATTGGTAACAGCACTTACCTGTTTTGTAAGATGCTTCTGTTTAAGGAATGTAACAGTTGGTTCATTCTTCCCCTATGCTTAGTGAGCCACAAATGTCAAATCTTTTCAAATACATACAACATTCTTTCTCTAAGCCATTAAAACATACATCTTATAAATTTCATCTTTTCAGCATACCAGCTCTGTCCTCAGTAACTTTATGAAAATGAGTTAAAAGTATGGTTTTTTTAGAATGATGTGTATGAATGTGTGCTTCCGAGACTGTGTTCACTGCAGAGACTGACAGCCATCACTAGGATTGTGTCACTTGCAGTCCCTCAGGGGCAGGGAGGGAGGATGGTGCTGTCGGTGCTCTTACCTGCTGTGACTCTCACATTCTCCCCCTCGGCCCAATAGCATTTTGGAGTCTCTCTTAAACTCTGGAAGTAAAAACATCACTAGATGTCACCCTGGTCCTCGGTGACCAACAGAGGCTTGAGCTGCAGTGCTGCAGCTAAGGCCAGGTGGACTCCCAGGGTCTGATACCTCCAGTAACTGTTCTTTCTGATCAAGAGTTGCTTAGAATAGTAGTAAACTGTCCCCCTTAGTGGAGCATAGAAGAACCAAGGGGGACTTTTGTTTCTTTAGGAAACCAAAGCAGGAGCAGGATGGAGAGCATAAAGGTAGAAGTAGGGGTAGCTGAACTCCATCTTCAGAGTAGATGAACTACAAAATCTAAATCAGGCCTCTTTCTAGGAGTTTGACACAGGAAAATGGACCACAAAAGAAGTAGCACTGAGTTTTTTTACCCCTTGATTTGTAACTTAACGACTCTACATATGTTCACTGTACAAAAGTGTTAATGAGACCAACTACTAAGTAGGCATTTAGCCTGACATTTCAAAAATTGACAACATGTTAACTTTTATACATAATAATTAATTTTCAGAATCACTGTTCTTTTTTAGAACTTTAAACATTGAAAAATTTTTGAAATTCAAATTTATTTCAAGATACCTATTGCTTATAGAATACCAGTTCAAAAATTAGAAACATAATCTCCATGATAATTATTCTTTACCTCTTATTAAGCCTTTCTTTATGTGGAGGCAAGATGATGTAGGTAATACTTAGGAAACTAAACTTATTCAGATACTAAGCTCCAGCTTCTCTTACTGTTTCTGTTAAAATGAAAAGCCTAATTAAATTGCAGCTGCAGATACTAGACATTCCTTATAAACACATTTGATTTTCTCTTTCTCTCTAGTGTCCTCCTCTAGCTATGGAAGATGCAATGGCCAGGTGTTTTTAGTTGAAAGATACTTCACCTCTCTGATTTCGTATTGTGGTAGACTGTTAGCATTGGCTAAGGCTTGTGCGGCCTGACCCTATTAGTATCTTAATATTTTCTGCAGGATATTGAATGAATTAGTAACTTTAACCTCTTTTGAGTTTGACTTCTTCCTTTATAAAATGAACATGATACCTTTCCTCCTTCCAGAACTTGGGAACATAAAATGAGATGGTGGTTATGAGAATGCTTTCAGAAAGGTAAAAATAAATTACTGGGATTCATGATTATACTGACTCATAAGGAATGGACATGGCATTAAAGAATTTCAGCCAAATCTCTGGGTTTACGTAATTGACCAAATATGGGGTTTCCTACATTTTCGAGCAGGCATAGGCCTGAGACTGGTCAGACCTGGTTGCCCTAGTTCTTCATCATGCTCTTACTATACTTTGTCTTATTTAAAGTATCAAAGATAGTAAATTCTCTCTGCTTCGTACATTGGATGCATTATATGGATTGTCTCGTGTAAGTCTTAAACCTCTTTGTGACGTAAGTGCAATTTTTATTCTATTTTACAGATGAGAAACCAGAGCCAGAGAGGTGAGATAAAGTGGTAATACTCAACACAGCTACAGCTAGGTTAGTGAAGCCACCATATGAACTCCAGCATCTGGCTTTAGACTCCAAATCTGTCCTCTAAATTGTTAACAATCATCATAAAGCATTTTTTTTTTACTTTTTCTAAAATTAGGAGCTAAGTTTGAGTTGCATCAGAACAAAAGTTTCATTATCTTGTCTTGTAAATTATCCATGTCCTTTTTATCCATTTTTCCTCATGTAGCAAATTATGAAGTTAAAATTATATTTAGTGATCTGTTTAGATCTCCCCAAAATATAGGCAGCATCAATAACATATTTTCACTTTTTTTTGTTGTTAACGTGCAATTCTTTTTCATTGTTGTTGTTATATGCAGTTCTTACAAAATAAGGCAAATTGTAAACACAAATAAATTCAGATTCAGTGTATTTACTGTGCCAGGCAAGAGATTAGGTACCAAGCTGCAAATATGATTGGATGTCCTTAATGCACATTTTTTTCCCACCAAGATGAGAAATGGGTTGGAGGTGCACATGTATTAAAAGTAGTAATGACTGGGCTGGGAATTTAGCTCAGTGCTTCCACCCACCACCTGCCTCACAGTGCAAGGTCCCGAGTTTGATCCCCGGTACAAAAAAAAAGTGATGATTAACATTTGTAGAACATTTTACCTGTTAACAAGAGTTTGCCAAAACTTTGACTCACTTAAACCTTATTCCTGTTTTATGGTTGGTGGGAATTATTCAGAAAGCGGTGGTAAGGAAGAGAGTGACAGTTCTTGACCCACTGCTGCATATCACACCCAGTCCCTCTGCTGTCTCTTCTCAGCTTGCACCTGTGTATCCTGTGCATGCTCTCAGGGAACTTTCTTTGGTACCTCAAGAATTTTGAAATCAGTTTCTTCACAACTAGCTATAGCTGGAATAACTCTTTAGTAGTGGGCTGGTGGAGAGGAAGCTAGGTTTTTATTTTTTAGTGATTTTTAAATATAAAAAATATATGCATTAAGAACATCTGACCATATTTGCCTTCTGAACTGCAAACTTTGGTATTCTTTATTTTTTGAGTTTTCCAGTATTGGAAAGCCTACTTTCTAATTTGAGTAAATATAGTAATATTTAAGGCCAGCATCCAGTATAGTGTTTTTCTAAATGGATTTCAGTGCATATTCTCTTGTTTGCTCTGTACTAGGGAAGTAAGTTACAAATGCCTATCAAGTGTGGGACTTTTATTTTCTGTTCAGCAGGCATCCTTGATAATTGAAAGAGCTTAGTGGGTCTGAGAGAATTCAGTAATCGGCCTTGCCAACAAGCAAAGGAGATTATCTTTGAGTTTATAGAAGGAGTACTCAGGTAAAACCGAGATCTCCTTCAAGGCAAGGTAAATACCTTTGCCTTTGACTTATTTATCTGACGTTGTATTATTTTGTCTTCTTCAGTAGTAATAGTAATGTGCTTGCCCGTATATCTTATGTAAGAGCTGATTATAGAAACTTACTCTGTCATTTCAACTCAGTGACACACTTTACAGTGTGTATGCCACTGTGCCTGGAATTGACTTGTCCCTTGGTAAAAGCTGAAGTTGAGGAAGTCACAGGAGAGTTGAAATCTTGTGATCTTTAGCTAGTTACTGATTACTTATAGCTAGTTGCATGAGAAACTCTTGGAGAAAACTGAGATATACTGTATGCTAGATGGGAAGACACCCTGATGAATGAAAACAGTATAAAAAACAGTTTTATATCTTGTCACATTAATAATAATTCCAATGTCTGGATTGAAGTTTCACAGGGTCTAAATGTGTTTCTCTGTAATACCTTTGCTCAGTTGAACTGTGGGTTGCTCAGAATCCAGCAAGTGCTGAGGATTGGGAAATGAATGGATAGTTCCTGTTAGCAATCATAATTCTTTAATAAGTAACCCCAGGCTCATACCCATACCTTTGAAAGGATAGCAGGGAAGTATTAATTCAGAATCTTTCAAGAGTGCCTGTATTTCTTGAATGAGTATGGAGAGGATCCAACAGAGGGGCCTGAGACATCCCCATTAGGAGACATAGGTGGCGACATGGGTAAGGCAGGGACGAGAACTTTCTTGAGGGGGAAGTGGTCCACAGTAGTGATGCCATTTGGATGAGGGCCACAAAAGGGCACATGACTGCACTTAGACAGTAGTCTAGTGGGAGTGATGGGAAAGGGAGGGATGAAAGGCAGGTGGAGAATGACCAGCTGCTCTGAAGAAGGAGTAAGGAGAAGGAAAGGTAGAAGTCAAATGTTATAGGAAGAGAGGGAAATTCTTTTTTGGTGCTGGGGATCAAACTTGGGATCTTGCACTTGTGAGGCAGGCTGCGGCACCACTGAGCTAAATCCCCAGTCCGAGAGGGAAATTCTTATAGACAAAAGAGATGGAGCAAAGAGGAGGAAATTTTATCAGTTGTTAAAATAATGAATGTGTTTTCCTGAAACACTGACATTTCTCAAGGAGTCTTGGATGGGGTTGATTGGTGGTTAATAGAAAACCAGTCTGTGATTAAAAGCATGCCATGGCTATGAAATATGTACATAGGGGTTTTCTCATTGCTTAAATTATTATAGCTCCTGGAGTAACAATGTATTCATTTACTCAACAAATGTATTAAGAATTGGCTATGTTCCAGACACTGGAAATACAGCAGTAACGCAAAAAACTCTGCTCTCATTGAGATTAAATTCTAACCAAAAAAATGGTTAGAAGTGTCCTAGGACTCATTTGCCTGGTTTTTGTTCATGTGATTTTTTTTTTCCCATTTTGTGCATTTGCCTTAGGATATGTGACCTCTTTTTTTTTTTTTTAATGTGACCTCTTTTTTTAAAGGGGCTATCCCTAATCCAGTTTGTTCAGAGAATCACTTTTTGTTTAGGCCCCAGGATAGCTCCTACACCTCTCTACCCTCTTCCTGAGTATCCCTTTTAGTTATCTTATAAAGACAATGTCCCTGTCTACATTTTTACTTGAATCAGCATGTGAACCTGGCTGGTGCCAGGTAATCTTTGGTGTTGAAGCATATGTCTGGCAACATACCTGGGGATGGAGGGTCATCCAAGAATACCTTGTTGGTAATAATAAAATATCAGAGGTTTAAAATAATTACTTTTTAAACTGGATATGGTAAAACATACCTATAATCCCAATACTCCAGATCACTGTGAGTTCAAGGCCAACCCAGAATACCTAGCTAGCAAGACCCTTACTCAAAAAAATTACGTTTAAAAAAAAAATAACTTAAGACTTATTTAGAAATGTCCCCCACAGGTATTACTAATTATCCTGCATACCTAGAGGCTTTCTTAGATTGACATGCATTAGAGACATGGCTAATACTTTGGCAGTTGTGCAGTTTATCTGATATAACGCTTACTTGGAAAAATGAACAAAATTGATTCAGGTCTCAGTTTACCTTTATTCCTTTGAAAATTATACTTCAGTTGCATTTAGATGTTTTAACCATAGAACCTTCACTCTGCACACCTCTTAGAAGTTTTGGAATAAAACAGACACGCTAAAAATAACAGCTCTATGTTTTATGCTTATACTGTGGAATCAGTATATCCTGCTTGCACCATCGCCAGACTAGGAGAATCCAGGTTTAGAGAATATGGATTCCAGCTTCTGACACTACCCTTCTTCTCTAGGTGCACCTATTCATTGACTGCTGAGCTAGCTCCCTTTTTTCCTGTCATGTTGCTCTCATGCTGCAGTCTCATGGCTTCTGCCTCTCCCTTTCCAGGGACAAAATCAGTAGGGGTTTTCTTCAAGGCTTTGTATTCCCACTAATCACAGGAAAATCAACAGTCATTAACAAAATTACAGACTTGGGTGGGTAAATTGCAAAGCTGTGGGAAAGTTTTTTCACTGTTCTTAGGTTCTTTTATGGACTATGTGTAAGTGTTTTCATGAAAATGAAGTCCTTCATTTCCCCCCCAAGATTGGTGTCCTACCTTTCTCTTCCTGCATGCCCCCAGGACTAATGGCAGATGTGTGACTTACCTGGTGGCCCCAGTAAAACTTACATCCCAGAGATCTTTCTGATTTGAAGGCTTCTCTTGGAAAGGCATTAATTCCTCACGGCCTCTGTGTGGAGATTGTGAGTAGATGACAGCAGAATGAGGAGTCTGAAAAACCATGTCCTTAAGTAAAACACAGCCTAAGGGGGAAGATCATTCCACACATCTATTCATTGTCTATTCCTTGACTGTCCCTTATGCCAAGCTTTGTGCTAGGGCAAAGTATATAAAGTTGGGATCCATTTCCATCCTCAGGAACTCACTGTCACATGCTAGAGACTTGAGTAAGAGGCCAGGTTAACAGGGTGCGTTTTGATGAGTGAGGACAGAGGGAGATTGCCTCACTGTTACAGGCACTGTGACCAGTGGGTAATAGCTGGGACAGTCTCTTCAACAAAGAGAGTGACCCTAGAGTTTGAGCAGTGAGGTGGAACCTGAACCTGTGGGGTTGCAAGGCCAAGGGGGGGAAACCTAAGGAAACTAGGCAAGTTGAGGTTTTGTTTTGTTTTTTGAGACAAGAGTCTTGCTATGTAGTTCAGGCTGGCCTTGAACTTATTATATTGCCTGGGCTGGCCTCAAACTTGCAGCATCCTCCTACCTCAGCCCCTGAGTGCTGGGATTACAAGCATGTGCCACCACACCTGGCTGTAGAGTTTATTTTTCTTTTTTGGCTTTTTCAACATGCTAGATAAATTTAATTTAATTTAATTTAATTTTATTTTATTTTATTTTATTTATTTATTTTTTGGTACCAGGGATCAAACCCGGGTCCTTGCACTTGTGCAGCAGGTGGTGAAACCACTGAGCTAAATCCCTGGCCCTTGGTAAATTTTAATAACATCAACTTTGTTTTTTAAAAAAATTTTGGTCCATTGTCAGAACAATAAAGGATTGAGCAAAAGTTATCCTTAGTAAAAGGAATATTCGTGTGCCTGCTTACAAAGAAAGAGTTGTTCTTATTTTTAAATGTGAATAATACATTTTCTGTATTACAATTACCATTCTTTGTTCTATTTCCATGTGGCTTTTTTTTTTGGTACCGGATATTGAACTCAGGTCCTAGCACTTTCAAGGCAGGCAGTGGAACCACTGGGCTAAATCCCCAGCCCTTTCATGTGGCTTTTTAAAAATATCTGAAATCATTAAAATTATAAAGTGGTCTATAAGGTGTGGTGGCACATTTTTAATCACAGCTCTTCGGAAGACTAAGGCTGGAGAATCATAACTTCGAGACCTGCCAGGGCATCTTAGCTAAGCCCTCTCCAAAAAAGGAAAAAAAATGGTTATGATGAAAATCTTTCGAAGCACATAGCTGGCTAAATCATAAATAGTGAAAAGAAATAGGCATTTATGAACAACTCCTACATCGCATTGAAATGAGGATAATATTTAGGAAGACAGTGATTCAAGCTGTATTTAGGACAGGATGTCATAGTTAAAGTGCCTTTTTTTTCAAGTGATAAGTACATAGACATCTTTGCTCTTAATAATTGCCTAAGTGACATTTTAAAGGAAAGAGTGCCACCTATTGAAAAAAGATTTTTTCCTTCCTATTTGATTCCTGAAATCTTCTGTTCACTTTGAGTTCTTAATTTCTCCAAATGTGTATGTACTACAGTTAACTCCATTTGGTGTCTTGTGCCAGACAGTGAGCCCATCTCCCAGTGGGTTGTTAACTAGGGTGATTAGGAATTTCTGAGGGGATTTATGTCTCCAAACACAGGTGTAGAAACAGAACCTAAACATAAGCATGATTCAGCACTTGGAGTGTTTCAAAATCTTCCCATCATTTTAACGTGCTCACTGGCTCAAAAGTTTTTTTGGTTATTTTATCTTACGCTGGGCATATGAACACAATGAGTAGGAATAAATAAGGATAGCTGGGAAGAAAGAACTACTCCAAAGGGTAATTCAAGGGGATTGAGGGGCAGTTGACATTGGCTAATATCTACTGTGGAAACTTCATTCTTCTGGGAATAATATTAATACAGAATTGTTTGATCACAGCTTGGCCATAGATCACTAGAGGGATTCCTGAGATCAAGTTGCAAATCCAAAGATTCAGCATGATCTATAATGATGCTTTTTTTAGGAGTTCTTAGCAAAAGTTGAGAACATGAACACTAGCAAACAGACCAGTATCACAACTGTAGTATTTTATTTGAGAATTGTACTTAACCATTATTTTTAGCATATTGGTACATTTTTGGTGATGTAACTTAATTTATTGCTATTCATCAGTCATTTCCAGTTTTTTCCCCACTGTTTATTATGATGTAAGTAGGAAGTGATTTTTAAAGGAAGTAGATTATATGCTTAGTTAACTTACACTTGCTGATGTATTCATGTTAATTGTATAGCTGAAGGGGTATTTTATATTAAAATCCTCAAGTGATTAAAAAAACTATACTATAGTGTAAAGTATTAGAATTCATCCCACATAAAATGCTTATTTTTCAAGCCAAATATTTAAGTTTGTGTACTAAACAGCAAATGTTAGCAACCAAAGCTTAGACACTTCTTTTAAAAGTATATAATTTGCAGTGACATCTACATATTACTTAAATAATCAGTATTAATTGGCTGAATATCAGATATTCTCGAAAAGCATTATAATAAAAGCAAAAGTATTTTATTAGTAGTTGTGTTTTCAGATTAGCACTCCAAAGACAGTATGTATGGCTCTTGTTAACATTATGTCCCAGCTTTTCTCCTCAAAACAAAAACAGAGACAAAAAAACCTAATTTCTATGGCTTGATACACAGTAAGCATTTCTGATGCTGCTGTCCCAGATCATGAGCAGAGGGCCATGCAGCTGCTGTGAGTGCTGGCCCAAGGCATTGGAGTTCAGGCAGGGACTCAGCAGAGCCAGGACTGAAGCTGGGCCACAGGACAGCCGCACTTCCTTTCTCATTTTAGGCTGCTGCTGTGCCTCTTCTGACTGCTAGAACTTAGTATGGAAGATGGCTGTGTGTCTTTTAATGAAGAGAAATTTGTGGCATATTGATTAAATTTTAAAAAAGAAGAGTTTATGTCTCTAGTTGTAAAATAACCTTAAAACCATGCATTGTGCTATCTACTTTCTTGAAGTTCCTTTTAACAGTTGTTTTGATCTTTGAGACAGCTTTCATAGTCTCTTACACAAATACCTCTCACTCCTATCATAATTAAGTTTGAATTATTTTTATAATAGTGAATATTGGTCCTGAGTCTAAAAGTTCATAGCAGTATTTCCTAGTTTGAGTTATCACAAAGGATCTATAAATTCACATAGCCAGCATGGAGATGGTGATAATAATGCTAAGAAAACATTGGAAATCATGGGGAGCCACTGGATTCTAAGCGTGGCAAAGGGTATTTTATGCAATAAAATATTGGGAGGTACTCTAGATTTAACAATTAAAGGGAGTTTGTAGTTCCTCTTAAGTTTTGTATTTTTTGATGCTCTGTCTCCCTAGCAGAAATATAGCATCTATGTAGTGGTACTGTATGAGTCATAATATTGACACTGGACAGTCCTTCAATGCCTAGTAAAAGTCTTCACATTCCATATGTATCTAGTCAAGAATATTGTTACCTGCTGAAACCAGAAAAAAAAAAACAGTTGTTTGACTACTCATCTGTATTTCAAGTACCAAATATTGTTAAATATGAAGTAGCATAATGGAATATAAGGAGGACAGAGCTTTGAAACCAGAGACCTGGTTTTCAAACCCAGAATTCCCAGTTATTGGGGATAGTTAATGCTGTTTAATCTTTCTGCAAGAGTTTGTCATCACAGTGAAGATGCTGATTCTAACCCTGTGGGCTTGGTGAGACAAAGAGCCACTATATTGCCAGCACCTAGCATAGTACCTGCAACAGTGGAGTTACTCCATAAAGGGAACTTTAACAATAATAACAGCTGTTGTAATTACATTCATCCTGTGCTTACTATGTACTTGACAGTGTTTTAAGTGCTTTATCCAGGTTCACTTACTTTAAAACCAAAGTGAGAATCTAAAAAAAAACAAAGTGCAAAGGGCTTAAAACAGGGCCTGGCACATAGTGAGTCATAAATATTAGCTATTATTCTTATCCCCATTTTAGCAAAAAAATAAATTAGTGGGAGTAAATCTGAAAGTTAACTTCCTTCTAGGTACATATACTAAGTACATTTAGTCTTTTTTTTGTTTTGTTTTTTTGTTTGTTTTTTTGGAACTGGGGATCAAACTCAGGTCCTTGCGCTTGCGCAGCAGGCGACGAAACCACTGAGCTAAGTCCCCAGCCCTTGACATTTAGTCTTAGTATCCACTTGGTAGGGCAGGTACTTTTATCCCCACTTTATGATGAGGAAATGGAGGCACAGAGAAGTTAAATAACTTAGACATAAGTCACATATCTAGTAAATCTCAGTCCTTGGATTTGAACCCAGGAAGTCTAGCTCCAGAACCCAGGTCACTGAGCTACACTTCTTCAATATGTATATTCTGTGACCTTCTTAAGTCAAAGGATGTGTCCTATCCTAGGAACATGTCTTACCAGGTGTATGATCTCTGTTGATTGCCCTTATGGTTTTGTTACATACTTAAGCCACTTTTCTTAAAGTATTGGAGGGGAATATAAAATGAGATCAAATTCCCCTTTATGTAAATTTCTTCATGGACGCTACCTTGTTAAAATGGAATCACTTTGAAGGAAAACTATTTGATTTTACCAATTTGGGTAGCTATTGCCCCATCATTACCTCCAGCAGCCCCCCCCCCCACAGCCGTTCCTAAACTCTTCAGTATTAAGTCTTTCATGTGCTGGTGAACAACTGTGATCAGTTACCTAGTATGGCCTTCTCTTACCATCTCTGCCAAGTGCTGTTGCTGACTCTGCTCTGACCTGCTTCACCCTCTGCTTAGCGCCAGCGATACTGCCAACCGCGCTGAAGGTGCATGAGTGACCTGTTGTGCATCTTTTTGTCCCAGGGTCTCTTGCAGTGAAATGAGAGCCATTCTTAAGGTCCTTTTGTAAATTTCATATTCTAGGGCTTTCAGTCATACAGAGATTTTTAGAGAAAATAGTATTAATGCTTTTTACTCACAGATTCTTTGTCTTTATCCAGACCTAAGTCCTTGGCAGAGTGCACAGTGTACAGTGTGAGTAGACTGAAACAGGGATAAATCTTTGTGAAACATTCATGCTTATGCGAGTGTTTACATCATCCAGTCTCCACTATCCAGTACTCCTTCGCTTAGGGTAGATTCATACCAGGAAGCTTTACACATCTTGTTGGATGGCCGTCAGTTAATCTCCCCCCAGAGTTTGAATTTTTGGAGACTTGATTGCAATGAAGACATGCTGAATTTTTAGCTTAAGAAGTCTTGTATTAAGACATTAAAACAGCTAGTGTTCAGGGACCGGAGTTCAATCCCCGGTACCAAAAAAAAAAAACCCAGCTAGTGTTGGTTTCTTCTGTGGATTTTTCTTAGAAATACTGACTTAACTGGAGTGAGAGGTCTGGAGAGAAGATCTAGTGCATTGTATTGCAAGGAGAGCTTCTCCATCAAACGTATCCTGCTAAAAAAGACTTCCACACCACCTAAGTGTGAGGGATGTTGCATGCCATCTTTTTTCTGTGGAGCTTCATGATGCATAGGACTTTATTAGAGGCTCTGAGATGTCCTGTATTAAACCCACCTAACCACATTTCAGCTAGTGTTTCCTAATCTACAGAATCATAAGATGTTTAGTATTATGAAACATTATTTTTGCCAGTCATGTCTTCTATCTAGAATATCTTCTTTCAGCATTCACAAGTTTCATGCCTGCCAATCCTGTTCTTTACACTTACTTGGGCATCATCTCTGTGGGTTTTTCCAGCCCTTTCGTAGATAAAATTCATGATGAAGTGATCCTTTTGCAACTATTTTATCATGCTTCAAATACTATTATAGCAGTATTTTCTTTCTGTTAGACTGAATATCTGGAGGGTTAGGCACACTGTCTTATTTCTCTTTTATTTCATTTTTATTCTTCCCTAGCTCAGTACTTGCATGTGGTAGATTTGCCAGCATTCATTGAATGGAGTGGTTTCCTAGCATTAAAAACATAAAGAAGAAAAGCTGCATTTGTCAGGAAGTCATCGTTCATTCTGAGCATCCCAGTTAACGTGCCTTTCCACCAACCAAAAAGAAGTGATGTAGTACTAGCTGTTCCACAGGACTTTGAAAGAAGTCATTCTCCTAGCAAAGGCTGTAAGAGAGCTCGGTGTTCTAATGAACAGTATCACCCCTCTTCTCCATTAATTTCAGAGCATTATAACCAAGTGAAGGGTTTTGTTAACATAGAAGGTACTCAATGTTTTTAATTTTAAGCCACTTTTCTTGAAATATGGGATGGGAGTTATGTGCAGTAGTAGACCACTTTCCCCATTAGTATCCTTGTTTATTTGACTTCTTAGAAGAATGCTCAAATTGAATTCCACATTTCTTCAAAGATAATTGATAGAGTAAAAAGATACTCACACACCCATTTTGAGAAGGTTCCAAAGAAAAACATTCACTGGAACCTCCACATAACACTGATTTGAGATCTTTTTGATGTAGATTAAAACAGTGAAGGAGCAGCCCTCTTTTCTGCTGAACACACGTGCACTTTGCCATGTATTCTGTGCTAGTACTTCCAGATGGACGTGGCACTTGACTAGACTCAGAAGTGCCCCTCAGGAGTGGTGCAGGAAGTTCCAGTGTGCTTCTCTAGTGTTTGATCCCATTAGGTGTATGCATCATTGTAGTGTAGACATTCCCAATCCTGTATTTGTCAAATAGCATAAAAGGGGAATTCTTGAAAGGAAATACACATTTAGTCAAATACTGTAAAAATAAATAAGCATTCTTTTTCGTTGCTTACTGATCTTTGTTCAACAATTAAGGAAGGAGGATGCTTACAGCATCCAATTTTTTTCTCCAAAGGTTTCTAAAGGTTCTTCATCAAATATCAAAGACACAGCAAAAGAAGAAATAAACAGTGAAATTTTTAGCAGTGAATATCAAAAGAATACGAGCTTTCATGGGCTTTTGTTGAAAAGGAACAAGTGGAAAATGGGATGATATTGATCTTAAACTCCCCAGAAAAATTAGCTCTTAGAAAATTTTTTATATTAAACCTGATAGGTTTTCCAACTTCCTGAGTGACAGAATGAGAGGAAGACTTACAGTGTTTAGAATTAGTGTTATAGAGGTGATGACTTTGATGAGAAAAGTATTTTTGAAAAATATTTAGCTTAAGTAATAAATGTTGTTGAGATAGCCAGTAACTTTAGAGTTCATCTGTTTTGTTTATCATTGATAGCAGAACTGCATCTTTTTTCTGACACTAAAGTTTTCATGTATTTCAGAGATGTCTTACAGAATCATCACTTACATTTCTGTTCAATTCTGACTTTTTTTTTTTTTTACAATTTTCACTTATCTGCATGAATACTACCAACAGAAACTTTACTTCGCAGTTTCTAACAAGTCAGTGAATTTCACTGAACTTGAGTTGTAGATCATTATAGAATTGTAGATCATTATATTGGTTTCATGTTAGTCTATTTTCCTTTATGTCTGTGTGGAAGGAGTGTTAACCTAAAAAGTGTCTGCCCATACCTCCTGCTTTTTCTTCTCAACTGCTTTTTAAAAAATAATCTTACCTCAAATTGCTATTCTTCTAGGATTTTCATTTCCTTACCAACTTAATTTGATTTGTCTTAATCTCCCTTAGTTTTCTTTAAAATTACTACATATTCTTGTCTCTCTGCCTTACTACACCCATAATTGCCCCTAACTGCACCTGTAATATCTATTTCTAATGTATATTTGAGTTGTCTGAATTACCTTTTCCTCCTGGCAAATCTGAACTTCTGTTGCAGTTTAGTATCCCCCCACCCACCCCCATTAATATATATGTATTTAGTTTTATTCTTATGTATATTTGCTGACTTTTCATATTCATCTAACAAGGGTGAATCATTCTTTTTCCAGGTTTGGTTAGAACACTTTAGTTCCATTATTGAGTGATGTTGTCAGTTATGCATATTGGACAAATTTATTGTGTTACGTTAATAACTTGAATGTGATAGCTTTTTAGAATCTTCAGCAACATTTCTTAGAGATGAGTGTATCTAGAAATAGTTTAGCCAAGCTTTTGTATAACAAATTTATTTTCTTTCTGGGACTAGGCAAGTGTAAAGAGATGGTTTAGAAAATCTTCTGGCATTGTTTCATTTTCTTGGTTTACCTGTGTTTTAGCCATAGCCCTTTTATTTTATTTTTTGGGTTTTTTAAATTTTATTTTTTTGAGACAGTCTCGCTGTGTAGTTCAGCTTGGCCTTGAACTCACCATGTAGCCAGGCTGGTCATGAACTCACAGTGATCCTCCTGCCTCAGCCTCCCGAATGTTGGGATTACAGGTATGCACAACCATGCCTGGCTCCTAGCCCTTTTAGGTTGATGATATTTACTCATCTGTATGCATGTCCACTTGAAATTATAGCCTTGATATTTTATTTTAAATGTGTTAATAACTTCAGAGGCTGCTGAATTACATACATCCAAAGTATTTCTAGGTACATTGATTTTTTAAGATTTACTTTTGCTTCAAGGCAGTTTTAGCAAATTCATATTTGAATATTCCTATGAATATTTGTCATCAAGAAAAATACCTTTTGGGTATAATAGATAATGTGAAACAGGAAGAAAAGGTAAGGTGCAAAGGGGAAGGGGAAGTAAGAGGGGTAGGGGAAAAGAATGAAGGGGATGGAATTAATAAGAAAAAGAAAAAATGAAAACAAAGTCTTTGTAGATAGAGAGGGGTCGAGAGGTTGAAGGGGGAGGGCAGGGGAATGGGGAAAAAATAAGAACCAAATTGGATTATGTAAAGGTGTAAATTTCCAATCATGAATGTCATTATATTGTATACCTTAAATGTACCAATAAAATTAATAAAAAAAGATACCTTTTAATTGTAAAATACTGTTGAATAGCATTCAGCAAAACTCAAGTCATTAAAGACAAACTAAAACATTTTTCTTCACGTAATAATGTACTCATCTTAATAGTACCCTGGTCTCAGTAGTCTTTACAATATCATTTGTTCTAAATATATTTATACACTTATATAAGAACGCATAGTATGAGAGAACTATATAGTTAAAATATGGCTTTCTTTTTCACTTTTCTTCTCTAAAAGACTACAGAGACTGTATCATAGGTAATTGCAAAAAAAGGGAAAAAGAAACCTGTGTAAAGTAGCTAACTTCAGGAATATTTTGATACTGTCTAGTAGTTCTCTACCATTTGTAAATTCCTTGTAACTATATTTGCATGATGATTGTTAAATAAATCTTACACAAATTACTAATTTAGAAGGAAACCTTCTGGTTCTTTGAAATTATTTGTATGTCTCCAAAGGCACTAATTTATGGTGGGAGTTATGGTGGTTAAGAACTATATGTATGTCCATTCTGTGTGTTAATTCTTAGATCACTGTTGATCAGAAGTGGTAACCAGCCACTTTATCTATTGTTCCAGGTGTTTTGTTTATAGCTGCCAGACATGACGGGAAAGAAAGGCCCTCCCTTCAGAGGACTTACTGTTTTCTGGTCTAGATCAACTAGTGAGCAGGCATTTGCAATATAATGGACCTATTTTAGCTTAATTTTTTTGTGTTCCTGTAGCTTGTTTTATTTTCAAAAGATCCTGTAATTCCTACTAGAAATTAATTTTAAGCTGAAATGGGATGATATTTAATATAAACTAATCCATGAATCCAGATAAATTTATAGTACATGTATGGCGATTTAGAATATTTTGTAAATGTGAGGAATCAGTCACCAAGGTGATATGAAACTGTATTTAGCTTTTGTTAGTTGGCTTCTGTTTAACTTTTGATGTAGTTAATCAGAATATGAAGGTAGATTTTGTGCCTGTATCCCTCAAAGGACTAAATAGGGAGGTTTATACACAGTACTGGAAATAGTGCCCTCTTCTAAAGATTTCTGGTATTGCATCAACTCGTTATAAGACTGATTACAGTATACCATGCCCGACCCATATAAAGAAATCCACAGTTCTTTGTTCTGCTAAAGAGATAATGTTTACTCTATATGGAGATGAAAATATGCCTATTTTTCTTTGTAAACAAATAGTTGTGCCATCTTTAGTTTTCAGAGGCAAGCATTATGGAGTGACTTGTAATAAAATCTTTTGGGAACTAACCTTTGTAATGTGAGCCATTTTTATATACTGTTATTTCCTATGTAAACGTAATTGTGCTGTTAGTGTTATATAAAAATGAAAGGATTGCCTATAATCCATCTTGCTCAAAAGAGGAAAAAGGCAAACAGCCGTCAATGACAGTATTACTCTGAAGAAACTGTCTCACTGGAAAACAGTCTGAGAGCCAGGACAACTTAGCAAGACCCTGTCTCAAATTTTTAAAAAATGGAGCTGGGGATATGAAGGTCTTATTCTCCCCCTAGTACTGAAAAAGAAAACAAAACAAACAAAAAACCCCAGAATTGTCCCAGTACCAAGAAATTTTTGGTTTTGTTTTCCTGTTTGCAAATGCTAATACCTAGGTCAGCAGACCTCAAACACGGGTTTGTTTATGTATGTATGTATGTATGTATGTATGTATGTATTGTCCTGTAAGAGGAAGAGATTGTGAAGTCACTCCTACCTGACTTTAAATCCTGTATTTTTTACACACACATTCTCACCGTGAACATATAACTTAATCTCCCTATCTTTTCTTATCCATACAATGAGATTGTAAGAATCTCTTATGAGAATTAACTGAACTGAACCATGGGCAGAAACTGTCAACATAGTGTCCTCTCCTTGAGAAAGGGTTGTTAGCTTCCATCTGTCCTCATCTGAGTCATTCTTTTTGCTGTTACCTGGAAATGTAATTACATAAAGGGCCACACAATGGACTAGTTTTGATTAAGAAGGTAGTTCCTTGCTTCTCTTTTTTTCCTCCATGGTAACGAAGCTTGTGAGTTTGGTAGTGTATGAATCCCTGCTGGTATGAGGACTTCACAAGTGGCTCTGAATTGTGCCTGTCCAGATTATCCAATGTATTTTTGAAGGTTCCTTGAGATTTCCTGGATACTCCAAGAATCAAGATTTTTCTTTGTAGAGTTACCCAGAATCTAGGCTGTTGTGGAAATCTTTATACTAAGGTTAAATAAATCCTGTTAGTTTTCAGAAAGGTTTTATTTGATCATTATAGTCTTAGTTGCTCCTTTTACACAGAAATGCTCTAAATGAACGAAATTAATGTGCTGCTTTAGTGCTGGTAGTAAAATCATCACCATCGTGAAATATTTTTTGTATTATTATCAGTAGATACCAACACAGATACATGAGTACTAGCTTGTTTTAAAAATAAGGTCAGAGGGCTGGGGATTTAGCTCTGGCGCCGCGCCTGCCTTGCAAGCACAAGGTCCCAGTTTCAATCCCTGGTACCAAAAAACAAACAAACAAAAAAATAAGGTCAGATTGGACAGTAAGTGACCTCCCACAGCCACAAAGAGTACATGGTATAGAGTCAGTCTAGCAGGCATTCAAATCCCAGTCCTGCTACCCACCTACCAACTGAGTGACCCTGGACATGTGACCCAGTCTTTCTAAGCCTCAAATGGTAATGACCTTACAGGGCTGTTGGAAGGAAATAAGCTAAGACACCTCTGTTCCCTGCAAACTCTAGGTGGAAACTACCAAACTCACAAGCTTCCTTAGGTGTTTACACCTAACACCTTGTCTGGCATGTAACATTTGACCCTTTCTGTTAGATACAATTTGGCACTTATTTCCTCCTATCTCTAGTTGTGTTTAGGATAAACCATTTAAGAAATAACTTTTTAAAAATTTTACTGAACTTTTCAGCATTCTGTTTTTTTGTGTTACTATCTTTAATCTCCCAGGCATTGTGCAAAACTAGTATTATAGATTCTTTGAGGTTACAGGGAACAGAGGTGTCTTAGCTTACATTTCCTTCCAAAGTAGAGTCCATAAAGATGTTTTCTCCACTGTTGCGCATACATGTGACCCCTGGAGCATCATCACTCAAGGTGGTGTAAAAGTAGCTCTAATTGTCTAATAGCACACCAAGGAACCCAGGTATAACTCTTACGTTTATTTTTATTGCTTCTCTATTGCTAATTAGATCCTCCTTCTAAGTTTTCTTGTCTCTTTGTTTTTGTCTCATTTATTTTACTTGCTACCTTACTCTGTTTCTGTTTTGGTGCCATTCTTCCTGCTATTCATGTATCTTGCTTTCAGACTTCCAAAAAGATAGAGGATTTGACTAAATTGTACAATATTATCTAGGATAAAGGGACTTTGGACCAAGGTACATTCTTGTATGAGCCAGTTGTGGACTGCAGGGTGAGTGCCTATGTGTAAAGCCCTGCGTCAGACATCACCCTTTGGAGAGGGTGGCTATGCTTGATAGGCTCTGGCATCCCAGAAGGAAGCAGGGTGTTAGATTCCGTTTGTGGCCTGACGACATTTGGCATTGATGATAGAAAAATATAACCTGTCCTGGAAGATCTGATGTGGTGAGGGCGGCATACACTTAAACAAAAACTTGATTTTATTCTGTATTACAATTAATATTTAGCATTCTGGGAGGGAGTAGCTACCAGCATAAAATAGTAGTAGGAGATTGTTTGCTGAAAGCGTGTGAGATGGCAAAGGGATCCTGGCCAAAGAAAGAAAAATCATGTTCAAAGACAGGTGTGAAATAACTTGATGTACTATCGAAGGAAATATCCTGGTGCTGTAAGAATAATGGGGCAGTGGTTGGCATTTAAGGTACTCAAGGAAGAAAGTGTAGCTTACGGTATTCATGAAGTCAGTAAGATGATTAGGCCCAGACCTAGAAGAAAATCCGGTGAATTCTCTGAAGAGTCTATTAGAAACCTAACCTTGATTAGAAACCTGACCTTGAGATGGAAAGGGTCCTTGACTTCTAGATCATAAATCCATTCTGAGGAAATGAATCATAATTTCATTCTTAGGTATGCTTAGGGTTCCCCACCAAAAAAATGGCAAGAAGCCCCATATTTTCTAAGTAAACAGAAAAGGAAGATAAGGCTTGACCTGTAATGATGTTTAAATTTCTCATTTTTATCAGGCTAAAACTTTTAATTTCCAAAACACATTTTTGCTTAAGTCAGGAATACAAACTGATTGAGTTAAAATAGGAGGTACGTTTGTAGTTAATAGCTATAACAAAAATAATAAGTTTAGCCACTATGGATGAGAGATGGCTCTTCCAGTCACTTTGCAGCTACCATTTTAGATTGGCCTTGGTTAAAAGAAAAAATAATTTCTCCCATAGTTGTGGTATTAATTAAAAGACAAGGTCTTGCTATACATGTATAGACATATATACATACAGATGTCTGATAAAAATAAAAAGCATGCCTGTCTGATCTATGAAGATTGTTAGGATTATAAGAAAAAAAGACAAGTATGCAAGAAAAACTTGTTTTTCTTCTCACAGTTTGGTTTCCATTTCAGAAACAAAAGAAACTGAGTAGGTATGATTTCTTCCTGGCACATAAAATAGGATTTACTGTATATTTTGTTAATTCTGAGATCCTAGTGGTTGTAAATTATACCATTATTTTATATACCATGAAAAAAGCAGAAAAAACATACCAATTATAACAACATTTAATTGAGGCAATCAAATTTCAGATGCTAAAATATGAAAAATACACAATTTAGAATTAATGATATGAAGAAACTAGAAAGAATATTTTGCAAATTAACTTAGGAATGATGAAAAAAATCCTCTATTGAATAACATCTAAATTGCAGATTTAGTCCTAATTAAATAAAAAACATAAGTACAGAGTCATTATTTTAGTCACTTTCCTTGTCCCTAGGACAAAATACCTACCAACTTAAAGAATGAGAGATTTATTTCAGCTCACGTTTCAGACCATAGTTGGCTGGCTCCAAGGCAGGATGGCATAGCAGAGGAACATGGCAGAGAAAAAGCTGCTTACCTCGTGGTGATCAGGAAACAGAGGGCAAAAGGAGAAGCTGGGAAGGGAGATACACCCTTCTAGGCCATGCACCCCATAATCCACCTCTTGCAGCTAGACCCCCATGTCCTAACAGCAAGTCCAATATAATGCGCCCCCAGTCACCGTCCAGAAAGCCCTGCTTCTGAGTGCATGAGGCTTTGGGGTGATACCTAGATATAAACCACAATAGTTACTACATTTAAAGGTAGGAAAATCCTTAGGACTACCAAAGATGTTAATAGATTTATCATTCGTTTAATATATGTATTAATTCCTATTATGAACCAGACATGTTTAGATGTTGGCTGTATAGATAGATAAGACACATAGTCCCTCCCCTCATGGAGCTTACAGTTGGTGAGGGAGGAAGGGATGGTTTGCAAGTCACAATGAGCACTTTGAAGGAAGAGTATAGGACTATAAAAGAACAGAATTGGGAATCCCTAATTGGACTGGGAAAGTCTCTGAAGAGGTTGAGGAAAACCTAAAGAGTAAGTAGAAATTAATGAGGCAAAAAGTAGTGAGAGTGGGAAACAGCCTGTACAGTAGAAGCCCTCAGCAGAGTAATCCTGGAGTTCCTAAGGAACACATTCTGGATTTTAATACAAGCCTAGGGGGAAATTGCCATGGGATTTTAAAACAAAAGTTTCCCCAACTCTCATTCTTTTAATGTGACAAATTTTTATGTGGCAGAAATATTTTACTATATGGTTTTTAATACCTACTTGCAAGACACAAATCAATTGTTACATGCTCTTTGTGTTCCCCAAAATATCTCCAGTGTTAGCGCACCTTTTAGAGCTTTTGGTGATACCAACAGCCCACTGCGGCACACATTCCATATGTTTGCCACCACTGATAGACTATTTTTTTGGTACCAGGGATTGAACTTGAGTCCTTGCACTTGCAAGGCAGGCGGTGGAACCACTGAGCTAAATCCCCGGCCTCTGTTAGACCATTTTTGACAGAGTTATTTATCATGTTTGTTCCCATTCCCCCACAATATTCATGCTTCATTGAAACCACTTAAGCATTCCCTTTCTAGTGCCTATTTAGTTTTAATTTGATATTTTTGCTGGTTCTCTGAAGGTAAGACTTCAGAGTAGTAATTAACTGGAAAATTCCTAGGGAAGTTTGAATTTGACTTTTTAGTAAGCTTGAGGTTATCGTCTCTGGTATTTCCTCGAATATTTCTTTTTCCTATCAGTGTAGAAAAATCACTATTCTCTAGCTTTATAGACTTCTCAAGTTAGCTAAGTGTTTAAAAAATTAGTTCTCCCAGAGTACACTTTCTTTAACTGTTTACTTATGAACCAGGTTTAAAATTTGTGTGGGATATATGTGTGTGTGTGCATGTGTATACAGGGGTATATTTTGAGATTAGAGATTTTCCTGAGAATGATGTTTTACCTGTAGGTTTTGTAAATGCTTTGTCACAAACTTGTTCCAAGCAAACATAAATTTAATCATTTAGGCATTGAATAATTATTTCAGGATCATAAAAGATCTAGTTAAGTTTCACCTAGCTTATGAAATACTTATTTGATACTTATTTTGTGAAATGAGTATACCTGCTAGATTCTAACTATATTGACATAAATTATTAGAAATCCTGGGATAAAGGATATTAAGAAACCTTTATAAATACTTGTCTGTTATATATGTGCGTTAGGGTGGTAGAATTGGAAACTGCAGTCTTCGTGAATGTATTTGTTAATGTAATACTTAATGCTTAACATCCATCTGGAACAAAGATCTGCATTAATAGTATGAGTAAACCTTCAACTTCTAAATAGAACCTTTCTTTTTTGACTTATCAGGCAGCATTCAGCACTATCCACATTGTAAATTCAGCAACACATTGTACTTTGTATATTTTTGTGCCTTGCTTAAATCATTTGGAGGTTTTGTTGGAAGTATGAAGCAACCATGCTGTTGTACTTGTTCTTAAAAATTATTTCTTGTAAAAAGAAAAAAAAATACTTCTTGTATATTAATTTCTTGTTTTTCTTATTTCTGCCTCCATTTTAGGCGTGAGATGGACAATAAAGAAACTCTGAAAGGGTTGCACAAGATGGACGATCGCCCAGAAGAGCGAATGATCAGGGAGAAACTAAAGGCAATGTGTATGCCGGCCTGGAAGCATGAGTGGTTGGAAAGGAGAAACCGGAGAGGCCCTGTGGTGAGTGGCTAGGGTTTACCTTCTCCAAGGAAGAAAGCATAAGAAGAAATGGAAGACTAAGCATTAAGTAGATTGCTTTGTATGCTTTTTTCTTTTTCATTTAAATGCAATAGTTTTATTTGCTTAATAGTCTGCCCCCTTGAAACAAATCAATTAAAACCGTGCTCACTAAACAACTCAGTTATAGAAACATAAGTATTTGTAGAAGGCTAAATGTTTGAAGCAACACTGCCCTCTAATGTCAGTATCTAAAATCCTTTCATTAAAGTTTTATACTGTACTTCTCAGTTTTTTTTTAAAAAAGCAATTTTTCCAATTTGTTTTAGATGTTCTGTCTCTTAAAATAGAATCCAAGAGGGGCCGGGGATTTAGCTCAGTGGTTCCACTGCCTGCCTCACAAGCACAAGGTCCCGAGTTCGATCCCCAGTACCAAAAAAAAAAAAAAAAAATAGAATCGAAGACTCTGAATTCGAGAGATTTCCAGGAAAGTAGAAAAAATTAAATGGACCCATGGACTTTAACATAAATTAAAATTTTATGATTTTTGGTGATAGAAACCCTAGATTAGATTCCTACATTAGGAGAGTTAGAGATGCTGTATTCCTTGCCATGATTATTTTCAAATGTGTGTCTTAATACTAGTTCACACCTGCACATTATTTTGTGGTTTGTTTTTTTTTTCTAATAACAGGAATGGCACATAGGATCTGAAATTTGGCACAGGCATAAATTATACCCCTGTGAAAAGATCATGTGGCTCTACATTCATCCCATGTACCTGTTTAAGTTTAAATTTAAATTAACTAAAGTAACAGTTTAATTTCTCAGTTGCACTAGTCACATTTCAAATTCCAGTAACCATTTGTGGCTAGCAGCTGCCTCTGAGGCAGTACAGTTACAACATTCCTGTCCTCTCAGTGCCATTAGAAGTCTGGTGTTGCCTAGTCTCTGTTTAAAGGTCTCAGTAGCTACTGAGGCTCTAGACATCACTCCAAGTTGAGCTGCAGACTGCTGCGTATACTCTTCCCACTGGTTCTGATTTTAACCAGTGGAGTGCTACAGAGTAAATCTGATTGTCCTTTACATTCCAGCTGTTTTAGCTACCCCATGGGGATTAAGAGGAGAGTAGTGCACCACAGAGTGCAGAAAGGTCAGGCAGATTTTGTGGCACAGCAGCTGGCTGTGGAATGGAAAGGTCTGCTGAGCTTCACCTGTACTAAGGCTGCAGAGTTTGGCGTTCTGCTCATGGCTGAATTCAGTCTGAGAATCCTGTTTCTTCTTTAAAAAGCATTTCTGCTTGAGAGATTGGTGTTAAACATTTTAGCTTCTTTTAGTTTTCTGAGATGCATATCTAAGCTGTTGTGAAATAACTTTTAAAAAAAAACAGCAACATGGTTTTATATTCATCAGACTATTTAATTACTTAAATTTAGGCTCAGAATTGTTTTCAAGGCCCTGCATTTTTCAAAAAGATAGGAAAAGTATTAAAGTTAAAAGTGCTTGGGCCGGGAATTTAGCTCAGTGGTTCTGCCGCCTGCCCTGCAAGCACAAGGACCAGAGTTCGATCCCCGGGACCAAAAAAAAAAAAGTTAAAAGTGCTTATTTTTCACATTCATTTACTTTTATTGATTTTGAATATTAAATAAGAGATATAAGGTAATATGCCTCAAATTTTGTACAGTAGAATTTTTAACTAGTGATTAACTCTGATACCTATTTGGTAAAAACCAGTCTTTGACATTGATGGCTTAAAAGTAATAACACATAAAATATTGGTTGTTGTATTTAATATTTTATAATTCATTAAGTTTATTATCCTAATCTGTGTTGTTAATTGTGTTTATCTTTTATATTTTTAAGTACTCAAAATTTGAATTCTTTTTATTCAGGTGGTAAAGCCAATCCCTATTAAAGGAGATGGCTCTGAAATGAGTAACTTGGCAGCTGAGTCTCAAGGAGACGGCCAAGCAAGCACTGCTTGTTCAGCCCCAAAGGGCCGGCGCAGCCCATCACCTGGTAGCTCCCCATCAAGTCGCACAGTGAAGTCAGAATCTCCAGGAGTAAGGAGAAAGAGAGTTTCCCCCGTGCCCGTAAGTTCATGTTTTGACAAATACGTTATTTCTATCAATTTTAGACTCATATATGACACAGAAAAGATTGCTTGGCCATCTGCTAGAGCAGTGGTTTTCAAAGTATGGTCTGTCAGTCATGGCAAACCTTTTAGAGCTTTCAAAGATGACAGACAGCTAGCTTCGGCACTAGTGCCTTAGATTCGTCACTTCTGGTCTAAATATATATGGTGATTGGCTCCTGAGACCCTTTCTGGGAGCCCTTAGGTCAAAAGTAGTTTTGTAATGATACTGATACATTGCCTTCATCTTTCACTGCATTGATAACTTCAATGGTGGCAAAGCTGCTAGTGCTTTCATCCAAAATAAGACTATGATAATAGAATCTGTAATCTTTTTTGCTGTATATTAGCCATTAAAGGAAAAAGAAAAGATGAAAAAAGACAAGTCACTTTGTTTTAAGAATGCTTTTGACAAAGAAATAGAAATTAATTTTGTATTAAATTTCAAGCCTTACTAAACACATGCCCTTGTAACATTCAGCTGTTTTCTATACTAAACCACACATCCAAGAGATTTGTAAAAAGATGAGTAGCATCCTGAGACTTCTAAAGGTAGAAGTGCTTGTTAAAACACTTCATAACATTGAAGAGCCAGTGAATAAATGGGAAAATAGTAGAGATGGTGACACAGGGGAGCTTTGGTTTTCCTCAGATCTGGAGTTGTTATAAAACACAAAAATCCTTCAAAAATTTTATTTTTATTACTAACAATAACCACCATTTCTCATGAATTTGCAAACTGGACAGGGTTCAGCAGGGGCAGCTTATCGTTACTCCCCATGGCATCTGCTGAAGCTGGAGTATTCATAGCTGCTTCTCCACCACGTGCATAGCTTCAGCTGCAATGTGAGAACAATAGGGGCCCACTAGCATCTCTTCCTCATAGCAAGGTGGCTGGATTACAATAGAAGTGTTTGAAGGGGGCAAGGCCCAACATACGTTCTATTCTTAAGCCTCCATTTACATCGTGATTGCTAGTCCTCATTGCCCAAAGCTAGTTATATGCCTAAACTCAGTTGCATGTAGTAGTAGGGTTACTCAAGTCTGTAAATACTGAGAGGTGGGGTTCATGGAGTCCATCAAAGTACACTGAATTGCATCTTCTCACACACACACTCCCAACAACCCCACTTTTAAAGCAAAATAAATATCAGAGGGCCATAAATCCTCTGACTGCCTAGAAAGGGGTACAGCAAGGACTAAAAATACAATAGAGACTTGTGTAATTTCAAAGTATATGGGGGCCGGGAGGTCAGTGCCTCAGAGTGGTCAAAGACAAAGACTCTCCCAGCTAGCCACTATTTATTGGGTACACACAATAATTGGAGAGAACATCAGCTGACTTGGGGGGTGATGGTCAAAGTACTTGAGGAGCTGGTGAAGATCTTAAGTCACAAGGAGGACTGTACAGAGAGCATTCTTACAGTGGTGGGTGGGATGAGTTAAGTTTGACAAGGAATTAGTCTCTCCTCAAGGGAAACCTTTTTCTTTTTGTATTACTACTCTTTTTGTATTACTACTCAAAGAACTAGGATATCTTCAGCTGATGTAATCTTGCTGGTGAGCACCACAACATCACCAGGACCCTTGAGGCCTCAGCTGTGACCAGAGACAAAACAGAGTTACGTTTCCAAAAGCCATAGCTGGTGGAAAGGTGACATTGAGCCTTAGACAGTCATACTTTAATTATGAAATGACTTTTCCTCAAAATTTATGTAGAAATGCTCCCAACAAATAAGCATGAGGCCATTAGCCTCAAATTATTTCTATACTTGGAAGCCAAACTGAGCTTCGGCCAATCACATACAGCCAACAGGCCAGCTGATTATATACCTAGGGACCACCTATCACACATGCCCAGATAAAGCAAAAGTCTCACTATAACCATTTCAACAATACTGTATTTTCAGCCTATAAAAAGTGGAAGTTAATACTACTAAGTCAGAGCTCACTGACCTGATTTTGAGTGCTGATGAATCATTCTTTGCTCAAATAAAGTTACATTTATTTTGTTTGAAGTTCACTTTTTTTTTGGTACCAGGGATCAAACTCGGGACCTTCTGCTTGCGAGGCAGGCAGTGAAGTTTACTTTTTAACAGCAGTCTCCCCAGCCCTGGCACTCACTAATCTATTTTTTGTCTCTATATTTGCCTCTTCTGGACATTTCATATAAATTTAACCAAATAATGGGTGGTCTTTTGCAACTGGCTTCTTTCTCTTCGTATCATGTTTTCAAGATTCATCCATGCTATAGCATGCACCAGTACTCCATTTTCAATTGCAAAATAATACTTTTTTTGTTGTGGATATGTTCCATACTTTAATCAGTTGGGCTGTTTCCACCTTTGGCTGTTGAACGTGTTTTCATTTCTCTTGGGTTTATTCTTTTTTTTTGGTATGGGGGATGATCTCAGGACCTTGGCGCTTGCAAGGCAGGCAGTGGAACCACTGAGCTAAATCCCCAGCCCTCTTAGGTTTATTCTTAGAGATGAAATTGCTAGGTAATGTGTTGAACATTTTGAGGAACTGGTGCACTGTTTCCTGAAGCATTTTGGTCACCAGTAGAAGGATCCCATTGCTTCATGTTCTTGCCAACATTTATTATTTTTAACTATTTAGTGAGGCATCCAAAATAACCGGAATTCCACTGAGTATTGATGGAAAGACCAAGCGCTATGAAAATCAGTGAAGTATAATAAGAACAATAGATGTTACTCTCAGCACAGGAGAGGTTTTGCCTCTCCATTGAGATGTAAAAAATCATGAAAGAGTCTCTACATAGTGTACCTTGGGAGAGGTTGCATGGTAATGTTCGTAGTTAACCAGTTACAGAAGGGATTTAATAAAGCATTAAATAGAAGCCAAGAGAGTATATATTTAATTTTTTACCACTAGATGTAGTCATTTTGTCTCTTGTGGTGTTCACTTCTTATGCTTTTAATTTTGGTTAACATAATACTTTTCAAAGACCTCAAATATTTATAGAATAATTTGTAAAATGACCATATGGTTGTCTGTCTCAGCCAGAGATTTATCATCAGTTAAAAGGATCACTGAGATTTTTAAAAGTTTGCCTGAGATGAGTATGGCAGACAACAGTATTTTAGCTGACTTGGTTTCATTATAGAGTGAGGCATTTTTTCAGTATATAATCTGCCTCATGGTTGTCTGGCACGACTTTGTTTTTGGATATTTATTCATTATGGAGAAGCAAGAAACTTACCGAATCAAAAACCTGTTATGAAGTTTCAGAGTGGCAGAATCACACCACCCCGGAGAGCCCCTTCACCAGATGGCTTCTCACCATACAGCCCTGAGGAAACGAACCGTCGTGTGAACAAAGTGATGCGGGCACGGCTGTACTTACTGCAGCAAATAGGACCCAACTCTTTCCTGATTGGAGGCGACAGCCCAGACAATAAATACCGGGTGTTTATAGGGCCACAGGTAGGGTTCGTCACTGTGTTACATTTTATTAATATCTGTTACTAACTCAAATTTACATACTATAAAGGCTTTTAAATTGAGATCAGTTAATTCCTTTAGTAAAAATAAAGTGAGTTTAAAACATTTTGGGCTAATAAACATTTTTTTAATGTATTTTGAGGTTTAATACCTTAATTTTTTAAGATTTAAGACCTTAAAAAAGTAATTCATAAAACTAGTTGTAGACTTTTTATAGGTGAGGAGAATGAAGAACGTGAAGTAATAGACAAATATAACAAACTCCAGAATATTAAAAAATCTGATTAAGTTAAAAGTTCTAATAGAACCACAGATTTATTAACTCATAGATTTTCTTTTAATTCTTCAGAACTGCAGCTGTGGCCGTGGAACATTTTGTATTCATCTGTTATTTGTTATGCTTCGGGTGTTTCAACTAGAACCCTCAGACCCAATGTTATGGAGAAAAACTTTAAAGAATTTTGAGGTAATATTTTTATAAATGCTTTAGAGTAAATTTTTATAGTACATTCCTGAAAATCTTTCATGAGCACTAAACATAAATAGCGATAATTTTGATGTGTTCTTATTTTTGAAGCACTTAAATCAGCTTTATGAAAAATGTGCAGAAACAACATGAATAATTTCGCCGCTAGAACTCTTCTTATGCATAATTATGGCACAAATATCATTGTTGCTGTCTTTTTCCAATGTTAGGTTGAGAGTTTGTTCCAGAAATACCACAGTAGGCGCAGCTCAAGAATCAAAGCTCCATCTCGTAGCACCATCCAGAAGTTTGTTTCGCGCATGTCAAACCCTCATACATTGTCATCATCTAGTACTTCTACATCCAGTTCAGAAAACAGGTTAGTACTTCTTAAGGGGTTAAACATTAACTCAGTGTTACTTTTTATTTTAGTATCTACTTGTTCACTTGCTCTAAAATAATTTAATTATTGAGTCTTGGTTTTTGTGTTAAAATCAAGGGTAAAGAATATTGAAGGTCATCTGAGGATATTCTGTCCTAAAACCTGCAGTGTTGAAAAATGACACATTAGTAAATGCACATTTCATGATAAAAATCCGATCGCAGAGGCAAAAGAATAAGCACCTACTGTCTGTTATTGCTTTGTGCCAAGTGCCTTACATGTTGTCTCATTCTATTCTTGTAACAAGGTAGATTTCATCGCTGTTGAACAGATAGTGGCGCCAACGCACTCTATAATGGAAGGAAATGTCTGTAGTTCTTTCACAAATAATTATATACAAGGCAAAGTTGTTTTCCAAAGTCACTTTCAACTATAGTATTTTAAATTGTATAACCTCACTACTTCTTTCATATTTTCAATGAATCCTCTCTGTAGGCTGGTTTACCTGTGAGAATATTAGCATATTCCAAGTAAATAGACTAATCATTTTACTTAAGTACAGTAGGTGTTAACACAGTTACTATTTAAAAGCTACAGCTTCTTAACGTTTCCCATTGCCTATTGCTGATAAGATGAACTCGTAAATCTTTAAGGATCTGATGTGTATTCCAAAATGACAAATGTGAACATTTTTTCAAATATGTAATAGTATCATAATAATTCGTGTGAGTTTTCTTTATATTCTGTGATTATCTTATTAGTTTCAGTGTAAAAATGGGATCTTTAAATTACTGCAGAAAGTAGTGAGGGCCCCTCCTGTATGTTCCCAAGGGACTCTAGTTTGAGAAGCACTGGTCTAACTGGTTAAGTCCATTTTCATCCCATCAACCTTCTAAGTATTGTAACTACCTTAGAATTCATGAAGAATGCAGAAGTGGTGATAACGTGACAAAGGCTCAGTGAGGAGGAGAGATAGCTTACTCACCCTAATAATGAGGGAAGCCAGAAGAGATCATGCAGTTATTTGACTACGGGTATAACTAGTATCTGTGTATCTTGACTCCCCTCATTCAGGGCTCTTTTTTTTGCCCTTTATGTCTTCTAAATAGAATTTTTTTTAATTGAGTTTTATGTCTCAAACTTCCTGTCCCACACTTAGGCTAGAATCTTTCTCCTTTGGATTGACATTTTGAAGAAAAATAACATGTTTAAAACCAGATAGCCAAAAGCAAAATAGAAAGTTTCTCTCTAAGAAAAAAGACAGCTTCCAATATGGACTGGTCATAATTTGGGATTCTTTTAGAATGAATTTTGTTGGTAGAACCATGGAGGGAAAAGTTATATTGTGATACACTGATATTATACCATGTAGGGGTTTTTTCATGTAATCATGTATTTTTATATCTAATGGCTAAAATCAATCAGAAGCAAACACAAAGGACACAGCTAGAGTTCTGATCACATAAAAATGTTCAGTATTTCGGAAATAATAAAAAATAGAATTAGAATAAACTGAAAATACTTACAAAATAACTAACAGAAACTTAGCAAAAACAATACTGGAAAGAGGAACCTAGGATCTCAGTATATAAATGAACAAAAGAGATGAAGAGAATATTTACAAAAGAATAATTTTAAGGAGCTAACAAACATGTTTAGTTAACCTAATAACTAAAACGGGGAGGGGAGCCAATTTTTAAAAACTATCAGTTTTTATTTACAGAAAATGTGAGAAAAGAAATAGTGGAGACTTTTTTGTTTGTGAGACACAAGTTCTTGTAAGGATAAGTGTCACTGAGTGTAAATGGTATAGCCTTTCTGGGTAAAAGTAATGCAGCTTCTAAAAGCATTTATATTCATTGATCTAATAAGTGTTACTTTTAATTTTTTTAAGAAAAACAATTTTTGGGCTGGGGTTTAGCTCAGTGGTTCCACTGCCTGCCTCGCAAGCTCAAGGACCCAAGTTCGATCCCCAGTACCAAAAAAAAAAGAAAAACAATTTTTATTTTTTATTAATACATGTTTGGAGTATATAATGATTACATTGCAGTTTGCAAACTTTATAAGGTATGGCCACAAGATAACAGTAAATGATTAAATTTTTAAAATTTACTACAGTCAAAGAGACATAACCATTAGTCTTCCTCAGAATACTTCCCCTTACTTTGAGCACACTTATCCCATCATTATTGCCACCTTCTGAAATTTCTAGAATTCCTCTTTCATAACTGTTTACATCCTCTGTCATGGCTTCCTCCGTGACTGCCCTGAATTGATTCAAAACATTTATCTTTCATTGTCATTTTGACTTTGGGGAAGAGCCAGAAGTTGCACAGTTTCAGATCCAGTAAATAAGTCAGATGAGGACACTTCACACTGTTTGTATTTCACAAAAATTGCTGTAAATGGTGGATTAACCTGGTATGATCAAAAACCTTGGTGACTGTTTCCAATTAAAAATTTACTACATTAAAGATATATTGCCATTAGTTGCCCTTAAGAAGCTTCCCCTCACTTTCAACACATCCCATCATTGTTGGCAGTGCATCTCTTACTATAATTTTTTTCTGAATTTAAACATTTTTTGATCACCCTTTATATGGTGAAACATTCAGAACAACTTAAACTAATAGCGAAAGAATAGATAAAGTATGCCCATGCTATGAATGTGTATGTCCTGTCCTGCAGCTATTAAAATTGGGTTTTTCAAGAATGCAGAAGAGCATGGAAAAATTTAATAGGTGAAACCCATTCAGATTATAACAGTGTACCATATCTATGTCCAATTTTTACATACAAACAGTACTTTAACCACTTGCCAGTCCAATTTAAATACAGAATGACCAAAAATTGCATATTTTTGTTAATATGTATAAGATAATACAACAGGAAATATAAAAATGACTGTTTTATCAAATTTATTCAATAATTTTTCTGTGTATGGTGTATCTTAAAATATTCAACACCTGCCAAGCAGTGCTCGGGGTGATGAGTACATACATAGACAAATGCACTGCCTGAGTGATGCTAGGGTAAACTGTTAAGTGGTTAAGTGCGTACAAATTAGAGTAAAAATTTTAGTGTTTATTAGTAAGAGGTGTTATTACAAGTGACTTTTTTCACTTAAATGTAGTGCTGGTCTACCCTTATCAAATGAATTAATAGATAATGATGATGATGTAGATGAATGATCATGGCTGGGTTTCAGTAAAACTTTATTTACAAAAGTAGGCCACAGGTTGATTATTCCCCTTGCAGTTTGTTACTGTCTATACTCAAGAGATTTTACTTCTGAAAAAACTACCAAAATGAAAAATCTGAAGGGTCAAAAGAGTGGCACAAAGATGTTTATAGTGGTTTCTCAAAATATAAAAATAAGAAAACCACTCATATCAACAATAAGTGAACACTTAAATAGAATCTATCTAGTTAGTGGAAAAGTATACTACCATTAAAAATTACAGCTATATGGTAGAAGTAACCCAAGTGTCTATCAAAGGATAAACAAGGGCTGGTGATTTAGCTCAGTAGCTCTACTGCCTGCTCTGCAAGCGCAAGGTCCCGAGTTCAATCCCTGGTACCAAAAAAAAAAAAATGAAATACATAAAATGGAATGTTATTTGGGCGTAAAAAGGAAGTAAGTGCTGATATATGATACAACATGAATGAACCCTGAGGACGTTTATGCTAAGTGAAATAAGGCAGACACAAAAAGACAAATAAGACTCCAGTCATATGAGGTCTCCAGTGAAAATCATGGAGACAAAAGAATGGTGTTGCCAGAGGCTAGGACAAGGAGAACATGGGGAATTACTGTTGTGGATAGTTTCAGTTTTACAAGATGAAAAAGAATTCTGGAGTTAGTGGTGATGGTTGCACAATGTGAACACATTTAATACCAAATTATACTATTAAAATGGTTATAATTGCAAATTCTGTTACATATACTTTACCACAGCAAAAAGAAATTTTTAAAAAGTTATATTTATGAAGAATTTAATGATAAGCAGAATTTTATAATAAAATTTTTATGAGTATGAAATACAGCACATATGAACTATTTTACAAAATATTTAGGTGGAAAAAACGTGGGGCCCAGCTGATACATATGTTTGTATTCCTCAAAAAAGCACATAAATAACAAACACAATATAGTGGCACACACCTCTAATTCCAGCACTCAGGAGACCAAGGCAGGAGGATCACTGTTTGAGGCTAACCTGGGCCACATAGTGGGTTCAAGGCCAGCCTTACATTGCAAGACCCTGTCTCAAAACACACAAACAAAGACACATAAAATAATAGATTGCACTTGCAGTTTGACTGAAGTGTGGGAAATTTTTTTCCTCTTTTAAATAAGCTAATTTTAGTGTAATTATATTTGAAGAATGGGTTGACCTTGGATAGTTTGCATTAATATTTTTATTAGATTGTTATATAAATCATTTCTGTAACGTGAGCATGCTTTCATCTCACCGTTATATGACTTACTGGCCTGTTTGTTCAGCTTTTGGAAAGTTTCCTGTGCACTTGAGGAATTGGTTATTTTGGTGTTAATCAGTCAGACCTATTTTTCAAAATTATAGCTTCAGTTCATAGAGTGCAATATCGGGCCCAGGGGAAAGCGTCAATTTAGACTTTCAGTTCCTAGAAGATAGGCTATGGCATGTTCTTCTCAAGTAATAGTCTAATGATAGGTCTGTCACAGACTGGCTTTATGACTTCAAACAACTCTCAGAGGGCCTTGTCTTTATGTTGTAATGGAGTATTATTAAGTTTAAAAGTCATCACATACAAGTTCAAACAGAAACACTTATAAAATAGAATAATCTCCAGTCTGACAGCACACAAAATAACTTTCGTTAATCTAACTTTTAAAAATTGTATAAAATTATGAAAAACAAGGAAATAAAACTTCTTGCATTCTGCTCTTAAGCACAAACACACAGTGCTTCTCACCTTTTTTAAAACAAATACAAAGTCATGCTACAAAATTGGTAATGTGTTCTGAAGCTTGCTTTTTTGTGGTACAAGGGATTGAACTCAGGGCCTTTGCACTGAGCTACACCCTCAGCTCTTTATTTTTAATTTTGAGTCAGTCTTGTTAAGTCACCCACGTTGCCCAGGCAGGGCTCAAACTTTGTCCTCCTGCCTCAGCCTTCCAGAATTCTGGTACAACTTGCTTTCATTTTTATTTGATTTTATATATCAATAACATTTTCCCGAGTCAGTACAAACATACTCCTTTTTTTTTATGGCTGTATAATATTGTTGTTTCACCATTACTTTAATTAATGAATATTAAATATGCCTTTAGTTTTTTTGTTTGCATAATTTGTAATATTTCTGTAGTTTAGCAGCCTAGAAAGTGGAAATTTTAGGTCATGGATCTAAACATTTAGCATTTTAAAGAACTAACAAAATTACCTTCTAGAAATTTCAGGTTTTATTCCCATCCCAAGTATGCATGAAAACTTGTTTTTCTATCTCATTATCAGGGTCGGATGTTACCAGGCTGTTAAGTTTTTGCCAATCAGAATATCAAAAAAAAAAAAAGATGTAGTTTCATTAATTTAATAACTTCTCTTTGCATGTTTATTAACTATTATTTTAATTCTTTTTCTCTTGTCCATTTTACAATTGAATTATTAATATTTTTGTTACTGATTTTTGAGAAACGCCTTGTATATTAGGAATATTCATATATGTATAATAAAATTGTCCACTTTCTGTTACAGTTATGCCATATTTTGCCATAAATGGAATCATTTTGTAAATGTTACGAATTTAACATGTCTGCATTGTTTTTTTTTTTCTTCGCCCTATAATATATTGTGAACATCTCTATGGATCTCTTCATTTCTTTTCAAGGGTTCATAGTGTCTAGTGTACTATAATTTTTAAATTTCTTTTTTTTTTCTGGTACTGGGGATTGAACTTGGGACCTTGCACTTGCGAGGCAGGCACTGGAACCACTGAGCTAAATCCCTGGCCCTTAAATTTCTTTTTGATACTCATTTTTTCATTATATAAATTAATATGTCAGCAAACGTTCACATACATATCTTTTTGTCTCATTTCTTTATATGTTTCTGGAATTTTAGGAGAATGGTTATACACATTTAAAATGTGATACATGTTTCTAGATTGTTGCTAAGAAACTTGGACCAGTTTTTACTGCCAGCGGTCCAAATTTAGGATGTGGAATAGGTGAGCTCTAAGGTCCCAGTACTTCAGATCTTGAAACTGATACCATATATAAACTGATACCATTCATCCATAGTCAAACATCATTCAGGAGGGACAGTAACAGAATTTTAGGGATACAAATACTTTTTCTCGGATTTCAGTTCATGTGTTGAATTGTAATTATAGTAAAAACAGGATAACCTAGATACACAATCTATAAATACACATATATGTGAATCTAATTTGAAAGAGAAAGAAGTAGCCCTCAAATAGTTAATAGAAGATCTTCTTAAACAAGAATTTCTATTTAATATGTTCGTATTCTAAAGAAGCTTTGTAATTCTAATTAGCATGTAATATTCTGTTTTATGTTCTTTTATAGCTATTACTTTGCGTTTTCTTCCTTGTAGCATAAAAGATGAAGAGGAACAAATGTGTCCTATATGCTTACTGGGCATGCTTGATGAAGAAAGTCTTACAGTGTGTGAAGATGGCTGCAGGAACAAGCTGCACCACCACTGCATGTCCATCTGTAGGTGGCTCCTTTTCTCCCTGTGCTATTCAATACAGTTGCTCCATAACTAACTGATTTTGGGGGGATGGAGGGGACGTGTAACATGGTTTGTAGGGAGATTGGTGAGAGCAGGGAAAAAAGTCTGGAATCCCTGTGTAGTTTTCAACAAATTGGAGTTTAGGATCTATCAGGAGATGATCTGTGTAAGCAAAGACAATGCAATATCATATGATTCACATGGAAATGGAAGGAGTGCACAAAGTGAGAAAGAACTCCTACCTGGAGGGTATTCATGGTGGGAAGGAAGTGGAAGAAGGCCTAGGCGGAGCTTTACAGAGAGGGGACCAACAACAAGGCTAGAAGTGAGGGAAAGAACATTTGAACAGATAGTAAAGTGCATCTTCTCATAACTAATAAAATATAGTATGGCTTGCAAAAGGCACAAGCATCAGAACAATTTAACGTGCAGTGTTTGTCTGGTTTCAGATAAATATTCTATCAGATTATCATTCAAGGTTCCTTCCATGTAAATCCTAACCATTGTAAACAGTTATGACATATGTGTGTTTAATGTTTAACATTTACATTTTGGTAAGATTTTTTTCTTTAATATTACAGGGGCAGAAGAATGTAGAAGAAATAGAGAACCTTTAATATGTCCTCTTTGTAGGTCTAAGTGGAGATCCCATGATTTCTACAGGTAGTCATTTTGAATTAATGACTTGTGTGTTTACTTTAAAAAAAAAGATGTTCTTAAAGTGTGTTTTAAATCTGTTAACATTTCTTAGCAATTTTTATTATTTTTCATAGCCATGAGTTGTCAAGCCCTGTAGATTCCCCGTCTTCCCTGCGAGCTACACAGCAGCAAACCACACAGCAGCAGCCTCTGGCTGGATCACAGAGAAGGAATCAGGAGAGCAGCTTTAACCTTACTCATTATGGAACTCAGCAGATCCCTCCTGCATATAAAGATTTAGCTGAGCCATGGATTCAAGTAAGTAGTTCTTTGCTCTTCATATCTTAGACATTTGTAGACTAGTTAATGTATCTGTCCTTTTCCCTCAATTTTTTATAATTTAAGAAAATATTTTTACATACCTCCATCATGACTCTTAGTCCATTCAAATTTTTTATTTTTGGTATTAATATTTTTCTGCTTTAAAAATGTAAATCCAAAACTAAACAGTGTCTCTGGTAGACAGTAATGAAGTAAAATAATTATTCTTGATAATCTGTTAAATTCCATTAAAACTATTAAATTTGTCAACAGATACTCATATAACCCTGTAGCTTTGGAATTTTTCTTCTCAGCATGTTAACGAACCACTAAGAATCCAATAAAATCCACAAAACTAATAAGCATATCTTAATTCTTTTATCTAGTTCATTAATGGCATTTAACATAGGCCCTCACCTGCCCATTCCAGAGCCCTCAAAGAACTCTCAAGTTGATTCTCAGCTACTAGGTACCCTTCTTTCAAGGACATAATTTGTTTGCTTAAGCTTCAGTTTGGACTGTACTATACAGTCAGACCTCAGTACTTGACTGCTTTGAAACTTGTTGAGTTTGGTACTCAATGCATTTTGACATAAAAGTTTTGTCCAAGTCATTGTTTGTTTGGTACTCGAAGCACAAGCTAGAACTTGTCAGTGTCAATTGCCTGATGACTCACTGCCCTTTCTAACCAAGACAATTTGCTTTTGTTTTGACATTGTTTGGTTGGTTGGTTGGTTGGTTTTTGAGACAAGGTCTCACTGTCCAGCCTAATCTTAAACTCACTGTATAGTCCAGGCTGGCCTTGAACTCTCAGTAATCCTCTCAACTTCTCAAGTGCTAGGATTATAGACATGTACCACCATACCAGGCCTTGTCAATATGTTTTGAAGCCTCCACTCTAGTGCCTTTCTTGACTTGGCTTTTTTTGAAACCTTGATCCAGTTTTTTCTCTGTAAACTACCCTGACATAGATATAAGGAGTTCTTCACAGTTGTTTCTGGGTCGGATGGTTGTTTTGGGCAAATATGAGGGACACAGGCATAAAAATATATGTATATATATCTATCTAGTTGGTAGAGTTCACTCTTAATTTTCCTTGAGATAATAAATGTTTGTGACTTTTGATAAATACCAGTTAGACTTTATATATAAAATTTCTCCTTATGATTTTTAAGTGGCTGAACCTACTTGAAATTGAATAATACAGTAAAGAATTAAGAAATGACCAGTTTTTCTTTAATAATTAAAAATTGTGCTTAACATACTCTGGGTCATTAGATTTTCTTCTCATTGTATTTGTCTCTAAGTCATTAGTTTTTCTTCTCATTGTATTTGTTTGAAATAGGTATTTGGAATGGAACTCGTTGGCTGCTTATTTTCTAGAAACTGGAATGTAAGAGAGATGGCCCTCAGGCGTCTTTCCCATGATGTTAGTGGGGCCCTGCTGTTGGCAAATGGGGAGAGCACTGGAAATTCTGGGGGCAGTGGTGCAAGCAGCCCAAGTGCTGGAGCCACCAGTGGGTCCTCCCAGACCAGCATCTCAGGAGACGTGGTGGAGGCGTGCTGCAGTGTCTTGTCCATGGTCTGTGCTGACCCTGTCTACAAAGTGTACGTTGCTGCTTTAGTAAGTAGCTTTTTTTCATTAATGATATCATTATGCAATATCTTTTTTGTGGTTTGTTGATACTAGTGTTTTTTGTTTTGGTTTTGGTTTTGGTACCAGGGATCAAACTTGAGACCTTGCGCTTTCGAGGCAGGTGACGGAACCACTGAGCTAAATCGCCGGCCCTGTTGATACTGTTTTAAGATACAATAAAGCTACTTTACTTAATGCAATTTTGGAAAGTTCAAATTTTATTCTTATTCCATATAATCCCAGGAAATTGCAATTTTCCATTTAATCTAAGCATTTTAATTTTACTGACTTTAGTCTAGTCAAGTTTTCTTATATACTCTTTACTTCCCTCAAGTAGCTGTGTAATACTATTCATATATTTCCCTGAAATGTAACCCCACATATGACCAACCTAAATGGGATAGAAAAGTGATCAAACTTATTTGATTTTTTAAAATTTGATGTCAGTAGACATTGAGGATTTATTTTTAGTAAACATTTTGCTTGACTTTTAATAAACACTGTATGGAGAGGGGTCCATGACATAGACACTGAGTTATTTTTCCAGATTAACCTGTTGGAAGTTGTCTCTCATGAGTGGGAGAAAATGACAAAAAGGTAATTTTGGAGACTAATGAGACCTTCTCCAGTCTGAATGTGTATCTCTTTTGACCATTGTTGACAACTTCAGCACTATTGTCATTGGCCAGAAATGACTTGTGGGGGATGGGAAGGTACTAGGGATACTGTTCTGTGCACAATAGGATATTTAGCAGCATCTCTGGCTTCTATTAGAAATGAGTAGCAAACCCACCCTCATCCTTCCACCCCCTTAGCCTAAAGTCATGACAGCCAAGAATGTCTGTGGACATTGCCAGATGTCCCCTGGACCTCACAGTTGCCCCCACTTCAAAATCACTGCTTTAAAATAATTCTTATCTCATCTGTTCTTAAAACTGAGTCATCAAGCTACCTCTCGCGATATTTTTTTCAAATCCACTCCCTAGCAGTCTTGCCTAACAAATCGTCTTCTTACAAATAAATCAAGATGGTTACGAATATAGGTTTGGGGACAGAACTAGAATAATGTACTAGTTAAACTAGGACTGACCTAGGCAATCTGAACATATGGTGGATTAGAGGGACCAGATTCAAATGCTAGTTTTCCCATTTGCAGTGTGACTTTAACAGTTACTTAACTGCTGTCAAACTTTAGTTTGCTCACCTATAAAATAATGATAATACTTACCTGTTAGATTTGAAATTACATTCTGTAGAACCTCTGTTCATAATGCCTAGCACATTATAAGAACATTGTCTATATAACACCTATTGTTTCTTAAATATCACTTTGGTTAATACCACTTTATAATACATTCTTATCATCATTTTTGGTTGTTCATATTGTCTCAGATTGGACATTGCCTCTGATGCTTTTTAAAAGTAATTAAGCTGACCTTCAGTTTTTTCTTCCCAGAAAACATTGAGAGCCATGCTGGTATATACTCCTTGCCACAGTTTAGCAGAAAGAATCAAACTTCAGAGACTTCTCCGGCCAGTTGTAGACACCATCCTAGTCAAGTGTGCAGATGCCAATAGGTAAGGCCTTATTGATACACCACTTCAAACCATCTTGAATTAAAAGTGCCTAGCACCTAGCTTCACATCTAGTGCATAATTAATACATTTTGTTAAATGTGTCTTTATTTTTTTCTAATACAAGATTTGAAATTAAAACAGAACTTTGAGCACTTAAGGATTAGGGAAAGGAACTAATGCCAAGTAAAAGTCATTCTAACAAACTGCATGGAAGAGCACATAATTGTGCTTGATTCTGTTAAATAACATATGTAATCTGAAGTCCACTTGATAAGAACAATAGCTGACATATCCATAAGATGTAATCTCAATATCACAACATTATTACATCTGCTTATGCCTTATTACCAGAATCCAAAAAGAATTCCAGTCTTATTTTCAATTTTACTCTAATTATGACAGTTTTTAAATTATTTAAAATTTTTCTATCCTATAATGTCCTTAAAATTGATAAGAAACTATAGTAATCCTAACTGGGGAGGAAAATATGAAGTAGAGATGTATGTATATGTATGTATGTTTAGCAGAAACCATACTTTTCTTAGACCTGTGGTTCTCTTTTGATTTTCTCCTTCCATAAAGAAGGACGAAAGATCATTTTTTGTTTAATAAGCGTATCTATAGTTAGTAGTTGTTTGGTAGTCCCGATTTCTTCTCAGTGGCACATCATCGGCAAGAAGCACTGAGTCTTTGCTGTTATACTCATTCAGAGCTCTCTCATTCCAGTCTTCCTTTTCCTCCCTAAGCCATAAGCATTTATTTGCAAAAGTTCTCAATATTTAGATACATAGCTTTGACTAGATTCTGGTCTCATGAAACCTGTTTTGTTTTGTTTTTTTGCCTCCATTTTTTTCTTTCCCTAAGTCTACAAATCAAAAATATTGGAGGTTTGTTGCATAGAAAAAACATAGCATCTAGAAAACATTGGCAAATTAACATTTTATAAACTGTATAAGAAAAATCATGTTATTTTTCAATTATAGAATAGGTAATTTTTTGAGAACTTAAATGTTTTCAAGACATTGTTGTATCACCTACTTTCTGAAATTCTAAAGTTATATTGTTTACCTGGTGGCTTGAATGATTGAAACCATAAGAAATTTATGATATTCGGGACTCATTCTTGAGATCATAAGAGAGTATAAGCATTTTGGATGACAAAGTTTTATTTTTAATTCAAAAGATTCTTAATAAAAGTTCAGAAATAATGTCAATCTTTTTTTATTTTAATAAGATATAATAATAGAAATGAGCCTTTTATCTAATTTGATATTTAGATCACTACTTGCTCTCTAAGAGCCAATCCTGAAGATTCTGTGTTTAACACAGATAAGATAAATGTATAAAATTAGACTTAATAATAAATATTATTTATAGTGACATTGTTAATGTGACTTTAAGCTGTGAAAAAGTACTTCTGTTTTAGTTACTTTTCTTATTGCTGAGAAAAAACACCCAACACTCAAAGTTAAAGGAGGAAAGGTTTATTATAGCTCACAGTTTGTAGAGGTTTCACGTTCATAGTTGGCTGGCTCCAAAACACAGTGGCATGGCAGAGGGGCGTAGCAGAGAAATAGTTCATGGTGGGCAGAAGGCATTAAAGCAGTGAAGTAGTGAAGCAGCAGCAAGTAGTGACCAGCAGTACTCTTTCTGTCCCTTATATTCTATGCAGGCTACATGGCTTTAAGGTGGGTAGCACTCACACCCAAGGTGGGCCTTCCCATTATCCATGCACCTTACTCATAGCATCACATGTTCTAGATCTAGCCACCTCTGAAAAGCCCCATCTGTGGCCAAATGAGGCTTCGGGAGGACATATAGACACAGTCTATAACAACTCTTGAAAACATTATTTTTCCACTTTCTCAAAAAGCTTTATGTTGCTGCTATGATACTGATGTATGTCTTATCCTAGATCCAGAATTAATGTTGACTTCCTTCTGTTTTTAGCCGCACAAGTCAGCTGTCCATATCAACACTGTTGGAATTGTGCAAAGGCCAAGCAGGAGAGTTGGCAGTTGGTAGAGAAATTCTTAAAGCTGGTAATAACTTTTTACTTAAAATTTACATAGCATAATATTCTGTCATTTCCCTTAGACTGCCTAGTCTCATAATCTCTCTTTGGGGCAGTTATAGGAATTTGAAGTAATTTTGTAAATTGATTCAGTTGTGGTTAGAAATATGACTTAATCTAACAGAAAGTCTAAAAACTAATATAATCCAGAGAATTTCTGTTGACCTTGCACCATTTTATGATTTTTTTAATTTTATTTTTAAATCATTTATTTTTTACTTTCCTTTTGTAGGATCCATTGGTATTGGTGGTGTTGATTATGTCTTAAATTGTATTCTTGGAAATCAAATTGAGCCAAACAACTGGCAAGAACTCCTGGGTCGCCTTTGTCTAATGGATAGACTATTGTTGGAATTTCCTGCTGAATTTTATCCTCATATTGTCAGTACTGATGTTTCACAAGCTGAGCCTGTTGAAATCAGGTGATTTTTATTCTGGAAATACATTGCTTTCCTCTTCCTACCTACCTCACATCTTCCCCAAGAATGACACATTTTAGATTTCTGAAAGACTCAGAAATGAAAAGAGCATATAGGGCTGGGGATTTAGCTCAGTGGTTCCGGCGCCTGCCTTGCAAGTGCAAGGTCCTGAGTTCGATCCCCGGTACAAAAAAAAAAAAGAGAGCATAGAGAAGTTACTAATACCTTAATATTTGATTGGCATAAAAACCTGAAGTCTACACTACTTAATTAAAAATCTATAGGTCCTTCATACGAAAATGCTTTTAGAAGTGCAGAGCTAAAAAAGCCACCTTTTTAAATATACATACATCCTTCAGTAATTTGAACTTATCTAGTAATTGAATGTGTTTTTTCTTTCAGGTATAAAAAGCTGCTGTCCCTCTTAACCTTTGCTTTGCAGTCCATTGATAATTCCCACTCAATGGTTGGTAAACTCTCTCGAAGGATATATTTGAGTTCTGCGAGAATGGTGACTGCAGTACCCCATGTGTTTTCAAAACTGTTAGAAATGCTGAGTGTTTCCAGTTCTACTCACTTTACTAGGATGCGTCGTCGTCTGATGGCTATTGCCGATGAAGTGGAAATCGCTGAGGCCATCCAGCTGGGCATGGAAGATACTTTGGATGGTCAACAAGACAGTTTTTTGCAGGCATCTGCCCATAATAGCTATCCAGAAGCCACAGAGAACAGTTCCCTGGAGCACACAGTCCATTTAGAAAAAACTGGAAAAGGATTATGTGCTACAAAAATGAATGACAGTTCAGAGGACATTTCTGACAGACTGGCCAGCATTTCAGTTGGACTTCCTACTTCAGCAACAACAGAGCAACCAAAGCCAATGGTTCAAACAAAAGGCAGACCCCACAGTCAGTGTTTGAACTCTCTTTTGTCTCATCATTCCCAACAAACATTTGCAGCCTTGTCAACCCCATCTTCATCTGCTCCATCTGTACCAGCTGGCTCTGTAACAGATGTCTCCAAGCATAGACCTCAGGGGTTCATTCCCTGCAAAATATCTTCTGCTTCTCCTCAAACCCAGCGCAAGTTTTCTCTACAATTCCAGAGAAACTGTTCTGAAAACAAAGACTCAGATAAACTTTCCCCTATCTTCACTCAGTCAAGACCCTTGCCCTCCAGCAACATACATAGGCCAAAGCCATCTCGACCTACCCCAGGTAATACAAGTAAACAGGGAGATGCCTTAAAAAATAGCATGACACTTGATCTGAACAGTACTTCCAAATGTGATGGCAGCTTTGGCAGTAGCAGCAGCAATAGTAATGCAGTTATACCCAGTGACGAGACAGTGTTCACCCCAGTAGAGGAAAAATGCAGATTAGATGTCAATACAGAGCTCAACTCCAGTATCGAGGACCTTCTTGAAGCATCTATGCCTTCAAGTGACACAACAGTCACTTTTAAGTCAGAAGTTGCTGTTCTCTCTCCTGAGAAGGCTGAAAATGATGAAACCTACAAAGATGATGTGAATCATAATCAGAAGTGCAAAGAAAAGATGGAAGCTGAAGAAGAAGAAGCTTTAGCAATTGCCATGGCAATGTCAGCATCTCAAGATGCCCTCCCCATAGTTCCTCAATTACAGGTTGAAAATGGAGAAGATATCATTATTATCCAACAAGATGTAAGTATAGTCCTACTTAAGAATTATAATTTCCTTAAACCATGCTAAGATCTAATTCGGAAATGCTGCTTTTAAGACAAGAGATTCATTGCAAGCAGGTTTTTCTTGTGATTAATTATTCAGCAGTAATGTTTATATCTTTTAAACAACAGTACTCCTGGCTTATTTCAAAAACATTTCTTACTGATTCTATAATAGTGATTAGTTACCAACATAATCCTTTCAGAGGTCTGGTTTACAGGTGGTTCAGGAAACCAGATTAAACAAGACTAATGTTTTGCCAGGCTAATTTCACAAAATCTTGCTCTTTTAATTTAACAGTAAAAAGATTGCTTTCATTTAATATGTAGACACCAGAGACTCTACCAGGACATACCAAAGCAAAACAACCTTATAGAGAAGACACTGAATGGCTGAAAGGCCAACAGATAGGCCTGGGGGCATTTTCTTCTTGTTATCAAGCACAGGATGTGGGAACCGGAACGTTAATGGCTGTTAAACAGGTAAATATCTAATGAATACACAAGTGAAATTACTCAAATTATAAAATGAAGCATGCATAAATTAAAAAAGTAAAGGACATGCCTATACACTTATGTACTTTTGTTCTTTTGAGAAGCCTAAGTTTTGAAGTAGAGTTACCAGAGTACCACAAAAAAACAAAACAAAACAAAACTTGAAGCATGATTATTATAAGATACAATGTCGGGCCGGGGATTTAGCTCAGTGGTTTCGCCACCTGCTGCACAAGCGCAAGGACCCGAGTTCGAGCCCTGGTACCAAAAAAACAAACAAACAAAAAGGTACAATGTCAAGGTGGACTTATAGATGTTTGAGGTTGACTTGTCTTTGCTTTTTATACTTAGTGGAGGTATGGTTTCATACTCCCATCAACAGTGTACTGGTATAGTGCCATCTTGGTTTCTGTGGTTTTAAATCATACTGATTGTTTTCCCATGATTGGGTTTTTCTCATTTTTATTCCAGCTTTAGACGAGTAGAATCATGACTATCTCCCAGTTTTTTGGCCTGTTTTTATATTCCACAGCTGCATGAGCTAGATTCTTGTTTTTAAATAAAATACATTGTAGCTATGAATATCAATGCTGTCTGCTATTAATGTATAAGCTAATTTGGATTTATCCATTTAGGTCAGGAATTTTTTTTTTAATTTTTCAGAATTTAAAACTTTGTGAATATGTTTATTTGAAACAGGTGACATATGTCAGAAACACATCTTCTGAGCAAGAAGAGGTAGTGGAGGCATTAAGAGAAGAGATAAGAATGATGAGCCATCTAAACCATCCAAACATCATTAGGATGTTGGGAGCCACATGTGAGAAGAGTAATTACAATCTCTTCATTGAATGGATGGCAGGTATGTTCATGTTTTAAATTACAAATAACAGTACATGGATTTAACTTTCTGCTATTAAATTTAGGGAAAACAGTTTAGTGAACATTTAATTTTTTAAATAGTTTGAACAGTTTAATGTAAACTTTAAAAAGTAGTTTGGATTTCTAAAAGCAAATCAAGATTGTGATGCATAGATTGCTTTATTAAATTTCTAAATTTTGAATGTTTTAAGAATGTATTTCTGTTATCAGTTCTTAAGTATATTATCTGTTGTTGGTCTTCATGAGGATATAAAGTAGATAGGTTGACTATTATAACTACTTTTAAATTGGGTTCATTGAGTTAGTGACTTGTCCCAGGGTGAAGCTAGTGCATGGTAGGATGTGAAGCCTAACTCTAGGCCTTCTGGCTCCTCTCTCAGTCTCTTTACCTTCTGCTAAATAATATGTTAACATTGTTTACATAAGTCAATAATAAAGGCATTTTGTATATTTTTATTGAGAAGACAGAGTAAAATGTATATTCAGAAATAGTTCCTGTTAACTTTTAAAGCTTTCTGAAATCTTGATAAACTAGCTTCGTGAGGGTTTTGTAAAAATGTCTCCTAATTGATAAATTTTTGAAATGATGCGAGAAATGTTTCACTCATGATATGGAGTATGAATTTAACATTTCAGACATGAATGTGAGCTCATGTAATGCAAGCTTAAGAAACCAAAGCATAATAAATAATTTTAATTCTGACCTAAGTTTATGATAATTACTGGTATTTTGTATTTATTGTATAGGAGGATCTGTGGCTCATCTGCTGAGTAAATATGGAGCCTTCAAGGAATCAGTAGTTATTAACTACACTGAACAGTTACTACGTGGCCTTTCGTATCTTCATGAAAACCAGATCATTCACAGAGATGTCAAAGGTAAAAAATTCTTTTAATTATTTTCTAGTGACTAAGAAAAAAATGTAATTTTTATACTTGGACATTTGTTGGTAGTTTCTAACCTAAGTTTTTAACTATTGGATTCTCTGAAAAACTCAAATTGCTAGAATATTAAAACTAAAAGGAGCATTTGGGGCTCCATTTAATCTCTCTTTCTTATTTGATAGAAGTTTATTCAATACAAGAAAAACTGTAACTTTACCACAGTTTTATTACTATTTGATAACCTCTTGACTTTCTTTCTTGGTTTCATGATGTGCTGACTCCCAGAAAATCCTATTTTTGGTTTTATTTAGAATAATTGGGATATCCTAAACTTCTGTTAAGAAAAATCCTTTCATATAAGCTCGGTTTATTCTTATTAGGGGCAGCTTTTGGTTTTCTGTCATGAGCCTCTTTAGTGTTTGAAATAGTGCATTGAACTACTATTATAAGATTTTTATTAGCTGTAATTATGAAATAAGCATAAACTTTGAATTAGTCTGTGTTGTCTCAAAATGTAAATTATACTAAAATTTGAATTTTGAAGAAAAACTTTATTGGAAATTATTATACTACTGAGGTTTTCAATTAAAAGTTGACCAAGTCTGTGCCCTTTTCTTGGTATGCCTTACGATTGTTTTTCAGACTTTCCTTCTGGGGCTTTAGATTTTGTTCACATTAGGGAGACCAGTGTGCCTTTATCAATAATTATGTGAAAGAAGAGAGTGGTCCTCTCTGAAGTTCTAATATATAGTCCACTTCTTTCTTTCATCATTGTCCTATATCATTAGTGGAAATTTACAGGGCTTTTAATCTGTCCTTTTGTTTTTAACATATGAGGTCATTTGCTGTTTCTGTTGACAGGTGCCAATTTGCTAATTGACAGCACAGGTCAGAGGCTGAGAATTGCAGATTTTGGAGCTGCAGCCAGGTTGGCGTCAAAAGGAACTGGTGCAGGAGAGTTTCAGGGACAGTTATTGGGAACAATTGCGTTTATGGCACCAGAGGTGAGAAGTAGTCTTGAATGTGATGAAAGAAAATATTGTAGAGATCTGTGTGACAGTATTATACCACATTATTTCACAGTAGTATGCAGTACTTCAGACCCTTATTCCCAGCCATTTTATCTTTGTCTTAATGAAATTCCAAAAGATAGCCTTTAACAGATTTGCTTAAAGGCTATTTCTAACAACAACAAAAACTGTTTGGTAGTTTATAGTAGTTGTTTCATAGTAAATCCAAAGTGCACACAATAAAAACATTAAAAATTATCTCTCTGTTCCAAAGGCTGGTGAGCCCACAGAGACAGGCCTTGTCAGTAGTACAGTCTAACAAAGCATTGCTCCTCTGAACTTGCCCTCTCTCTATGGCTCTTCATGTTCATGTGTAATGATTATTTGCTGTTTGCCTCATATCTTTTTTCCAAGAAAACTGGAGCCGGTTTGGAATTCTGTAATGTTTATTTTTGTGTGAAGCGTGTTAATGAGATATTAAGTAGTCCAAGCAATTGCTATTTGTACCATTATTTTGCTCTGATGTAGAAAAATTAGAATCCATAACTATAAAATGGCTCTCTTTCCTTAAGTGAGTCATATTTCCAAATTAACTCTGCTTTATTTTAGGTACTAAGAGGTCAGCAGTATGGTAGGAGCTGTGATGTATGGAGTGTTGGCTGTGCTATTATAGAAATGGCTTGTGCAAAACCACCTTGGAATGCAGAAAAACACTCCAACCATCTTGCTTTGATATTTAAGGTAATTTTGAGATAAAAATTACTTTTTTGTGCTAAAATTGTCAGGTGTCAAATTCTCATAGGTTCTCTCTTATCAATCTAACAAAGATACATCTTTCTTGAAATAAATATGGATCTACAGAAATTTATAATTGTGTTGTCACTGTTGGTGGCATTTACCATCACTTCTCACTATTTCAGGCAGTTAAGGTTTATAAAGTCTCTACAAACAAACAATAAATTAGCAAATACTGAGTCATTACCCCCAGGCAAAATATGTGTATGCATGTGTATATACACCCACGCATGTATTTGTGTGTGTGTGTGTGTGTGTATACACAAAATTTTGGAAACTTGAAGCTCTTCATATTACACAATTCATAATTTTTTTTTTTATTTTTTGGTACCGGGGATCGAACTCGGGTCCTTGAGCTTGCGAGGCAGGCGCTGGAACCACTGAGCTAAATCCCCAGCCCTAATTCATAATTTTTTTAAAATCCACTTTATTATTTTCTTAAAAACTTCACTACCATATCAGTTGCCAAATCCTGTCTACCTGTAAAACAGTTATCAAATTTACTATCTCCATTTCCACTGTAGACTAGAGTAATAGTTGAGATTTTTAGCTTTTGAGTAGACATGTGATGATTAAAAGTATGGGCTTTGGAGTCATACAGGCCTGGTTTCAAACCCTGGCTCTACCCTAACTGGCCAGGCGACCTTCGGAAAATTACTTTCTGTGTCTACTATTTATTTTCTCATGTGCAAAATGAATGCAGTAATAGCACCTGGTTCATAAGATTGTTACAAATATAAGCAGAATTACCTCTAGGCTTCAGTCCAGCACTTAGCCCACAGTTGCCTACCAGCCCTCACCTTCCTTCAGTTTTCCCCTCATTTTTATAACTTGCTCAGTCGCCTCTCTTCAGTCTCTGTTGTGTGTTAGTGCTGCACTATATGAATGAGTGAAAAGAACACGGTATATAAAGTGATTCCTTTTGTAGGCATTTTGTAAAGAAAATCTATGGTGTGAATATGGTAGCTTTTTTTTTTTTTTAAGCTACAAAGGAAAAAAATTGTTAGTGCTGAATGATTAGATTTGGGAACAAGGAGAAAGTATCCTTTCTTTTGTGGTAAGATGTATATGTATCAGCTAAGTATAGCTTGGTATAGGATCACAGACTTTTTAACATTTTTCTTCATAGCACTTTGAATTTTTAAAATTCATTTGTAACGTCTTTATTAAAGTCAGTTCTTTGTAGTGTTTGATATGAAGAATTAAGATTTGTCCATTATTGAAGGAAAAATTAGTGCAGTGCACAGACACAGACTGATAAAGGTTATGCAGTACATGCATGTGTTCTGTATTCAGAGTTGTATTTGTGGAAAGCTTTAATGCTCTGGCTTTTTGTCCTGCAGATTGCTAGTGCAACTACTGCTCCATCGATCCCTTCACATCTGTCTCCTGGTTTACGTGATGTGGCTCTTCGTTGTTTAGAACTTCAACCTCAGGACAGACCTCCATCAAGAGAGCTACTGAAGCATCCAGTCTTCCGTACTACATGGTAGCCAATTATAAAATAAACTATAATAGAGACTGGATGCTCAACAAGGAAAAAAAAACTTGTGGGGAACCACATTGATAATCTGCTGGCCATCATGCCACTGAACAGCTATGATAAGGCCAGTGGGGAACCCTTACCTAAGTATGTGATTGACAAATCATGATCTGTACCTAAGCTCAATATGCAAAAGTCTACAACTTGTGCAGAAAATGTAAACTGTGCCTTTCAAAGAACTGGCCCTAGGTAAACAGGAAAGCAATGAAGTTTGCATGACTAAATAACAGAAGCATAATATTTTTGGAGCACTTTTTCAGCAATATTAGCAGCTGAGGGGCTCAGGATCTGTTTTAATGTTTCAATTATTCTATTTTTTTTCGTGATCACAAGCAGGGGGTTCTGTAATTCCGTTCAGTTTTTTGGTCACTGGCTATAAAAATCAGTATCTGCCTCTTTTAGGTCAAAGTATGCTATGAGTAGCAGTAAATACATATATTTTTTAAAGGTGATGACTTCATGATCCACCGTTGACCTTTATTTTTTTAATGCCTGGCAGTTGTGATTCATTGTGCATTTTACTGTTGGCCCATTCATTTCGTTTCTGGAAATTATGGTTCTGTATTTTCATTTCACCTCCACTTTTGTTTAATATTCAGGGAAAGGTGGTCTTTTCAAACTAGAAAAAAATAGAAGTAGGTGTGAACTAGACTTTATTAAATATCTTGCTACTGCAAGAGTTTTTAAATACAGATTTCATTTTTTAAAAGTTGGAATATAATAAAGTACTGCCTACATTGAATGAGTCACTGCTCTTGCTGGGCAGATTAAATATGAATTAGCAAAATCAACTGTCTTTTGTGATACAGCTCACAACCAAGTGGAAGATTACCTTGAAACTTATTTGAATTTTGTTAATATGTCAGTTTCTTTGCTAAACTGTAGGAAACTTCACACCATTTAAGTCTTACTGTATATGTAACAGCCCATCACTCACCATTACCATTGAGTATAACAAGTAACTATTTTCCTTCTACCATGCATCATCTTTTTTTACACTATACCTGCCTGATAGATAATTAAAGAAAAGTTAATATATTCAAGTACCAATCAGTAATGTTTTTAACAATAAATTTGCTTTGAACTTAGAAAATATGTTCAGAAAAAAAATGAAATTGAGTTTCATTTACATATCAGTTCTTTGGGTGTTGCACAATTATTTAAATGGTTTTAGTCTGGAGATGAATTCAGATGCATGGAATCCTGGAGGAAAATTGTAGCTCTTTTATCCTTTCTGTGTGTGTGAGTCTTTTAAATCAAGTACTGATTATTAAATATATCTTTGAGATGTTAAGTTTTAACTCTTCAGACGCCAGTGTGAAATAGAATTGGCTATTCTCAAAGACTCAGGATAAACTAAATAAGCTATATAGAGTACATTTAAAATGTACAACACAATTTGGAAGTAAAATAAGTTACAAGAGAAGTTTACATGATATATTGCATATAATTTTTAAAAAGCAGTTTTTTATGTGATTGTGTTTCTTAGTGAAATTTTACATTCCTTTTTTTGGAAGATTGGCAATATTCGAAGAGTTAAAAGTAGTACAGAAATGTGAAGTTTGGTAGTTCTAAATGTGTTGTATTTGACTTTTTTTTTGACAAGTTAGAATTTTCACAGTTCTAATAAGATTACTTCCAAGTCTCTCATGTACAAGCTTTAAAGGACACACTCTTGCCATTTTATGTACTGGAAAATCATTGGTCAGATTAACATGGCGTCTGACAGAAATCTAAACTGTATAAACTGAGGAACCTCAGCTAATCAGTATTACTTTGTAGATCACCATGCCCACCACATTTCAAACTCAAACTGTCTCTAGATGTCAAAATCCATTGTGTTTGAGTTTGTTTGCAGTTCCCTCAGCTTGCTGGTAATTGTGGTGTTTTGTTTTTTGTTTTGTTTTCAATGCAAATGTGATGTAATATTCTTATTTTCTTTGGATCAAAGCTGGACTGAAAATTGTATTGTGTAATTATTTTTGTGTTCTTAATGTTATTTGGTACTCGAGTTGTAAATAACGTCTACTGCTGTTTATTCCAGTTTCTACTACCTCAGGTGTCCTATAGATTTTTCTTCTACCAAAGTTCACTTTCACAATGAAATTATATTTGCTGTGTGACTATGATTCCTAAGACTTCCAGGGCTTAAGGGCTAACTTCTAGTAGCACCTTACTGTGTAAGCAAATGTTAAAAAAAGAAAAAAAATCTCCGGGTTAAGAAAATTTGGCTTAAATGTATCCTTTGTTATTTTAAATATATTGAGATATTTTAATTAAAATTTTTACCCCATTGAACCAATTTTATAGTATTTGTACCTATTTTGGTGTTTTGTCTTTATAGTAAATAAAAGTTTTTGAACAAATTTAATTGTTACTTTTGGGTCTTTTTAAATAATTTCATACTTACAAAAAGGCTGCAAGATCTCCACAAATAATTCCTACATACTCTTCACCCAAAGACCCCAGTCGTGTTTCTCCAGCTGCCCAATTAAGTTCTTTTTAGCAAGAGAATCCAAACCAAGATCACATGTTGCTCTTAGTGTCACATTTCTTAATTTTCATTCAATTCAGAGCCATTTCTTAGTTCTTCCTTGACCTTCATGGCTTTAATTTTTTTAACGCTTACAGGTTATTGTTTCATAGAAGCTCCTCAGTTTGAGTTTGTATGGTGCTTCCTAATTAGATTCAGAGCATGCAGTTTTGGCTGAAACATTACAGAGCTGATGCTGTCTTCTTCTCAGCACATCATAGCAGAAGGCTAGGAGGTCCATTTGTCCCACTGCCGGTGAGACTGTGATGGCCTCCAAAGGTACTCTCTTTACAGTTAATACTTTTACGTAAGTATTCCGTGGAGGCAGCATTCAAACTGTTCAGTGCTCTCTGCTTTTAATTTTCTTAGCTGAATTATTACTTTGATGGTTTTCAGATGACTTATTTCTTTCATTTCTTTTATATTGTATTGACATTTTGCTATTAGGAAGAGTTTTCTCCCATTTATTTGCCGATATCATGTATTTGGTCAAGTTGTATATTTGATGAGCTTGTGAGGGTCAGCCATTATTTGAACAGCCGCATACTTTCAGCCCCATCTTAGGCATTTTCTGCTTTGGTCCTTGGACAAGCCATTTTGTCCAAAGAGTCCTGATTCCTTTGATGGAAAATGATGTTTAAAAAGCAAGATCAGTCCAACATTTATATCAAACATTACTACCATATTATGTACAATTTTATATATTAAATAAAATTTAAAAGTTCAATTAAGAATCAGGGCCAGGGATTAGCTCAGTGGCACCATGCCTGCCTTCCAAGCGCAAAAGAAAAGCAGAAGCAAAGAACAGGTGAAACAAAAAACAAAATGTCACATCTAAATCCAACTGTACCAATGATTATATTAAATGATACAGTATGTAAAAAGTTAAAAAAAAAATCTTTCAGTGTTCATACACTCATTACTACCGGGTATCTTTGTTCCCAGGACTTCTACATAGAGCTAGAATATATGTGTGTATATACACAGCTTTGCACATAAATGCTGATACATCTAAATTGTACACATGTGAGAGTACTGTGTGATGTTTCAGTATGTATATACATTGTGCATCATTCAAATCAGGGTAAACCTATCAAGAACATTTCTTTATGGTGAAATTTAAAATCTTACATATGACATCATTTATTGTCATCCTACTGTGTAATAGTATACTGTCTAATTATAACTTAGTACCCATTGATTACCATCTGTCCATCCCTTCTCCCTGATAACCACCTTTCTACTTTAAACTGCCATAAGATCAACTATTTTAGATTCTGTACAAGAGTGATCAGGCAGTACTTGTCTTTCTGTGCCTGGCTTATTTCATTTAACAATGATTGCCAGATACATCCATATTGTAATAAATGACAGGATTTCATTTGTTTTTTAAATGGCTGAATAATACTGTATGTACCACATTCTCCTTATCCATTCAGTTAACGGACATGTAGGTTCATTGCATGTCTTGGCTGTTATGAATTGTGCTACAATAAGTATGGGAATGCAAATGTCTCTGACATACTGATTTCCTGTCCTTTAGCTATATATCCAGGAGTAGGACTGCTGCTGGTCATATAGTAGCTGCAAAGATTTCATTTTCTTAAAGAAGTTTGGTTCAAAGCAAAATTGGGTGGAGGCAGAGAGATTACCCTCTGCCTTCACAGACAGCCTTCCTCACAACATCTAAGGGCTTTTTGACAAACCCTCTTTAAGATATTTTTATTCTTCAATGAAAATTGTACCTCTTTAACATCTGTTTTATGCAGTTTGTGCAGTCTTGCTTTGCACATCTGTACAGGTAAAACGACTAAGTAGATATTTATTTTAAGGGGCAAATGCTTCATGCCTCAAATTGCTTTTCCCATAATACTGAAATGCTTATTAGTGTTTTGTGTTTTGTTTTGTTGTTTGAGACAAGAAAGCATCAGTTTACCTTAAAGTCAGTTTGTGTGGGAGAGGAAGGATAGAAGATGAAATAGGCACAAGGAGATATTGAAGAATCTTTGGCAAGGAGTGGCACGGTCTATTTGTATTAGAAAAATCACTCTTGCAGCATCCTGAAGAAAGAAATGAGGCAATACAAGAGCTGCAGAGAAAGTGAGACTGCAATTGCAGTGTCTGGATGAGAGAGGTGCGTGTGAAAGTGGCTTGACTACGCAGAGATGCTTTTTTCACCCACATGAGAAAAGCCCAGAAGTTGGCAGTGTGAGGATTAGGCCTACACTCAGCAATGTTTGCTGTGTTTTATCTTTCTATTCCACTCTCCTTTTTATGAGGCTTCTATCTTAGGCTCCACCCTTGACCCTCAATTTATAATCCAGGAAAAAAAAAGAAAAATGAAAAGATTGGTTTTTTTGTTTGGAAAACACAAATTTTCCTAAAAATCCTTAGCATATGTCCCCCTAAAGCATCATATGCTCATATGTGAAGCTTTTCAGAGGTGGCTGGATCTAGAGTGTGTGATGCTGGGATTAAGGATGTGATGCTAGGATTGATTCATAGTGCAATGGTAGGATTAAGGGTGTCACATCCTGGGTGTGAGTACTACCCACTCTAGAATATAAGGGACAGAAAGAGTGCTGCTGTTGTTGCCACTTGTTGCTTGCTTCTTCACTACTTCATTATTTTGCTGCCTTCTGCCCGCCATGAACTGTTTCTCTTCAGTATCCCTCTGCCGTGCCACCCTGCCAGTCAACTATGAACTGAAACCTCTACAAACTGTGAGCTTTCCTCTTTCAACTTTGGGTGTAAGGTATTTTTGTCTCAGCAACAAGAAAAGTAAGACACATTTTCACTCATTTATTAGCTTTCCATCACTATGACAAAATGCCTGACACAAAGGTTTACACTGGCTCACAGTTTCAGAGGTTTCAGTCCATGGTGAACTGACTCCACTGCTTTTGGGCCTGTGGCAAGGCAGAAACATGACAGAGGGATGTGGTGGATCAAAGCTGCCCACCTCATAGCAGCTGGGAAGCAGAGAGGAAAAGAGCCAGAAAGGAAGGGGCCAAGGATAAGATACGGTCCCCAAGATCACACCTCCATAACCCACTCTCTTCAACTAGGCCCCACCTTCTAAATTTCCATTATCTCTCAATACATCAAATTATGATCTCATCAATGAGTTAATCCACTGATGAATTTAGAGTAATCACAGCCCAATCACCTGAAAGCCCTACCTCTTAAACGGGAGTTTAAGAAGAATGGACATCAGGCAGGCAACCTTATAGCATCTACCACAATGAGTGGTAGTGGGTAATAGTGGCTAGGAATACTCAAGGTGAATGTTTAGTGAGAAGAAACGACTAAGACCACACCTTGGATGAAGACAGATTTAAAATACAGGCAGAAAGGAAGCAGAACAGTAGATGAAAGAGACCAGAGATCACATTTAGAAAACTAGGAAAACATGAAGTAAAGGAAATCATGAGGAGAGAATGTTTTAAAGAGAGGTGTTGTAATCTGGATGTAGAATGTCTCTAGAAAATCTTATGTGCTCAGAGGTGGGGCTTTTGGAAGATGACTGGATCATGGGAGAACTATAATCATTGGTAAATTCATTCAGTGGTGAATTTAGCAACCGAGTAGACTGTCTGGAGGAGGGGCCTATTTGGAAGAGGCAAGGACTGAGTGTGTAACCTAAAAGATTATCTCTCGCCCTGATTCCATCCCTTTCTCTTTCCTGGTCGCCATGATATCAGTAGCCATTTATCCCTTGTAGCCAGCCCACCATGCCTGGACTGAGACCTCCGAAACCGTGAGCCAAAATAAACCTCTCCTCTAAATTGTGAGTGTTTGGTATTGTGTCTCAGTGACAAGAAAAGTGACTAAAACAAAAAGTATAAAAACAGCATGGTACTGGCAAAGAAACAGACCTGAGGACCAGTGGAACAGATTAGAAGAGGCAGAAACAACTCCAGACACACTCACCCACCTCATCTTTGACAAAGGAGCCAAACACCCTCACTGGAGGAAAGATAGCCTCTTTAATAAATAGTGCTGGAAAAATTGGATTTCAACTTGCCACAGATTAAAACTAGACCTATATCACTCACCATGCACTAAACTAAAATTGAAATGGATTAAAGATCTAAATATTAAAACCAAAATGCTGAACCAGCTGGAACAGAGGTTAGGTAGAACTCTTGAAGACATTAGCATAGGAAAAGAGTTCATGAACAAAACCTCAGTTGCCCCTGAACTAGCACAAACAATCAACTGGGATCTCTTATTAAAAAGCTTCTGAACAGCAAGAGAAACCACCAACAGTGTGAAGAGACAACCCACAATGTGGGAAAAATTTTTCACCTGCTGTTCCTCAGTAAGTAAAAGGTCTATCGAGAATCTATAAAAAACTTAAAAAAATCAGACCTCCCAAATTTAAAGATCCAATCTGAAAATGGGCATCTGAAATGAAAAGACATTTCTCAGACAAAGAAGTAGAAATAGCAAATAAACATGAAAAAATGTTCCACATCACTGATCATTCAAGAGATGCAAATGGAAACAATGCTGAGATTCCATCTCACCCCAGAAAGAATGGCTGCTATCATGAAATCAACCAATAACAAATGCTGGCAGGGCTGTGGGGAAAAAGGAACCCTGCTCCACCGCTGGTGGGAGTGTAGACTGGTGCAACCAGTGTGGAAATCAGTATGGAGATACCTCAAAGAACTAGGACTGGAAGTCCCATTTGACCCTGCTATTCCACGCTGGGGATCTTCCCCAAAGATTTGAAAGAATCATACCACAGTGATATATGTGCACCCATGTTCATAGCAGCACAGTTTGTGATAGCTAAAACTTGGAAACAGCCCAAATGCCCATCAACTGGAGACTGGATAAAGAAAATGTGGGGTTTTTTTAATAAAATGGAGTACTACTCAGTCATAAGAGAAATTAGAGACATTTATAGCTAAATGGATGCACATTGAGGTGATACTCTTGTGTGAAATAAATAGGACACATGTGTAAATACCAAATAGTTTCTCTAGTGTGAGAAACTGAAAGTGTAAATAAGGACTAAAAGGTATAATAGATAATGTGAAATAGGAAGAAAAGGGGCAAAGGGGAAGGGGAAGTGGGAGGGGTAGGGGAAAGGAAAGAAGGGAGTGGAATGAATATGAGAAAATGAAAAAATGGAAACAAAGTCTTTGTTAATAGGGAGGGCAGGCGAATGGGGAAAAAATAAGAATCAAGAGCAATTATGTAGGGCCTGGGATTTAGCTCAGTGATTCCGCCGCCTGCCTTGCAAGTGCAAGGACCCGAGTTTGATCCCCAGTACCAAAAAAAAAAAAAAAAATCAAAAAAACAAAAGAGAGATTATGTAAAGGTGCCAATTTCCAATGATGAATGTAACTGTACTACTGTATACCTAAAATGTACCAATAGACTTAATATTTTAAAAAAAGAAAAAATAGCCAAAAAATAAAAAATAAAACAAAAAGTAATTTCAAAAGACATAAGGGGCTGGGGATTTAGGTCAGTGGTGCCGCCGCCTGCCTCACAAGCAAGCACAAGGTCCCCAGTTTGATCCCTGGTCCCCCCCCCCAAAAAAGACACAAGCATCAGGTCAGATAAGGACTAATAACCTCAGAAAGTGAATAGCAAGGACTATTCTTCAGTCATTGGAACAGACTAAAAGAAGCAAGATTGTATTTGGTTAAGTGTAAAAGGGAAGTGTGGATATGGATATGATGTGCATGACCTAGTCAAAAAGATTGTCTAAGAATAAGAGTGGAGGAAGTGGTGTAGAGGGAGCAAGGACTCAAGAGGAGGAAACAAATAATCAGAAGAGCTGAAAAGTCAGCTCTCTGGATTCCTCACCTGTCACTTTCTCATCACCAAGCCACGCCCCCAGCCATTGCTATTTCCCAGAATAGGCATAGTCTCTCTTGCCATCCAACATCCTCTGCCAGGTCATTTGATTCACTCCCACTTATTAAGACTTCAGCTGAATTCCTCTAGGAAGTCACCCTTACCCAGGCTGAGTGAGATGGCTCTCTCCTATAATACCTTACCATCCACAAGTCAGCTTCTTCTGGCTCATCCTCTGCTGCACTATAATGATTGTATCACTTATATCTTACTCTATAAGGGAGTTTTGCAGCCATAGAAACAGAATCTTACTTCTTTGTTCTCTGTGATGAACACAGAAGCTGAAATATGCTCAACTTAAGTTAGTTTAACTAAATGGCAAGGAGAAACTATAAACTAAAATTATTCTTGATTTCTAAATTCAATAAAATATTTTAAGAAATAACTGAAGAGAACAGGTTCCTAAGTGTACATCTCTAGTGAGATATATTCAAAGGATAAAAAATTCAAAAAGATAGTTTTGGTGGTATAATTTTGAAATTGTCTCATGTAGAATAGAATAGAATTAAGTATATTGATATTTTTGAGAAACAGTGTTTTCATTGTGGAAGAAAGGGAGATACAAATATGAATGTGAGAAGGTAGAAAAGAATCAAGTGATATTAAATTTCAATTGGAAATTTACTCATGACTTGAAGGGGGCTTGTTTTTTTGTGTGTGTTTTGTTTTGTGTTTTGTTTTCTGGGACTGGGGAGTCGATCCCAAGGCCTTCACATTGAGTTACATCCCAGGCTCTTTTTTATTTTTCATTTTGAGACTGATTCTTGATAACTTACTTAATTGCCCAGGTTGGGCTCAAGCTTGGAATCCTCCTGTCTCAACCTCCCAGCGTTCCTGGATTATAGATGTATACAACTCATGTCCAGCTGTGATTTTTAAAATATAGTTTTGAGTAACTGTGCACATGTTTCCTAAATCTTAGCTTCTAAGTAAAAGGAAATGGGTCCTATATGAATAGCTATTCCTGATCTGGGCCAATACAACAGAAAATAAGCCTAGTACATTCTGTTGTTCTGAAAGCACATAGTGCTCAAAAATTAATGGTTAGGGCCAGGAATTTAGCTCAGTGGTTCCAGTGCCTGCCGCACAAGCACAAGGTCCAAAGTTTGATCTCCGGTACAAAAAATAATAATAATAATAATGGTGATACGTCAAAAAGAACACAGCTTGACAGAGCTGCTACACCATAAGTTTGGGACATTTAGCCAATTGGAATAATAACATTAACACACTGGTTTAAAAAGATCCATAAGTGGGCCGGGGATTTAGCTCAGTGGTTCTGCCACCTGCCTCACAAGCACAAGGACCTGAGTTCGATCTGCAGTACCAAAAAAAAAAAAAAATCTATATGTTAGTCAACTTTACATCGCTGTGAAAAAATACCTGAGATAAACAATGAAAGGAGGAAATGTTTACTTTGACTCAGTTTTGGGTTTTCTGTCCATGGTGACTTGTCGCCATTGTTTTTGGGTCTGTGGTGAGGCAGCATATCACAGAGGAAATGCATGTTAGAGGAGGCCTATTTATCTCATGGTAACTGGAAAGCAAAGACAGAGGAAGGAAAGCGAGAGGCTGAGGGCACACCCCGAATTACCAAACTTTCTTCCACTATCCCCTACCTCCTAAGGGTTCCACTATCTCCCAGCCGTGCTACACAGCAAGCCAAGCTGTTAATACGTGGGGCTTTCAGGGACACCTCAGATCCAGACTACCGCAATCCATGAGTCCACAGTAACTACCAGAAGTTAAGGGGTGGGAAAAGGAAAAGAAAAATTGTGTTTTATAGAAAAATACCAGTCAACACCTATCAAATAAATACAGAAAAGGTGATAGAATTAGAAATGGATCATTTTGTGACCGCCAGTGCAACTGACTAAAGCAAGAATCCTCATCGATGCTCAAATCATTTATTGAATTGTTGCTGGGAAACAAGACAGTCATATACCCATAGAGCCTCACTCCACAGACTAATAAGTACAAAGGGAAAACTATCTCCCCTGGTGGTCTGTTAGTTGCCACTTGAAATTTTTGTTTTATTTTTTCATAAAAAAAGAAAATAATGGACACAGTTAGCATCAACAATAGTGGGACAACCTGAAACTAAACAGGGTGTGTGTGTACATGTGTGTGCGTGTGTGTGTGTGTACCAAAACTGTTTCAGTTGAATTGAATTATGAAGAAATCAGAAAACTGTAGAACATGGTTCATTATGCAAGACAAGAGGCCTGTAAGTTTTATATCATGAAAAATAGATAAAAGCAAGAGGTATATTAAATTAGACTAAGTTAAAATAGAATAAATCCAATGTGTAAATTTTGATCCAAATTTTAAAAGCAAATAAAATAGCAAACAGCCACAAAAAACATTTTTAGAACAGAGAAATTTAAATATGGGCTATATGTTTGTGATACTGAATAAATGTCCTTTTTTTGTTGTTGTTATAAATGTTCATTTTAAAAGATGTGATCATGGTATTGGAAATATGTAGAAAAATGCCATTTTGGGGAAGCTAAAATGACTGGAATTTACAAGGTAAAAATACATATAGCATGTATATATGCATAGATATACATATATGTATGTCAGAGAAGAGGGGTAATATTGAAAAATGTTAACCTAGATAAAAGATGATTGTTCATTGTGCTTTTCTGTAGGTTAGAAATTTTCAAAATAAAAGTTAGAAAGTATTTCTAAATTTGCATATTTTTGATTTGACTTATTTCCTTTTTGTATGATACCTTGATTTCCTTTTTCTGTCCTTTTCTTTTCTGGGCCTGAATTTCTGTATTTCAACTGACAATTCAGCCTTCATTAATTGACCATCAATGGAAGAATTACTTTTATAATTATGCAATATCCAGTAGAGGGCAGCAGGATAAATTCCAACGTAGGAATGATCTTCATGTACTGACTTGGGCAATATTTTAAATAACTTGTGTACCTCACCCTTAAGAATAGAACAGAAGGGCCGAGGATTTAGCTCAGTGGTTTCGTCGCCTGTTGCACAAGTGCAAGGACCCGAGTTCGATCCCCAGTACAAAAAAAAAAAAGAACAGAAATTTCATTGTTCTTATAAAACTGGGGGAGGGGGAGGGGGAGGGGGAGGGGGGAGGGGGAGGGGGAGGGGGAGGGGGAGGGGGAGGGGGAGGGGGAGGGGGAGGGGGAGGGGGAGGGGGAGGGGGAGGGGGAGGCTTAAGGAAATCACTAAAAAGCCAGCTCTCCAGTCTAAAAACCTAAGTTTGATGTTTATTTCTTAACAGAATGTTCCTACTAAATACCCTGACCCCCTTAAAATAGTCTGTAAAAAAAGGAGACTGTATTGAGAAACATGATGCCATCTTTCCTGGTCTCCTGTTCTCAGACCACTTTGCTTCCAGCTGGATATTTATCCATCCACAAATCCATTCATCCACCTATCCTTCCAATCATCCTGCCAATCACTATTGCTTGGGGTTTTCCCATTCTCTTAATTCTAGCTTGTGCCGTTCTTAAGAACCTTCAATGCCTATCTGATGTCTACTACTTTAAGTATCAATGTTTTCCAATTACTCTGACTCAAACTTTATTTCTCACTATTCCTAACACAGTATTTCTGCTTTATTATCCTCATTGCTTTATTATCCTTTTTTATTCTTATTGCTTGAACTCACTGTGCTCCACCCCAGCTTAGCCCCTTTGCTCTGCCAGTCCTTCTCAAACTTTCTAGTCTCACAATTTAGGACTAACTGCTGCCACAGAATCTTCCAGCGGGCACAAAAAGTCAACACAGTCAGTTGTGTACTACACAATTCAACGGAACATCACACACACTACAATCTTTCCATTTTGTGAATATACTGCACTTATGTTCCAGTAGATGGCAGTAGAGTAGTTGGAGGAAAATGGAGCTTTTGCTAATTCACACAAAAGTAACAGAAACTGTTTTTTCCTACTTTTTACACGCTATTTTGGGTCATGGAGCACAAAATAACCGAAAAAAATACTTAAGGGGCCGGGGATTTAGCTCAGTGGTTCTGCCGCCTGCCTCGCAAGGGCAAGGCCCCGAGTTCGATCCCCGGTACCAAAAAAATACGTGGGGCCTAACTTCATTAATAGTCCACATATACATGCAATTCATAGAATTGGAATTAATTTTATCACCTGATGAAATGCCTTGTCACATCCGTTCCTTCCCAAAATTTTGAATCATAATATGCGATTCTAACACAATTATCAAACATTTTTGTCTTCAGTTACTAAAAAACTTTTTTAAAACTGTGGGCTAGGAGTACAGAACAATCATAGAGCATATGCTTAATTGGCATGGGGAAGGTCCTGAATTCAATCACTAGCACCAAAAAACAAAACAAAACAAAATTAAAGAACCCTGAAAGATCTGGTTCTAAAAATTATCAAAAGCTCCTAAATAACTTTTGTTATGTGGCTTTTTTTTTTGGTACCAGGGATCGAACTCCGGTCCTTGCGCTTGCGCAGCAGGCTTCAAAACCACTGAGCTAAATCCGTGGCCCTATGTGTCTTTTATCTGTAGAAATTTACTATATTAATATCCAATATTAAAATCGACAAATTTTTAAATATTTACATATTAACTATTAGAAATAATAAAAATCTACTAGACGTTAAAATAGATAACATTTTCATGAAAAATAGATGTATTCCACTCCCCTAATAGAAGTGGCATTTTTTTAATGTTTTCAAGTCTATCCAATTTTTGCCTTAATAAAAGACAGTTGTATTCTTGTATTTGCTTCTGTGTTCAATTTGTCTTATCACACATCATGTAAGCTCTGGAAAACTACTCTGTACTGTTGTGAAAGAATGAAATTAGAGACAAATAACACTGTTATACTATGGTGAAAATAATTTTGGCTTTGCAGATCACAAAAAAAGATGTAGAGATCTCTAGTAGCACATTTTGAGAACTGTTGCCGGCTGCTCTACTTCCCTTCCATGCCTCTTCTACTCACTTCATTTTGAAGCATTCCCTAACTCTAGTAACTTACACTAAAATTCTATGGTAATATTTAATTTTTCTAAATTATGTTTTCTGAACTAAATTAAAATCTTTTAAAGCTATGCCCCGGCATACACTTGTCAGTGAATAAGTATTTGCTAGTATGTCACCCACATTAGTCAACACATAGCTTCTCAAATAGCCTACAGAATATCCACCATCTCTAAATATCCTCTTTTACAGAAGAGAACTGTGAAGTCAACTCCTACCTCCTGCTTTCTCCCATTCCTCTGTTCCCCAAAACATATACATCAATTTCTTTTGTTGTTGGATCATTCTCATCAGCAGAAAAATCTTTTTGCTACAGGATCTTTTATCAAATTTCTTCTGCCTTTGTCGCCACTTCTCTACCTTCCTTTCAGTAAAATTTATTGAAAGAAATGTGTACAGTTGTTTCCCTTCCCTCACTTCACATTTTTCCCCCTCAACTCATTCAAATACATGTTTAAATCTACCACTAAAACTGTTTTTGATCAAGCCATCAAGGGTCTGCACTTTTGGAAACTACTCCACGTATGTTCTTTTTTTTCTGAAATAATCTACTCAGGTGGTCTGGCTGAAGCCTCTAATTTTATCTCTATGGCTTGGAGCTCCAGATGTGAATATTCAACTAATACTTTGACATTTTTCATAAGCATTTCAAAACTTCACACTACCACATCTAATCCACCAACAAGACTTATCAGCTCCTCCTCCAAAATATAATCCTAATCCACCCACCCACTCTAGTCCAAACTACCACCACGAGCTCTTGCTTAAACTCCTGAATTAGCTTTCTAATTGACCTTCCTGGTGGGAGTGACTGCCTAACTGTTCTCCATCTAATACATAATAAAATTGATCTTTTAAAACTATGACTCAGATCTTATCATCCTCACATTTAAAAACCTTCATTGGTTTCCCATTATACAAAGAATACCTTAACAGCATCAACAAGATTTAGTCTCCTCAATTTGTCCCTGACTTCACCCTTTCCCATTCCCTTACCACGTTCCAGCCACATTGGCCTTCCCTTTCCCTTGCTTAAACAGGTGAGAGGAACTTCAGAACCTTTGCATTTCTATTCAGAGAATTTCCCCACAGATTTCCCCAACTGTGTTGACTTCTTGTCAGGTAGGTCTCAGGCGTTTGTGTCATTGCCTTATCCAATGTTGCTAGCCTTATTCTTAACCCGGGCGACCCACATAAAGACAGCAGGGTGACAGCAGGAAATAGATGACATATACACAATGTAAGACAATTTAAGAACTGTATAAAGGCACAGACATGGTGAAGGGAAACCACAAAGAGATGGTAAAGAACCATACAGCTAGCAGTAATGGAATGGTTTTTTTGCCTCTAGGATGAAAGAGAGGAAGAGCTAGAAGGCTATCTGAAAAGGACCTTTTGTCAAGATACAGTCAGTTCACAAAGACCTCCACTTCTCTCTCCTCCCTCCCTGAAGTTTCCTGCCAATGTTCCCCAGTGACAGAATTCCATTGACCCAACCAATCATTTCCCCAGGGTGTGGACAGTGGATCTGGAGGGGCTACAAAAGATATCCATCCCACTCTCTTCTCATAACCTTGCCTCATTTTCTTTAGGGCACTGCTTTATGAATTATGCATGTGTTTACTTAAATACTTGTTTACTGCCCAACAGCCTAGGACAGAATAGGTACTCAATAAATTGTTGAAGGATCAAGTTATATCTTATTTTGAGCTCTCAAAATTATAATTCACTAGGGACCCATGCCCTATTTGTGGATTTATAAGATATTGATGCTAAAAATTATCTTACCTATATGGTATTTTTGTGGCTTATAGCACAGGTGGGATTTAAATAGAAAAATACAGCATGCAGGTTCTCATCCTCATTAGAATGGAGTATTTGGGGAAACTGAAAATAACAAGATGTAGGGGAAGAGTCAAGAGGATAATTTGGGACAGCAGCATATCTCCAGACTTACTAGTGCTAACATTTTGCTTGAAATACATGCTACATTATAAAACTGTCTGCCACTCTTCTGTTCCTTATTCATCTGTATTTAAAATTTTATGTAAATCATTAAAGATACAAATGATTTAAAGGACATTATCAAACACCATGACCTAATTAATATTTACAGAACACTAAAGAGTGACAAAATACACTTTTTGACCAAGATAGAGTGCATGCTGAGACATAAAATAAGTCAATACATTTTTAAAAATTGAAATCATTCACCACCTGCCTAGAAAGTACAAAGTCCTGAGTTCGATCCCCAGTAGCAAAAAAAAAAATTTTAAATCAGACATGTTTTCTGACCATAAGAGAATGAAATTAAAAACCATGCCCTACCGAGGTCCTGAGTCGCAGAGAACACGCCGAATCAGCCCGCTGCAGACAGGCAGGCCTGTGCAAGCCCTACCGAGGTCCCCGGTGGCGCGGAATACACGCTGAATCAGCCCGCTGCAGACAGGCAGCCACCTGGTTCCACACTACAAAGACGCAGAGGACACCAGACCACCAGACCAAGGTACTGAGTCCCGCTGTTCCCGGCCCAGAAGTAGGGGCTTCTGAGCCATCGTCCCACTGCTCCTGGTTCAGAGGAAGGGGCTTCCAGGCCACCATCCCTCCCACCACTCCCGGCCCAGAGGGAGGGGCTTCTGAGCCGCCATCCCACTGCTCCTGGTCCAGAGGACGGGGCTTCCCAGCCACCATCCCTCCCGCTGCTCCCAGCCCACAGGAAAGGGCTTTTGGGTCACCATCCCTACCGCTGCTCGTGGCCCCTGGCCCACCGCACCCAGCTCAGAGGAGGTAATCCGTGCAGGTGCTAACAGCCCCCTGCCGCAGTAGAAATGAGAAAACACGTAAATAAGTCTCAAAACCAGACTTCCAGATCACCTACAGCAACCCCAAAGGGAAATGAGATGGAACACTCTGATACTCAACCACCTGGACCCACTGAACTGGCAACAAAAGGGGATCTGGAAAAAATGAAATCAGAAATAATTTCTCAGAAAACAGGAGAAATTGTGCCCCTAGTGCAAGACATGATTAATAAATCTAGAGAAGAGCTCAGGAACATGATGGAATCCCAACATAAGAAACAAATGGAATCCATAAAACAGATGCAAATAGATTTCTAGGACATGAAAAACTCCACTGAAAGTCTACACAGCAGAATGAGCCAATGTGAGGACAGAATTTCAGATATAGAAGATAAGATTGCAATTAGTGACCAGTACAAGAAAAATTGCTTCAAAATTATAAGGGAACATGAGAAATCAATCCAGCAGCTGCTAGATGAGGCAAAGAAGAATAACATAAGACTGATTGGGCTCAATGAAGAAACAGGAGCAAGTGGAGATGACACAAAATTCTCTTCACAGAAATAATGGCAGAAAACTTCCCAAGCATGGGAAAAGAGCTTGACATACAGATAAGTGAGGCATATAGGACTCCAAATATCCTTGACCAAAGAAAATCTACACATAGGCATAGAATTGTTAAGATTCCAGAAACACAACAGAAGAACAAAGTTGTCCAAGCAGTCAGAGAAAAGAAACAAATCACACACAAAGGAAAGCCCATCAGAATCACAGCAGACTTCTCAACACAAACCATCAAGGCAAGAAGAGCTTGGAGTGACATATTCCAAGCCCTAAAAGAAAACAGCCTCCAACACAGATTGATGTACCCTGCAAAACTATCTTTCAAAATGGATGGAGAAATAAGATACTTTCATGACAAAGAGCACCTTAGGAACTTCATGAATACCAAACCAGCACTCCAAAGAATTTTACACAATATCCTAGGAACAGACGTTGAGAATCACAACCCCAGGAAGCAAAGCAGAATCAACCCATCTGGTATGACAAGAAATTAAATGTAAAGGGGGAGAACCCAACAAAAAGAAAAAGTCATGGCAATGACAAGTCAATATGTTTCAGTTATAGCCATCAATGTTAATGGTCTCAATTCACCAATCAAAAGAAATAGACTGGCAGAATGGGTCAAGAAGCAAAATCCAACAATATGTTGCATACAAGAAACACACTTAATTCAAAAGGAAACTCATAGACTGAAAGTTAAAGGGTGGAAAACAATATTCCACGCAACAGGAACCCCCAAAAAAGCAGGAGTAGCTATCCTCTTGGCAGATCAAGTAGATTTCAAACCAACACGGATTAAGAGAGATGAAGAAGGACACTACATCCTTGCAAAGGGAACAATCCAAGAGGAAGAGATGACAATCATAAATATCTATGCACCAAACACTTGTGCACCCAACTATATAAAACAAATACTAACAGACATGAAAAGTCAAATATGCACTAATACAATTGTAGTGGGGGACCTCAACACCCCACTGTCACAAATAGATAGATCAACTAGACTAAAAATAAGTAATGAAATACTAGAACTCAATCGAACTCTTGAACAAATGAACTTAACAGATGTTTACAGAGTCTTCCACCCCACAAAATCAGAATACACATTCTTCTCAGATGCACATGGGTCATTCTCCAAAATAGACTACATGCTCACACATAGAACATGTTTAAGTAAGTGCAATGGAATTGAAGTTATCCCCTGTATATTATCAGACCATAGTGCAATGAAATAGGAGATCCATAGCAAAAGAAACTCAAAAAATTTCATAAACATGTGGAAATTGAACAACACACTTCTGAATAACCAATGGGTCACAGAGGAAATTAGAGAAGAAATCAGACAGTTCCTTCAATTAAATGACAATGACAATACAACATATCGGAATCTATGGGACACAATGAAAGCAGTCTTACGAGGGAAATTCATAGCAGTGAATATGCATATTAGGAAAACAGAATGAGCCCAATTAAACAACCTGATGCTGAACCTCAAGCTTCTAGAAAAAGAAGAGCAGGACAACCCCAAAGCTCATACAAGGGAGGAAATTATAAAGATCAGAGGAGAAATCAATGCAATGGAGACTAAGAGAACAATACAAAAAAATCAATGAAGCCAAGAGTTAGTTCTTCGAAAGAATCAACAAAATTGACAAACCCTTAGCCAACCTTGTGAGAAAAAGGAAAGAAAAGGCCCAAATCCATGCAGTTAGGAATGAAAAGGGTGAAATTACAACAGACCCAGCAGAAATCCAGAGGATCATCAATACCTACTTCCAGAACCTATACGCCAATAAGATGGACAACACTGAAGAAATGGACAGATTCCTAGATACATATGAATTACCAAAGTTGAACGAAGAAGACCTAAAAATTCTGAACAACCCAATATCAACCAATGAAATTGAAAATGTAATTAAAAACTTGTCAATTAAGAAAAGCCCAGGCCCTGTTGGCTTCACTGCTGAATTCTACAAGACATTTAGAGAGGAACTACTGCCACTACTGTTTAAACTCTTCAGTGAAATTGAAAGGGAAGCAATACTCCCAAATTCCTTCCAGGAATCAAGCATCACCTTGATCCCCAAAGCAGAGAAAGACCCAACTGAAAAAGAGAACTATAGGCCAATCTCACTAATGAACATAGATGCAAAAATCCTTAATAAGATAATGGCAAACAGAATGCAGAAGATCATCAAGAAGATCATACACCCTGATCAAGTGGGATTCATCCCAGGGATGCAGGGATGGTTCAATATACGAAAATCAATCAATGTAATACACTATATCAATAGAGGCAAGGACAAAAACCATATGATTATCTCCATAGATGCAGAAAAAGCATTTGACAAAATCCAACATGCATTTATGATAAAAAACCCTATAAAAAATTGGAATAGATGGTCTCTACCTCAAACTGATAGAAGCCATCTATGAAAAACCAACAGCCAATATCAGACTAAATGGTCAAAAACTGAAATCCTTCATACTAAAATCAGGAACAAGACAAGGATGTCCACTATCACCACTCTTGTTCAATATAGTTCTGGAAACATTAGCCACAGCAATTAGACAAGAGAAAGAAATAAAAGGAATAAAGATAGGTAATGAAGAAGTCAAACTGTCATTATTTGCAGATGACATGATACTCTATATAGAAGACCCCAAGAACTCCACCAAAAGTCTTCTAGACTTAATAACCAAATTCAGTCAAGTAGCTGGTTACAAGGTCAACACACAAAAATCAATAGCTTTCCTCTACACCAATGACAGACTCACTGAGAGAGAAATGGGGCAAATAATTCCGTTCACAATAGCATCCAAAAATCTGAAATACCTAGGAATCATCCTAATGAAAGAAATCAAAGACCTCTTCTCTGAAAACTATGGCACTCTGAAAAGAGAGATTGAAGATGATATCAGAAAATGGACAGACATCCCCTGCTCCTGGGTAGGAAGGATTAATAGAGTGAAAATGGCCATACTTCCAAAACTGCTATATAGATTTAATGCAATTCCAATTGAGATCCCAGCAGCATACTTCATAGACCTCAAGAAAACAATCCAAAAATTCATTTGGAGCAAGAAGAGACCCAGAATAGCAAAAGCAATTCTAGGTAACAGAGACATGGCAGGGGGTATCACAATCCCCAACCTGCAACTATACTACCAAGCTACTGTGATAAAAACACCATGGTACTGGCAAAGAAACAGACTTGAGAACCAGTGGAACAGATTAGAAGATGCAGAAACAACGCCAGACACACTCAGCATCTCATCTTTGACAAAGGAGCCAAACACCCTCACTGGAGGAAAGATAGCCTCTTTAATAAATGGTGCTGGAAAAATTGGGCTTCAACTTGCCAAAGATTAAAACTAGACCTGTATCTCTCACCATGCACTAAACTAAAATCAAAATGGATTAAAGATCTAAATATTAAAATAGAAACTCTGAACCAGTTGGAACAGAGGTTAGGTAGAACCTTGAAGACATCGGTGTAGGAAAAGATTTTATGAACAAAACCTTAGTTGCCCGTGAACTAGCACAAACAATCAAGAAATGGGATCTCTTCTTATTAAAAGGCTTCTGCACAGCAAGAGAAACCACCAGCAGTGTGAAGAGACAACCCACAATGTGGGAAAAAATCTTCACCTGCTTTTCCTCAGACAAAGGTCTACTATCTACAGTCTATAAAGAACTTTAAAAAGTCAGACCTCCCAAATTTAAAGACCCAATCAAAAAATGGGCAGCTGAAATGAACAGACATTTCTCAGATAAAGAAGTAGAAACAGCAAATAAATACATGAAAAAATGTTCAACATCACTGGTCATTGGAGAGATGCAAATGAAAACAAGGCTGAGTTTCCACTTCACTCCAGAAAGAATGGCTGCTATCATGAAATCAACCAATAAGAAATGCTGGCGGGGCTGTGGGGAAAGAGGAACCCTGTTCCACTGCTGGTGGGAGTGTAGACTGGTGCAAGCACTGTGGAAATCAGTATGGAGATACCTTAAAGAACTAGGACTGGAAGTCCCATTTGACCCCGCTATTCCACTGCCGGGGATCTTCCCCAAAGAATTAAAAGAATCATACCACAGTGATATATGTGCACCCATGTTCATAGCAGCACAGTTTCTAATAGGTAAAACTTGGAAACAGCCCAAATGCCCATCAACTGGAGACTGGATAACGAAAATGTGGTTTTTTAATAAAATGGAGTACTACTCAGCCATAAAAAATGAGAAATTAGAGACATTTATAGCTAAGTGGATGCACATTGAGGCAATACTCTTAAGTGAAATAAATAGGACACACATGTGTAAATACCGAATAGTTTCTCTGGTGTGAGAAACTGAAAGTGTAAATAAGGACTAAATGTATAATAGGTAACGTGAAATAGGAAGAAAAGGGGCAAAGGGGAAGGAAGTGAGAGGGCTAGGGGAAAGGATAGAAGGGAATGGGATTAATATGAGAAAATGGAAAAATAGGAACAAAATCTTTGTAAATAGGGAGGACTGGAGGGGTGGAAGGGAGTGCTGGGCGAGGGTGAAAAATAAGAACCAAGAGAGACTATGTAAAGGTGCAAATTTCCAATGATGAATGTCATTATATTGTATACCTAAAATGTACCAATGATTAGAATGAATAATCAATAATGGAAAATAGGAAGAAAAGGTCCAAAGGGGTAGGGGTAGTGGGAGGGGCAGGAGAAAAGAAAGAAGGGAAAGGAAAAATGCTGAGAAATGGAAAAAATGGAAATAAAGTCTTTGTAAATAGGGAAGGGTGGAGGGGGTGAAGGGAGGGCTAGGAATGGGGAAAAAATAAGAACCAAGATGCATTATGTAAAGGTACAATTCCCAATGAGAAATGTAATTATGTTGTATACCTACAATGTACCAATAAAAGAATTTAATACAAAAAAAAAGAAATTAAAAACCAAAAGATATCTAGTAATCCTAAATATTTGAAAGTTAGAAACATTTCTAAATAATCTATAGATTAAAGAGCAAGGGAAATTTTATAGTATTTTCTACTGAATGATAATAAAAATACAACTTATTAAAATTCTTGGGATTTGGCTGAAGTAAAGCTTAGATGGAAAGTTATAACTTTGGAATGGGGAAAAAAATAAGAATCAAGATATATTATGTAAATGTACAAATGTCCAATGATGAATGTCATTATATGGTATACCTAAAATATACCAATAAAATTAATTAAAAAATAAACTTAACCTTAGGTAATTATATTAAGAAAGAATAAAGGACTAAAATCAGGGACCAAATACTTTGCTTTAAGAAACTAGGAAAAGAAAAGCAAAATAAGTTCCCAATAAGAGGAAAATATAAAAGAATAAGAATAAGAACAGAAATCACCAAAATAGAAAATAAACAGGGAAAATTGAAGTCAAGGCTGTTTCTTTGAAAAAACTGACAACTTCCTGCTCATGCTTAATAGGAAATAGAACACAAATCATCAAATTCAGGAACAAAAGTGGTTATTACTGTATATAATATAGACAGAAGGACAGTAAGACAGTATATATGAACAACTATGCCTATATTTTGACAACCTAGACCAAAATGAATAAATTTCATAAAAAAATAATTTACCAAACTTGGCGTGAGATAAACAAAAATTTTGAATAGTCTTACATCACTAGAAGAAATTCACTTTGTTATCAAAGAAAGGTACAAGCCCTTATGTTTTCACTGGCAAATTCTATTTGAAAATTTAAAAACACTTCAAAATAGATATAGGATGGCAACAGTAGCATACATATATATATAAAAAACTATAAAGTCTGACCAAAAAGGAACTAATTTAGTAGAATTATCTCAGAATCCAAGGATGATTTAACATTTGACAAGGTGTCACTAATTCACTTTGTTAACAGAAGGCAAGAAGCTATATTGTCATCTCAGTAAGTAGCAGAGAAAAGCACTTGTAATTAATAATTGATCATTCATTACAAATTTAAAGCAGATAAGAATTCTTGGACAGCCAAAAGCAGAACTATAAAAAAGTTCATAAATACATCTACCAGCAAATTACAAAAAATATTAAATTTGAAGGTAATACCTTAGAAATAGAAAAATGAAGTGGACTTGGACAAACTTACCTGGGTAGATTTTCAAGATATACTTTTGAATAAATAAAAGAAATTACAGTTGACCATGGGAGTACATGCCTATAATCCCAGCACTCTGACAGGCTAAGGTAGGAGAATCCCAAGTTTGAGCCTGGCCTGGTTACTTAGTGAGACCCTGACTCAAAATAAAAATTTTAAAAGGGGGGAGTAGCTCATTTTGAAGGCTCTGGGTTCAATCCCCAGTACTGGAAAAAAAAATTTTTTAAGTTGAAAGAAAAAAAATGTAGATACTTATGGCAGCATTTTTAAAACACTCCCACAAATACTATGTCCCATGGGGACATGCACAGGAATGTAAATGCATAGAAATAAGACTGGCAGAAAACACATGTCTGTTTAGGAGAGGATTAAGGAGGATTGGTGGAAGTATGGAGTATCAGGTTTGTTTAAAGAAGACTTCAGGATCATGATTTCATTTGTTCTAGGAAGAATGCAGTTTTCATGACTTTCTTAGCTAAATAAAATTATCATACCATAAATAACCACTGAAAACATACACAAATTTTTCTTCATGTGGCATGTATGAATACATCCTAGAGCTGAATTGACTCCATTTAGTAGGTTCTGTAATATGGACTAACCAGAGTCTGAAGAGAAAGTCTCTAGAGTTTGCCAACATCCTATATATCAGAGTGAAACAGACATTACCAAAACATTTCTCCCCTTTATTTCTTTCAGAATAGAATGAATTATTCCTAAGGCCCCTGAGAATTTTCACTGTATCTGAATGGTACAATTTTGACTTTTTGATTCGCCTTCACTCTCAGGCAAAAATAAGGAAGTCAACTTTTCATCCTGAAAAAAAATATGTGTTGATTTGAAGATTTAGAGATTCTTGTAGTTTGCCCCTATTGGAACTGAGCTTTGTCTAAATTGTGTGTGTGTGTGTGTGTGTGTGTGTGTGTGTGTGTGTGTGTGTGTGTGTGTGTTGAGGAGACAAGTTGGAAGATGGAAAAGTCCTTTCAAATTTCACCTATAAGAGGGACTAATTCCCACCTTACTCTGAGGCTAGAATTAAATATCAAAACTGATAAAAGACATCATTATGGTTGTATCTGGATATTTCCCCAAAGCCTTGTTCAGTCATAGGTGGGGAGTTTCAAAGATGGCTGGATTAGGGTGTGAGAATGTGAATTAAGGGTGTGATAATGGGATTACGTATGTGGATAATATAAGTTCCACCTGGGTATGGGTGGCACCAATTAATAGGCTTGTAGCCTGGATGGAATATAAGGGGACAGAAAAAGCAGGCTGCTGCTTGTTACTTGCTGCCTCCTGCCTGCTTTGCCATGGACTATGTCTCCTCTGCCATGTCACCCTGCCTTGGAGCCAGCCTACTATAGACCAAAACCTTTACAAACTGTGACCTGAGATAAACCTTTCCTCCTTTAACTTTGGGTGTTGGATATTTTGTCTCAGCCACAAGAAAGTACCTGAGACGACATTAAAGAAAACTACAGACAATATTACCCATGAACACAGATGCAAAACCTCTAAGCAAAACTTTGCCAAATAAATCCAAGAATTACTAAAAAGGTGATACTTGAAACTCACCCAGTGACAAAAAAAAGCAGATCAATGGTTGCTGGAAGTTGGGGAAAAACTGCATAGAGGGATTATACAAAGTCATAAAAGAATTTTTGGAAGTGATGGATACATTCACTATCTGGATTATGGTAGTTTCACGGATGTATACGTATGTCAAAAACATCAAATTGTTCATTTTTAAAATGTGCAGTTTATCGTGCACCACCATACCTCAATTAGCTGCTTTAAAAATAAATCTTTGTCCGTGTAGTTTTGCCTCTGGTTGTCTGGAAGAATAAAGAGAAAGCTAGAACGAAAAGGGGCATTACCATATTTTGTTCTTTTATGGTTAGATATTTGCAAATCCCTCACATTGATGACTTTTTGGAAGATGCGTTCGTTCTGTCTGATGGAAGAGCTCGACATCTGCAGTGGGACTGGAATTTGTTCAGGAAGATTCAGGCTGCTGGAAGCAATGGAGAGAAGACAGAGGTTCGGGGCATGGTGTAGAACAAAGGGCAGACGACCTTTGGTCAGAAGACCGGGCCAAGCAGATGCCGACAGCCTCGACCAAGGAAGCGAGCGGTCCACTCCTGGCGCGGCCCTCAGGGGCTGGAGGTCCCGAGGACCCGTGGCGCACAGGCAGGGCTCCTGCGCGTGTCCGCAAAGTCGCTCGCGTCCTGGAGAAAGGAAAGGGGAGCGAGGGTGCTCCTCTCAGCGCGCCTCGGATTCAGCGAGCTGGAGTCAGTAAAGGGGAACTACTACCGGGCGAGACCGAGGAGGGAGGGACAGCGCGGCCCCGCTCCTCCCCAGCCAGGGCGGGCCCGCGACCGCGCCCGCCTCTCCCGCGCCGCCCTCGTCACGCCTTGGGCAGCCATGCCCGGCCGCCTGCTGCGGGGCCTGTGGAGGCGTTGGAGCCGTTACAAGTACCGCTTCGTCCCCTGGATCGCGCTGAACCTGAGCCACAACCCGAGGTGAGAGGGCGCCCGGACTAGATACTTTCCTTCACTCAGCCCCTGACGCCGCTTCGGTCGCCGGCCAGAGGCTGGTGGAGCCTCCGGCGACCTGAAGCGGGAGCCCAAGGAGGGCGGGACCTGAGGCCGAGGAGCTGGCTGAGGAGGGCGGAGACCGAAGCCGCAGCGGGGTTTGAGCTGGGCGAGCCCATTGTGGGTGGAGCCTGCGGTGGGCGGAGCCGGGGCCAGGCCCGGGCTCTCTGAGTCTGGCGGGCTGGCGTCGGAAGCCGGTGGTGGCCTTAGGTGGGCGGGGCCTGTTTCCTCCTTTCCAGAGTGCCACTCCTCGAGGCCCTCAAGCCGGGATTTTCCTCTGGTGGTGGTGACTGTTTTCTCTCCGGTCCGCATTGGCTGGGCCTCAGTATTTGGACACCCCCCCCCCGAAACCTGAAGTATTTTAACTGCGTGAGCACAGGCCTTTTCTCTGCCAAGGCAAAGTTAGGTGCTTGAACCGCCTCAAAAAAGCTAAGCTTTATTTTCACAGCTCCATAGAAGTAATTTACGTGTTGAAAACCCAGCTGGGCTGTGAGGATAACAGCTTGGAGTAGCTAACACACAAAAACGTGCAAAAAGCAACTGAAAGCACGTCAGTGTTAGGTTTATGGTTCCTGATCTGACCTGCTAGTTTAATGGGTCGCCTTGGAGACGGACAATGTAGTGGCCCCAAGCTTGTGATTTGCAAGAAGTCAACACGGTGCTCACCAAGTAGATTAGTTTCCGCTGAAGGCCAGTTTCTGAAAAACTAAGTTTCATACTACAGAAACTCGAATTCAGATGCATCATTACTATAGAATTGTGAGAGGTTCAGGAATTGCTTCGTTTTTGTTCAGAAGTAAAAATACAATTACAAAAAATACTATAGTTATGGAAATAAAAGTCATTTAAAAAGTACATCTGGGAGAGATTGTGACAAAGGATAGAATGTTAAATTTGTCTTTGAAAATACAAGCCTATGCAAAAAGCAGTTACAGTGTGAGGGTTCTCATTAGGTAATGACATTCAAGAAGCTGTTGAGTGTAGTGAGGCGAAGATCTGAGCTACGATTTTAATTCTGCCACTTGGCGGCTTTAGGACGTTGAGTAAGTTTCCTAACATCGCCAAGGCTCAGTTTCATTGCGGAAAAGGGGTAAAGTATGTAAGTAGCTGACAGCATGTGGTATAGAAAGAGCCTTTCATAAATTGGCTACTTGTGTGGGCATTGTTGGAAGCTAGGTACCTAGAGCTACCTCAAACTATTCTTTAAGGAATTTCCTAGTTTTATACCCTAGAAACACTCAAGAATAATCTTTTTTTTTTCCAAGCCAGACTGTATCCAGCTTTATTAAAGATACTTTTCATAAACAATCATGGTATTTCAGGCAGGACATGAGCACATCGTTAACAGTATACAACTTTCAAACTCCCTTCTTGGATGGACTACCAAAAAATCAGAAAACCACTATAAAATCCAATGAAGTCTTCATTTGATGCTCTGAGTAGGGAAAGTTTAGAGTGAGGGTTGACACTTCACATTTAGCATGTTGTTTAACAACTTTTCATGAGCTGACCCTGACTTTCAGAAAATGAAATGAAAATGGCAGAATTATCAGTCTGAAGATCCACAATCTAGAAAAGGAAATCATTGTTCTTTTGGGACAGCATCTCAACGTCACTGGCAAGTCCAGAATGCTTGACACACTGGTAACATCAATTTTTGGGAGTCAGGTCCCAGTAGGTCCCTGGGCTTAAGGGAGTTAAGTCTATGCTGATGGCAGAGGAAAGGAGGACATAAAATGAACTAGGAGTTTTCCTGTAGCACAAGGCATTTGTGCCAAGGTGGCTACAGGTGTCAACATCAGGGAATCCCTCCTCCTGGGAGCCGAGAGGAAGTCTCTCAAAACTAGCAGGGAAAGGTGCTTTCTCCACATCAATCCAGCTTTGGAGACACTGTACTAGTGACATATGCTCCTTCCCCAAAAAACAACAATGAAATGTTCTGTGTGCTAACAACATAGCTTAAAAAAAAAGTAAAACAAAATTCTGCATTTTTATAAAACTTGATAAAAAAATAGTATTTCAAACTGTACAGTCACCAGAAGTACACAGTTATCAAAAATGCACACACTTCACTTGGCATCTCCAGCACCTTCAGCTTTTTGTGCCTAGTCTGTTTTGGCATCTCCATTTTCTGCAGGGTTATTCCCATCCTTGCCGGCATCAGCTTTTCCCTTTTTCCCTTTGGGTACCTTCTCTCCCTTCTTTGCAGGGGCCTTTTTAGGCTTGGGCTTTGGCTTTGGAGGAGCTGGTTTAGCAGACAACCTTACGGATCTTCTCTGTGGTTCGTCCTTCACCTTGGCTTTATCACCTTTAGCATCCCCTTCAGCCTTTCTCTTGGGCATGGTGGCGACGGCAGCGGGACGCAGGCGCTGGACGTGAGATGCAGCGGCGCGCGGCTTTGGTCGGTCCGGGGTCGTTCTTGCCTCTTCCTCACACTGCTCCACTCAAGAATAATCTTACAGTTTATTAAAGACAGTAACTCAAAGGATCAAGACAGTGTGGCTTTTATCAGTTGAAGTGTAGTGAATGGAAACTTTTCCCATTTGCAGGACCCTTCGGTATGTTCCAGAGGAATCCAAAGACAAAGTTACTCCAGATGAAGATGTCCTAGGAACATTACTGAAAGTTTTCCAGGCTTTATTCTTAAATGATCTCAATAAACAATCAGATATCTTGACTATGCTTCCAGAACCTGTTAAGTCAAAATATCAAGACCTACTGACACTTCAGCATCAAAGGGTGAATCTGGTTGACAACAGACATCAGCAGCAAAATATTTTTAAGCCAGAAGAAATTCTTTATAAAACATTGGGTTTCAGTGTTGCCCGAGCAACTAGTTCATTGATTTCTGCAGGAAGAGGTGTCTTCGTTACTAAAGGATTGGTACCGAAAGGCGCAGTTGTATCTATTTATCCTGGTAACAACTCAATTAGTACTGACAAGAGTTTCTTGTATACTGATAATACCTAGACCTGTAATCCTTAAAGAATTGAACTGGAAACCTAGGTTTCTATAGCTTTTAAAAATATTATAACTTGTGAATTAAATGTTTATAAATTATGTTGTGTGTTAGAAAGTATCCTGGTGTATTTGTTGGGATAAATGCATTTTTCTTTTACGGAAATTTTTTTTTGAGTCACTGTTTCAATTTTGAACACAAATGCCCCCTTTAATAAGTTACTTAAAAAGCATTAGGGAACAAGTCAGTTTGGTTTAGTTGATGACTAAAGAGTTAAAAGATGTGAATAAGGCTGGGATTTAGCTCAGTGGTTCTGGCACCTGCTTTGCAAGCGAAAGGTCTTGAGTTCGATCCCCGGTACCCCCCCACAAAAAAAAAGTGTGAATAAGAACACGAAAGAGTTTAAACCCATAAATAAACGAATGAAGACTTTCCTGCTTTTTCTGCCCATGGAACTTAAAGCAACTTCTTTGCCAAAGATCATTGACTAAAATGTTCATTAGAATATGTATGTTATTTGTTATACTAATGTTATCTGGTATAGTGGAAAGTGTGTGTGTGTGTCTTTGTGTGAATGTTTGTGTTAGATAGACATATACTTAAAAAAAAAATCGTTGTTATTTTATGTCCCTAAACAACTGTAAAACTTCTGTACTGCTAACCTAACTCTGTGAAGATTCGGTAAAACAAGCCAACAAACAAATTAATACTAAAATAAATTCAATAAATAGGTTAACATGGCAGGCAAATAGGAAGCGCCTTGTAATATTAATTTTCTCATTTCTTAATCTGTGAGTAAAAGAAGAAATGGCCTGAATGTCAGACTATTCCCAGATGTGCCTGCATTATTTATTAACAAAATGCATTTTGTAAAAGACTCTTCATTGATGTCATATCACACTCAATTTAAAACAAAGTATGTTATAAAACTGAACTTAAAATATGATGTTCATATTATTATAAAGCAAAATAAGCATATTTTCTTCTGTGTGGATAGTTGGTTCTGTGTTTCATCTACTACTGGGCACAGATTCTTTAAAGGGGGAAAGTAACCTAAGAGAATTTCTGGATTGGACGTAAAATGTTTAAAAAGGGATGGAGGAATTAAAACATATTCTTCCATTATGTGTTTATGTTCCAAAGAAAGATCTTTATTTGGATTTGTTTTATCAGCACTGAGGATTGAACTGAAACCTTTCATGCTGAGGTATATCCCCAGCTTTTAAAAAAAAATTTTTTTTAAATTTTTGAGATGGGGGCTCACTCAGTAAGTTTCTCTGGCTGGGCTCAAATTTAGGTCTTTCTGCTTCAGCCTTGTAGAGTGCTGGGATTACAGATATGCACCACCACCCTAGGGTTGGATTTTTAAAATTTTTACATGTGCTATAATATGTCTTTGTTTTGCTGTGTAATAGGTACAATATATCAGAAGTATGAGCCAATCTTTTTCCAATCCATTGGAAACCCATTTATTTTTAGATGCCTGGATGGAGTACTCATTGATGGAAATGACAAAGGAATATCAAAAGCTGTGTACAGGTAAGTGATGCCTGTATCCAAATTTAGTTACAGGCTATAGAATCATACTTCCCAGCCAGGGATTTAGCTCAGTGGTTCCACCGCCTGCCCTGTAAGCGCAAGGACCTGAGTTCGACCCCTGGAACCAAAAAAAAAAAAAAAAGAATCACACTTCCCATGTGATTATAGTCTATAGCATTTGAACTTTAATTTTAAAATTCTGTTAGGTGGCTGCTACGTGACAACTGAGTTATCTGATTGATTACACAAAAATTTTTAAAACAAAATCATACTTGTTTAGTTATAGTTTTTATAAAAATTCTATTTTAAGATATAAAACAGTCCCTTAACTAATACTTTTACCTGTTTCAGATCATGCAGTGGAAGAGATAGGATTGGCCCTTTAAAAATGAGTGATAGTACATGGCTAACATCAGAAATTTGTAATCCACTGGCTGTAGGACAGTATGTCAACAATTGTTCAAATGGTAAGTTGGCAATGTAGAGATCTGAGATGAGGTAAATAATGGATAATTCTCCTTTGCCATATGACCGAGTACCAAAGCCAGTTGAGTAACATCTCAGCTATTCAAAGACCTTAACCAACTGTAACTTTTCCAGGGACTATATCAAAAAGAGAATTTGAGAAAATAATAATATATATCCTTTGAAATCTTTATTATTTTGTTCTGAATTTGTAATGAATATGAACTTGATAATAAATACCCTTTGATCATTATTATTTTAGCATTTTTAGTAATGATTATTTTATCAATGTCTTGAAACAGTCTTATCCTAGGTTAATCACTAGACTAATGCAGCCTTTCTGTTGCTATTTGTGATTCACTTACCTTTTTTGAGACTTGATTTTTCTGTAGGTAAAAGTTTGATCATCTGACTACATTTAGCATGTAGGCTAACTGTGTTAGGGAGATATGAACTTGTTAGGGAGCTGTGAACTCTTAAAACCCTGAGTCTTTTATTTAAGTGTTAACCATTCTGAATTTCTATTGCCTGATATTTAAGAAGTAAACAATAAAACACATATATGTTTATTATATAGGTATATGTAAAGTATATGTAAACACATACTTTTTAATTTACTCTTTGGATGTTATTTTATTATTTATAGTTTATCATAGAGATAGGTATGGTTATAGATATATAAAAATCTAATAGTGTCTGAAATATAATACTAATTATTTATTTGAGAATGTTCAATTTAGAAATTTAATTTAGGAAAACATACATCAAGTGTTAGAATTCAATACTGTTTTCCATGACCTTTTGTCATGGCTCTCTTTCTGAAAAGTGTGTACTTGTTCCTAGACAGGCCAGCTAATGTTTGTTATCAGGAATTTGAGGTGCCTGCAGTTTTCCCTATAGAATTGAAGCAGTATCTTCCAAACATTGCCTACAGCTATGACAAACAAAGGTTAGTTTTCTGAAAGAACATTTTGTATCTTCTATCTTATGCTGTACTTAAACATATAAAATTTCTAAGAAAAAACTATATAGGTTTTTATCACTGTAGCTTTGTAATAAAGCTTGAGATCCAGAATTGTGATGTATCTTGCTTTGTTCCTGTTGCCAAGGATTACTTTTGCTATTCTTGGTTTCTTGTGGTTCTATATGAATTTTAGGATTGTTTTCTCCATTTTTGTGAAGAACGCTATTGATAATTTGATTGGAATTACATCAAGTCTATATGACACTTTATGGCCATTTTGACAATACTGGTTTTGACAATATTGGTTCTAGGAATAAGGATGGCTTTTCATTTCCTGATGTCCTCTTCAGTCCTGTTTTTCAGAGTACTATAGTTTTGTTGTTAGAGGTCTTTCACTTCCTTGGTTAAATTGATACCTAAGTATTTAATTTTTTTGAAGCTATTGTGAATGGTATTGTTTTCTTGATTTCCTTCTCGGTGTGTTCATTATTGGTGTGCAGGAATAATATTGATTTTGTGTGTATCCTGCTTTTTTGCTGAATTTGCTTCTTCTAGGGCTCTTTTGGTGGAATTTTTTGGGGTCTTCTAAATATAAGATCTTGTCATCTGCAAATAAAGATAGTTTGACTTCTTCCTTTCCACTATATATTCTTATTTCTTTCTCTTGCCTGATAACTCTGGCTAAAGTTGCAAGTACTGTATTGAACAGGAATGGTGGATAACATTGTCTTATTTGTTATTTTAGGGAAATTTAGTATCGTATCAGCAGTAGACTTGTCAAATAGATTTTGTCAGTTTGACATAAAGTCCTTTTCAGTTTTTTTAATCATAAATGGCTGTTGGATTTTGTCAAAGGCTTTTTCTGTGTCTATTGAGATGATCATGTGGTTTTTGTCCTTCCTTCTGTTTGTGATATATCACATTAATTTGCATATATTGAACAATGTGTGCATCCTGAGGATGAGGCCTACTTGTTCATAATGTATGATCTTTTCAATGATTTGTTGTGTTTTGTTTGCCTCTATCTTGTTGAGGATCTTTGCATTTATGTTTATTAAAGAAATTGACCTTCAGTTTTCTTTTTTTGTTGTTGTTCATTCTTTGTCTGGTTTTGTTATCAGGGTAATGCTAGCTTCCAGGAATGAGTTTGGCAGTGCTCCTTCCTTTCCAATTCCATTGAAGAATTTGAGGAGTATTGCCATTAGATCTCCCCTCTTTTGTAGGATTCAGCAGTGAATCCATTGGTTCCTGGGCTATTCTTAGTTGGTAGGTCTTTTATTACTGCTACTAATTTCATTGCTTATTACTGGACCATTCAGTATTTTTGTATCTTCTTGGTTCAGTTTGGTAATTTATATGACTCTAGAAATTTGCCCATTTCTTCTAGTAGCTCCAATTTATTTTGAAATAGTTACTGTAATGCTCTGGATTTTGGAATGTTCACTGTGATTTTGACTTTTTCATTTGTAATTGTATTGATGTAGGCTTTATCTTTCCTTCTTTTGGTAAGTTTGGCTAAGAGTTTGTCTATTTTATCTTTTTTTTTTTTTTGTACCAGCAATCAAACTCAGGACCTTGCACTTGCGAGACAGGCGGTGGCACCACTGAGCTAAATCCCCGGCCCCCTATTTTGTTTATCTTTTGAAGAAGCATCTCTTCAGATCATTAATTCTTTGTATTGTTTCTTTAGTCTCAATTTCATTAATTTCCTCTCTGGTCTTTATAATATTCTTCCTTGTACTAGTTTTGGATTTGGATTGTTCTTCCTTTTCTAAAGCCTTGAGGTGCATCATTAGGTTATTTGAGATTGCTTTGTTTTTCTGATATGGGCATTCACAACAATACACTTCCCTCTTAGAACTGCTTTTGCTGTGTTTCATAGCTTCTCATATATTGTATTGGCATTATTATTTGGTTCTACGAAATGTTTGACTTCTTTCATTTCTTTTGTGACCCATTGATTATTCAAGAGTATATTATTTACCCTCCATGTGTTTACATAATTTCTGTAGTTTATCTTGCCATTAATTTATAGTTTCATTGTACTGTGAAATGATAATACACATGGGGAGACTTCCATTTTATTGTGTTTATTTAAGCAAGCTTTATGGCCTAGTATGGAGTCTGTTGTGAACAGAGTACTGTGTACAGCTGAGAAGAATGTGTGTCCTTTGTTGTTGAGTTGAATACTCTTGAGATATCTATTAAGTCCATTTGTTCAAAGGTGTGGTGCAACTCTGATATTTCTTTGATTTTTTTTTGTCTAGTTGATCTATTTGTGAAGGTGAGGAATTGAGGTCCCCCACTATAATTATGTTTTTATCTGATCTTTCATGTCCAGTAGTATTTGTTTTATGGAGTTGGGTGCTCTGGTATTTGGTGTTTAGATATTTATAATTGTTATCTCTTCCTGTTGAATTATTCCCTTTACCTGTTTGTAGTGACCCTCTTTGTCTCTTCTGATAGTTTTGGCTTGAAGTCCACTTTGTCTGAAATTAGGATAGCTCCTCTTGCTTGCTTTTGGGCTCTTGTTGCATGAGCAATTGTTTTCCATTTTTGATTTTTAATCTATGGACTTCTTAAAATATTAAATATTTGTTTTCTTTTTTTTTGGTACTGGGGATCGAACTCGAGATCTTGCCCTTGTGAGGCAGGTGGTGGAACCACTGAGCTAAATCCCTAGCCCTAAATATGTTTCTTGTAGGCAGCATATCATTGGGGTGTTTTGTTTGGTTTCGTTTAGCTTGGGATTTTTTTTTTGGAGACAGGATCTCACTATGCACTGCAGGCTGGCCTTGAACTATGTAGGTCAGCCTGACCATCAACTCATGGCCATCTTCCTGCCTCAGCCTCCCAAGTACTGCAATTACAGGCATGTACTGACATGCCTGGCAAGTTTTGTTTTTTTAATCCAGTCTGCCTTTCTGTGTCTTTTGCATGCTGAATTGAGTCCATTTACATTGAAAAGTATTTACTGATTCCTATCATTTTGTTGTTTTTCTTTTGCTAATTCCTTGATTTTTTCCTTTTGCTTGACTGCTCACTCTTCTGGCTATATTCATTCCAAAGGTTCTTTGAATTCATGTCTTCATTGTCTCTGTCTAGGATATCTTGAAGTATTTGTTGTAGTACTCGTTTGGTTATGGTGAATTTAAGATACTTAAGATGCTCTAAGGTGCTTCTTGTTGTGGAAGGTCCTAATGTTTCCATCAGTGGTGCAAAATTTTTTTCAAGATCTATTAGTCTGGGTTGAAAGTTGTTTCTTTTAGGGTTTGAAGAATTTCTCTCCAAGCTCTTTGGGCATTTAAAGTTTGTTTTAGGAAATTTGCAGTAATTCTAGTAGGTTTACCTTCATGGGTGATTTGTTGTTTTTCTGTAACAGCTTTCAAAGTTCTGTCCTGTGTTGGACTTCTGGAATTTTTACTGTGATATGTCATAGAACGGTTCTTTTCTGATCATGGCTATTCAGGGTTCTATATGCCTCACTTACCGGTATGTTGAATTATTTCCCCATATTGGAAGGTTTTCTGCCATGATTCTATACATAGATTTTTTTATGCCATTCATGCCATCTTCTAATTTTTCTCTAATTCCATTTACTCTTAAATTAGTCTTCTTTGGGTCATCTAGCAATTGTATCATTTTCCGTGACCTCTTAGTTTTTTATGATTTCTTTATTTATTTATTTTGTTACCAGGGACTGAACTCAGGACCTTGCGCTTGCAAGGAGGCATGGTGCCACTGAGCTAAATCCCCATCTCTTAAGATATCTTTAGGTAAATGGTTACCTGCATTAGTCCTATCCTTTAGTTCTGACATGTTCTCTTCACACAAGTCACTTCTGCTGCCCGTACTTTCAAGAGAATTTCTAACTCCTGGATTTCTGTTTGGTACCCTTTCATGGATGCTAATTCTTTACTAAACTCATCATTTTCATTAATTCAGCTTTTTATTTGTGTCTTATTTATACTCACTGATCAATTTGTTAAGTCCATTATGTGTTCAGTCTATTTAAATGACAAAGAACAGATGGACTCTAGAATACTGTACCTGTATAGGAAAGATAACGATTTCCTCATGGAAATTGAACATATATACTGAAATGTAAGTAATCTAAGAGGAAAGAAAGTTACAACTATAAAATCCATGTTGGTTACATTAAAAATATGAGCTTGTATTTGTTTATACCTTTTTCATATTTTTCTTTTTCAGCCCACTTCGATGTGTTGTTCTTGTTGCACTGAGGGACATCAAGCAAGGAGAAGAGCTCTTTTCAAACTACTATACAATTGTCAGCTAACTTAGTGAATTAGAAATTGGGTTTTCTACTTAGTGACCACATTAACTCTAAATGTTCTTTTGTTGATCATTCTGAGTTCCACCTGTAGAAAAAATATTTTGAATCTTAACTAAGAATTGTTTTATTGATATTACAGTTATGTTCCAGTTTCATGGAAAAAGTGACTTGCTTCATTACAATTTCAAAATTTGTACTGCAAGTACAATTTAGTTGGTTTTTTAATAAACGATAGTTTATTAAATTAAAACTATTTGCACTGTAATTTCAATTTATTTTGTATACCACTGTGTTAATTTATAAAATTTTAGCCAAGCACTAGCAATTCTTATAATGTTGATGTGTACAAACTTCTGTAAAAACTTTTAATTTCACAGAATAAAAAATAGGTAAGTGTTGTCATGAGTAAATTGATGTGTTTATATATAACTTAAAAATTGTTCTATCTGGATAAGGGCAAAATATGAGGTCATTATCCTCTTTTCTTTACTCACTGAACATCCCTCCTCCCCCCCCCCAAAAAAGAATATGAGAGATTATTTTAGTATAGGAATGCAATTAAAAGATAGTGTTGATGGAAGGAATAGCTAATCTCCATGTCTGTTTTTGTGTGGACTTTTCATTAGACATGCTCCTATCCTCTCCATGCACTGAAAATGTGACTTTCTGAGGGTATTTTTGGAGAACAGGGCACTCATTGCCCACATCCTTCCAGCTTTCTCTGTGGCCCCTACTTGCTAGCAGAATGAATGTGCCCTGGACTGCACAGAGACATGAGTTTAGTCCAAAAGTGAAGCATTAGCAAGCCCGAACAGCTGAAGCTCTGACACCTGCCCTGGAGTTGTATTTAGTTACTTTCATCTCAGTCTATCTGACTTGCTCCAACTCTCAGTTCCAAACATGGATAAGGGTTTTATTGGGTCCTGCAAATCATCCTGGAAACAGCATAATCAGATTCTGACCACCTTTACTGCTGTTATTTTACCTTGTTTATTGTCATGTCAACAGCTTCCTGACTGGCTTCTCTGCTTCACCCCTGCCCCTCCAGAATAGCCCCCCAAGTGATTATTTTAGTCATATGACACACCCCTGCTCAGAACCCTATCATGAAATCAATGTTCAAGTCCTTCACATACATGATCTAGCTATTGCCCCAGACCTCACCTTCTACTCTCCCTCTTGCTCATTCCATCCCAGCATGCCTGCCTCAGGAAACTCATTCTCTGCCTGCAGAAGCCCTTCCCCAGATACCTACAAAGCTTTCCCTGTCACCTTCTGAGGCATGCCTACCATCCTATCAAAATTTACAGACCTCTCTCTACTCCCTCAATACTCCCCAGTCTACTTCTGTAATTTTCTCTATAGCAATTATGACCAGAAGGCTTACATTTACATTATAGTAAATGTAAAATTAATAAGTTACAAGAGTGGAAACAGGGAACCCAAATAGGAAGTCATTTTGGCAATGATGTCAATGAAGTCACTGGAAACTATTCTGCCTCCACTGAGCTTCTTTCCCCTAAAGCCTAAAGTACTGTTAGTTCTCACAATGGCATTTGACAGCATTTTGGCTGTATTCAAATTCCTTGTGCTTTTGTGCATGTGGCCATCCCAGATCCCTCACAGTAAGGCCCTTTGCTGAGAATGAAGGGATGTGGTTCCAGATAACCAAGGCAGAAGAGATGAGGTTTTTACTTTCATTTTTGTCCCTTTCTTGGCATTTTACAAAATCTGGATATATGTGCAGACTGATAACTGTAAGTTAAAAATGGAACCACAGAAAGCTCTAGAAAGAGCAAATAAAACATGGGGACAAAAGTGTGATAAAGCTAAGATTTCTAGTTTGAAAAAAAGATGACTACAGTTGATAAATGTATTAATAGTACATGATAGCTAACCATAAACACTATCATCTGTCAAATCATAGTATCTAATTTCAGATACCTACTATGTCTTCCTAAAAGACATCTGCCTAGAACAGTGTTTGAGACATAGCAGACATTCAGTAAATGTTTCTTGAACTAAACCAGAATCATCACTTTGGGATGGTTAGAATTTTATTACAGATGGGAAACTATTATAGATGATTTAAGCAAACCAATGAACTTTATTACTTACCTATCACATATTACTACATCTAAAATGAATTTAAACTGATACAAAATCTACTCATTTGGTATAGCTTAAGATTTGTTCATGTTTTGGCAAATATTCACACAAATCAAGAAAAAAAAGATTTCCAGATTTTTATTTCTGGAACTGTACACCAGGTATTAAAATACAACAAATACAAAATAATGCTCAAAAAAATCAGTGTTTATGTACAAATATTAAAATCAATGCAACAAGCAACTTCCTCTTGAATACCGGATACTAAAACTTGTTCTGATTGTCACTAATTTATTTCATACTCACAGGGTACTTATTTCAAACTGGGACAACTGGAATCACTGGTCATCTAAGAGGAATATTAATATCTACCATATTTAACAATAAAACTAATAGGTTCCTCCTTTTAGTGAAAAAATTAGGAACTTTTAAAAAACATAGTAGTGTCAATATTTTTATAAATTACTTCAATTTCCATTTGTAGACAATGTGCTTTGAAACTCTGGGCAAACAATCTCCTTGGTGGTCAGGTTTATTTGTTAATTTACATTCAGAGTTGAAATATTTACTACAGACTTTGGTTAAATTAAATAGTATCACTATGCTCTATTAGATCAATGTTCTTCAATATTTATGCCCCTCAATTTAAAAAATTAAAAGGAAATGATTGCACAATTCTTTGACCTAATTGTACAGACTTTAGTTTTTTAAAAAACAGTATTCTACATCCTTCAAGTAAATTCAGCAGTTGACCATGACAAGAGGAAAACTAAACATTTAAAAAGCTAGCAGGAAAAAGATGAAATATGACTAACAAAAGTATTGCTATAATCACAGCACCAGTTACACTTCTAAATGAATCCACTGTCCTCTTCAAATTCCCTGTACATAAAAGATTTATCAGCCAACACTGCAGTTTCTCACCATGAATTTTTGGTTTGTTCATATGAAAATAATGCGGCCAAGGAAAAAAAAAAGAATTTATCACAGTTTGTTATAAGAATTGTGCTTAATACTTAATAATAAAGGCATTGTTTTCTTCATATGATTCCAAATCAGATATTTTCATATTTCCAAATGCAATTCTTTTAATAAACAGTAATAAATTCTGTTAAAATGTTTAAACGGAAAGAAAAAACCCAGTAAATCCAGCTTTTAAAAGAAAATTCAATAAATAGCTATTTTACATGGATAAAGTCATAGTGGTACAATTTATGAATGTCACATTAAGCATGCACAAAAATGGTATTATACATGGCAGAAGTAGTCAGAAAATATTGAATTAGGTCTAAAAAGATATGAAGGATTTACACATATATACAAAAATCTTGCAAATTATTGCCTCATTTTAACAAGGAATTAAAAGTAAACGTTACCAGCTAGTTAGCCCTCTCTAAGAGGCTAAAATCAGATATCGGCATTAAAAATCTATTACACTAGCTGGAATTTATTTTTCTCTCATATCATTTTCTGGATTTTGGTCAAAAATTATTTAAATAACTAAAGTGTCCATTCAACTTGCTGATAATCAAAACTTTAGACAAGAAACACTGTTTCCATCTTATATCAAGATCCCAGCAATGCATAGATAAACTGAATATATTACTGCATCAGCTAATGAGAATGGGCATGTTTATTTAAGTGCAACTGGTATTAGCATTCAGTCATCTTTGAGTAAATTATTTATACAGACCAGCCACTGTAAACCTGGAGTGAAAATTAAAGTTTTAAAAATGGAAGCTTATGGCCAGTATCTTACTAAATTATAAAAAGTGTACTGATTTTTAACGAAAGATAAAAGGGTCAAAGTTTAGCACAACACAGCAATAAGAAGCTGACAACGTGGATAAAAATATCAGAAAGCAACAAAGAGCCCAGGCTACCCATATATACTGTGTGCATACAGGAATGCTAGACTTTAGTTGTATAAATTAGAGACTGATTTTAAGTTATTAATTTAACTACTTTTGTCCACTGTGCTAAACTAAATTTTATAGTAAATGTGCTACTGCGTAAACACTTCAAAGCAATCTTCATTAAAATGCTGCAAAGAAAAACAAGAATACATATCATCCAAAACTAAGGATGTCATTGCAGTTCACAGTTTGTATAATAAATACCCTCCCTTTCAATCACTAAGACCACTACAGCCTATCTACTCATCAGCACAACCTTGAAGCAACTTACATATATTAGCAATGCAGCCAAACATTTAAGTTTTTTGCAAAGCAATACAACTAGTAAAAATCAAAACTTTTAATTAAGACGGTGCAAAAAATAATTGTTTTAACTGTACTATAAAAGCAAAGCTTATTTCCTAATACTGTATTACATACTGTTTTGATTCACCTTATAACTTAAAGATGCATGTCCTTAGGGCAAAAATGACCAAAGTTTATGACGATGGCTTCTCATTCACAATGTTTGAAATAAAAAAACTAAAGTCTGAGATGCATCTGAATGTCTATCACTTTTTAAAACTTGAAAGTGGTAACGTACCATTCTATTTCAGATAGGAACTCACATTTTTCAAGCTAAACAAAATAGCTTAAATATACTTCAAGGTTCTACTGCATTATGCATAAAATCTAGAAGTTCCTCTAAATATTAACACTTTGAACTGCAGTGCTACAAACTTAAGAGGTGTCCCAAAATGTAAACGATTGAGTGGTAACATCCTAGGCTTTGTAGACAGTGCCTCAGCAAGTCAACTGCCTCAGGATAAACTAAACTATCACTGACCATTATGATTTTTAAGATTACAATTTGATAATAATGGACAAAACCCCAAATGAATATCACATCTTCAAAATACCAATTTTTTTAGCCAATAAATGAGATTACACAGAAATATCCTGGCAGTAAATTATCAATTCTGTGTAAGGTAGCCCTGGTCTAAAATTTTGAAACAGGATCCAAGCAAAAGTCTTCATAATTTGCATACAGTTCCTTGCGCTGGCTTCCATGAAGATGGACTTGCTGTTTTGTAAACTGAAGTGCTCTAGGTGAATAACATGAGAGAAGTTTCCATTTAAAAAAAGTCCTTGCATGTTTGTGCAGTTTAAAGAAAGCTTACTCCTGCTTTTATTAATAAAGAAATCAAAACCCAAAAAATGCTACATTGAGCAGGGACTGGGATTGGTACCTGTAAACATTGTTATTCCACTGCATCCATTTTGGCAAAAGGAATTTACATGAAAAGAAGCCACACCATTCAGTTCAGAACATCTGTGCTGGTTTTGAGCTGGTGGCCTCTGTCTACAGGTTTTAAAATTGGGTATGAAGACCATGGGAACAAAAATAATAGAAAAAAGAAGGGAATGGGGAAGAGGTACTAGGGAATGAGGAAGAGAAGCAGAGCTTAAAGCTGCACCAGAGTTCAATCTTAGTTCCCAACTCTGCTGATCATAGTTCATTTCCACATTTATGGATTGAAAAATGAAAATACTCTTGATAAATCAAGATATAGTTCTATACATACAGACATCACTGATGTCATAGTGAGAAAGGTTCAAACTTCCAGTGAAAGACTATGCAAACCTGATAGCTCCCCTCAAGTTTACTTGTACTGCACACCCACTGTCTCAGGCTCCTCATGTCACTCGGAGTGAAGGGCAGCATGCTGATGCAGAGTATGGGCACTGATGAAACCATTAGTCTCGTTGGCAGACAGACTGCCAAAGTCAGCCACAGAGACGGCCATTTTGGCACTGGTGATATGATGTGTGTGATTTTCAAAGTCCACACCCAAATTATTTACAGAAACTTCATTCATAAAGGATTCAGGGACAGCAATGCCCATTTTCAATCTCTTTGCTGGTCTTTCTGATTCTTCACTGCACATATTCATAGGATTTAGCTCTGAGTGATAAAATCCAGTCTCAAATAAGTTAAAGCAATCATTTTCCCCATTGCTGGGCAGGGTGAGTAATTCTTCCGTTACAACAGGCACATGATTAACTTGTCCACGGGGTGCGCTGCCTAGTGGAGGAAAGCTGTCATCCAAACAATTCACATCAGTAGGGTTGCAGACGGTTGCTACACTGTTGGTCAAAGCTAAAAAGAAACAGAAAATGGTTAAGTAATGGTCTTAGAGATGTAAAACAAATTAGACACAATTTTACACCATGCTTTATTAAACAACACAAAAAGATTTTCAGTATACCTGTCAAGTCACTGGCAGTGAATGAATTAAGAATGTTCAGCTGTTGATCAGGAATAGGCTCAGTCCTGTTAGAAGTTAAGGCTGAAGAATTTACTGTCCCACCCAGAGCTTCTGTTTCATCTACCAGTCGATCCATATAGTCCCTGAAAAACATACACCAATAATTTTATGACTATCATTGGTTTAAAAAAAAAAAAATCACTGCAGTCAAACCCATAGTACTTACGTAACTCCAGGGTGATGGTTATATCGTTTCTTTCCAAATCTTGTCTGTTGAGCAAAGTAATCATAACGTTCAGATTTTTTCCACATATAGTAGAATGCTACACATTCAGCAACTGTTCTAGTTCTCACCTAATGACAAAGGTAATTTTAAAACACAAATCAATACACTCAACTGATTTTTTAGCAATTTTCTTCCATGACACTGAAGCTTCAATTCATGGGTCTTATTATTCTGTTCTCCCAATTACAAAATTTTGAACACCTTTTTTAAAAGAAATATTTTGACAGGATAATGAGGCAGTTTCCAAAAGTCCAAGGTTAAAAAAAACAAATCAATAGTTTATAAAACTAATGTGTTTCTTTTTTTTTTTTTTTTGGTACCAGGGATCGAACTCAGGACCTTGAGCTTGCGAGGCAGCCGCCGGAACCACTGACCTAAATCCCCAGCCCAAAACTAATGTGTTTCTAGAAATTATCTCACATTTACTAGAAATCCTCCAAATATTTTTCTTCATTGAACTCTCACTGTGATTCTGACTATAGAAGGGATTCTTTATTTTTGTTTTGGTTTTTTTTGAGACAGGATCTCACTATGTACTTCAGGCTGGCCTCTAACTTGTGGTGATCCTCTTATCTCAGCTTCCCCAGGGCTGGTATTACAGGCATGCACTACCATGCCCAGCTAGAAGGGATTCTTAGCCTTGGATTAACCAAACCGTAACAGGTCCATGAGTGATTTTCACTGGGATCTATTAATTCTCAAAATTATATGAAGTGCACTTTTCTAGGAGAACAGCCAATTATCAAAGAGTTCCACTATGATTATGACCTTATGGCAAAGGGATCAGCAACCTATAGCATCTGTATTTAAGATGATTTGCTAGCTGAAGATGGCTTTTTCCCTCCAACATTTGGTTCTTAGCTCAAAAAGATTTTGGTAATAACAGTAATGGTTAACCTCATGAACTTGGCTCCACATCCAAACTAGAGCTGCTCTGTTATGTGTAGCCACAGGCATGAGTTCAGACATATGGGCAAAATTCTTTATCTTTACTTCTTTCCCACTTAATCAGTATTCAATAAAGAAGTTTTAGAATTCTATCCTGAGCCTGAGAGAACTGTGATGTCAGATCACTAATAAAGGTTCAAGTTTTTAATCTAAGAGCTCCAGGCCATGGATCTGATTCAACAGTGAGTCACCACAGGGAGTGCAGGCTGTCTACCTCACTGCTGTGTCCCCAGTGCCTACAGTGTCTGGTGAGTAGAAGATGTCACTGTCACTGGGGTAAATGGACAGAGTAACTTCACATCACCGCAGAACTGATGGCTGGCTGGCTTTCTTTCTTTATTTTTGTACTGGGGATTGAACTCAGGACCTTGCGCTTACAAGGCAGGTTCATTGCCACTGAGCTAAACCCCCAGCCTGATGGCTTTATTTTGAAGGGGCAACTCAGACTTTTTTTAAAATGTTATTCACCACATTAAATACTTCATCCATCTCTGAGAAAACTTTAGATTTTATTACACATAAAAGCATGACATTTTCAATATCATAAAGGAAGGTGTAGTTAATGCAATAAGACAAGAAAAAGAAAACGTACACAGACTATTAAGAAAAAAAAACTTTCCCATTCACAAATGACATAATAATCTACACATTGGAGATCCCAAAGACTCAACAACTCCTGGAACTAATAAACAATGATAGCAAGGCTCCAGGATTCAAGATTAATGCATAAAGTCAATTGCTACATACTAGTAATGAACTGAAATGTAAAATAAAAAATATAATTCTACCTATATTAGCATCCCCCAAAATGAAATACTTGTATATAAGTATAACAAAATAGAGGCAAGATCTATATGAAGAAAACTACTAAACTATTAAAGAAATAGAAGAATTAAATGGAGAGATAAGTCTATTTTCATGGATGGAAAGGCTGATTAATGTCAAAATGTCATTGCTTCCTTACTTGATTTGTACATTCAGCTCAATTCCAATAAAAAGTCCAAGTTATTTTGTGGATAATGGCAAACTAATTCTATACAGAAAGGCAAAAAACGTAGGACAGCAAATCCAATATTGGAAGGAAAAGTCAAAAGACTGACATAACTAATTTCAAGAATTTACTATAAAGCACAGTAATCAGGACAATATGTTATTAGGGAAAAAACAGATTAATAGGACAGGAGAAGGAGCCCAGAAATATACCTACACAAATACATTCAACTGATCTTTGGCCAAGGAGTAAGGCAATTTGAAGGAAGAAGGAGTCTCTGGACATCTATATGCAAAAAAATGAATCTAGATAGGCTTTATAACTTTAATATGGAGTAGTTTTAAGTTCACACCAAAACAGAGCAGAAGAGTATAATTATTATGTATTGCCTGCTCCCATACATGCAGTTTCCCCCACTATCAATATCCCATACCAGAGCAGTTATTAAAACTGATGAACCTACATTGATAGATCACTGCCACCCAAAGTCCATTACATTAAGGTTGGATTTTGGCAACCTGTACGTACTACAGTATAATACTGAATACCTTAAACTCCCTTAAAATCCCTTATACTGCCCCTCCTTATCCATTCCTTCTGCCTAACCTCTAGCAACTAGTGATCTATTTACAGTACCTTTGTAGTGTTGCCTTCTTCACAATGTCATATTGTTGAAATTTTGCAGTATGTAACATTTTCAGATTAGCTTCTTCACTTGATTCCTCATTTTTTTCATGGTTTGACAGCTCATTCTTTTTTAGTGCTAAATAGCAATTCCACTATCTAGATGTGCCACGGCTTATTTATCCATTCAACTCTTATTAGTTCCTTTCAAGTTTTGGAAATTATGATTAAAGCTACTCTAAATATCTGTGTGCAGGTTTTTGTATGGACGTCAGTTTTCAACCTATTTGGGTATATACCAAGGAGCAGACTGCTAGACCATTTAGTAAAATTATGATTGGCTTATAAAAAACTACCCATCTTCCACAAATGGTTTCACCATTTTGTACTGCCACCAGCAATGAATGAGTTTTCTTGTTCCACATGCTCCCCAGCATTTGATAGTTAGAATATATATATAGTGTATACACACATACACACACACACACACACACACACACACACATTGCTTTAACTAGCAATGTTTCTTTTTTCAGCAACTGTAGTTCTCACTGCTGACTAGAAAAATGTTTGAGGCCACAAACCTCTGAATAGTTTGGAAGGAATCAAAAATCATGAAAGATTAAGAAATCCTAGAAAGTATACTGAATCCATTTTTTTTTTTGAGTAAAATATTGTGACTGTTTCTTTCAAAACACATGTGAATATTCTACCATCCCATGAGCAGGCTATGGAATGAGCAAATTCCTATCCTGTTTAGAGGAGTATCAGAAATGTTAATGGTGTGCCGGGGATTTAGCTCAGTGGTTCTGGCGCCTGCCTCGCAAGTGCAAGGTCCCGAGTCCAATCCCCGGTACCAAAAAAAAGAAATGTTAATGGCAGGTAACATTTACAAATTGTTGCTTTTTTTCTTATTCAAATAACTTTTAAATTAGTTGTTTATTCACTGTAATTCGTAAGTAATTTTTCAGTACTAATTTATGTAACTTACCTTATTTTTCTGTATAAGATGAAAATCTTTCCCATAAAGCACAAGTGCGTGTTCAAAACTTCGGCATTCTTCTTCTGTCCATGCAGTCATTCCTTCTAAAAAAATTTTTTAATGAAATTAATTGCCCTCAAAACTCTTTTATGTGAATCACTAGCTTATTTTCCCTGTAGAAGGCCATAAACTCACTCTTAACAACTCTCACATGTACACATGCACATAAATATAAACATATACTATACACAAGTTCAGTATGTGAAGTAAGATTACCAAAAGTATGCATACTACTAAAATACAGAGTCCCACCAAAAAAATGTACATACACTTAAGGACAAGAAAAACAGTATGATGATTTTTAAACAGATGCTGTTACCCTCGTATGGGGGACCCCGGAGGATATCACGTATCTCAGAAAACCCACTACACTCCTGGCCCTGAGAGAAAAAATTGAAAATGCATATGCAGCAATCTCAATGACCAAGGTTACCCAAGCAGCAGTCTCTGAAAGCTAATGACCACCACTCTGAGCATCTCTTGTAATTATAGAGGCAGAAGGTAACTTGTATTAATCTCATAATGTCTCAATACATCTAGTATTAAATTATTTATACAAGTTCTTCTTTTCCTGAAGTCCACACACATTTTTTTGGTGGATTCCATAGAATAAAAAAAGTAAACAATTTTTTCCTTGGCACTATAGGTTAAGAATTTAATGATTTCTTAGAATAATTTCTGCTTATTTTCTAACTTTTTCCAACAATGAGTGTACAATGTTTTTAAATTAGAGAAAAAAAGAGCTATTTTCTTTATGGAATGAAAAAAAGCCTTACTTTTATCTTACATCATCACCACCATAAATTCTTTACAAACCATAAACTAAATTAACACATATTTATTTAAAGTTAGTGACTGCTATACTATGGAAATATAAAAGGAATAAAAGTCTATACTCTCAAAATATTAAAGCTCATTAAATTTCCCAGCAGATCTTAATGTTGATCCATTAAAAATCTAGTTGAAAAGACCTGGAAGGTCATTACAAAGACTAGATTTATTTCTGAAACCTCTCATTCAGTGATACTGGGAGCCTTATTCTCAAAGTGACTAACAATAATCTACAATAAAGGCAAAAAATAATTTGAAATATAGAAAAACCAGTATTGGGCCAGGGCTTTAGCTCAGTGGTTTCGCCGCCTGCCGTGCAAGCACAAAGACCCGAGTTCTATCCCCAGTACCAAAAAAGAAAAGAAAAAGAAAAACCACTATTTAGTTTTTCAAAGTTTTTTGACTGCTTAAAATACTACTTTTTTTTAAAAATTAGTTTTATTGGTACATTTTAGGTATACAATATAATGACATTCATCATTGGAAATTTGTACCTTTACATAATCTCTCTTGGTTCTTATTTTTCCCCATTCCCCTGCCGTCCCTTCAACCCCTCCATCCCTCTCTCTTTACAAAAACTTTGTTTCCATTTTTTCATTTTCTCATATTAATTCCATTCCCTTCTTTCCTTTCTTAAAATAATATTTTCAATGCAGCGGCTTTAAAAAAGGAAGTATTTCAACAGACTATCTCAGCCTACAAATTTTAATGTACTACTTTCAGCTTCTGTATTTTCCCAAGCCATTGATAGGATACTGCTAAGAATTATTTTCACTCCTATATATACTTTATAAAAGCTGTCATACACAATCCATTTATATGACAAACAATTCTGAAATAAAAGTTGACTATTTTCCTTGACATGCATAAAAGAATCTTAGCACTGTAAAAATCATGTTATATGATTACTAAAAATGTATTTCTCACTATAATCAATGGATTATGTATATGTTTATTTTTTAAAATCTTCACACTCAATGCCATTTCCTGTCTGCTTTTTAAAAATAGAACATTCTTTTTCAATGAAACTATAAAATCATTCTTTTTAATTACTTTGGATATACTGTCATCTGTGGGGTCTGCTTCGTTCTGTAACTTTCTTCAAGAAAGTGGAGGTAAGGGGCAACTAATTTATATTTGAACAATTTCTGGTATGTCTAAACATAGAGGGCAAGAAAAAAAATTGTTTACTAGGAAGATGAACAGATTTTTATGAAAGTATTAAAGAATTGCTCTGTCCCTCACAATACTTTGTTTATTCTGATCCCAAGTGACATCCTGTCATCTCCCTCTCAAATCCAAGTGTTTCTGACCTTGAGATGCCTTTCCATTGCAGCAGTACCTTTCAATTGCTTCCTTTATATTATGGTTAGACTTGAGAAGCTCATATAATGCCTAGGAGAGAAGGGGGAAAAAATTCAATAAAAATTACCAATACTTCATATCTAAAAGTATTTTAAGAAATAAGCATATTGTAAGAGACTTGACAAACACTGCATGAAATGCTACTAATTTCCTGACATTTGAAGATATGTTCACTCTGACACTGAGTCTATATAATTGACCTGCAAATTAAAAGTGGTACCTCATGAATTCATTCATTCTTACTCTGCTTCTCAGAAGTTATCTATAAGAATCATTCTTTTTTTATTCTCAACTGCTGGACAATTCCCCTATTTTAGATTTGTTTCTAATTAGGAAGAATTAGAATTGTGTACCTGTCTCTTCAAGTCATTTCCTCCCTGTCCTTAATAAAAGAGAAAAGTAGCAAGCCTGGAATAAAAGAGCTGAAACATCAGTGACTAGGGTTTATAATGGGCTCAGTTATGTCAGTTAGACTTTCTTCCTATAAATCTGTTTGGAATTACAACAGCAGACAAAGTTCAGTCGAAAGCTAAATAATAATCAACATTCTTTTTTTGGGGTACCAGGAATCGGAACTTGGGACCTTGTGCTTGCAAGGCAGGAGGTGGAACCACTGAGCTACATCCCCAGCCTAATAATCAACATTCTTAAGTGTCAAAAAGGTGAGGGTGGCTCAGTATTAGAAAAACCTCTTAATACATCAATAGATTACATTTAGAAATGATCATCTCAACAGCTGTATTCATTAAATGTATTCATTAAATGAATACTCATTATTAATAAAAAACAAAACAGTAATAGTTAAAAATAGATACTGATTTACTATAGTAGTGTCCATGGTAAGAGAAGGGAATTATTATTCTTCATGCTAAAACCTTACATGTATTACTTCCATCAAAAGGAGGTCCCAAATCACTACTACTACCGAATGTCTCTGAGAGGTATGGCTAATGCATGAAGATATAACAGGAATAAGAAAGAAAATGACATGAAGGGAAGAAAAAAAGTATAATTTAATATTGACTTTGAAACTAGAAAACCACCCCATGAATGTATATAATTATGACTTGCCAATTAATTAAAATAATTATTAATTTAAAAATACTAGAAAACCAAAGAGAAACAACTGAAAAATCAAAAAAAGTTTCACTAGCTTAAGATACAGTAAATTTTTTAAAATTTTTGATTTCTCTATCAACAACATAGAATTATAATAGAGATCTTGCTTACAACAGCATTAAATACATGCACACACACGTAAAATACAATGAAGAATTTAGCTAGTGTGATAGACCTGATGTTCAAAGAAAATCAAAAATATTTGAATGATTAAAAAAAGTCAAATAAATGGAGTGAGAGAATGTTCCTGGAGTGAAAAGATTAATGTCTTAATGGTATAAATTCTTCCCAAATCAATCTATAGACTTAACAAACTATCAGTACAAAATGCCAATGGGATATCTTTTTGGCAGCTAAAAGCTATTTTGAAGTTGAGCTAGTATGACTTCCTTATGCTACTTGGAAATACAAGTTTGAGTCTACTTATTTCTGCGTACTAATCAGTCAAGAACACCTAGCCTGAGTATATGAGTTAAAAAGGTACAAAAAGAGGAAAAATGATGTCAGAGGAGTAAAACAAAGGGCATTCAAAAAACCCTTAGGAATCAATACTCCCACCTTCTCATCTCACATGTCACCAGGAGAGTTTGTGCCTCTATCTACAGGCACACAGGGCTAAGCAAATACTCCTAAGTAAAATTTACAGTCTAAAGATAATACCAACTTTTAATCAGCTCCTGGATAAAATTCAAGAATAATTCAAACAATATCATGAAATCTGAAAGACCAACTAAAGAGAATGTTTAAATAAAAGACACTAAAAGTACAAGATAGCACATGAGGTATAATAAAAAAGTGATTAATTTTTTTTTTTTTTTGGTACCAGGGATCGAACTCAGGACTTCCCACTTGCAAGGCAAGCGGCACAACCACTGAGCTAAATCCCCAGCAAGTGATTAATTTTTAAAAAATGAATTATAAGACATTTTGACATTAACTCCCCTCAAAACACCCCCCACACACACACACACACTCTGAACACACTTCTCCCATTCTTGCCACTCTCTGAAGCAGTTCTGGAAGTCTTCTTTTGTAAGTACCTTTCATTGTGCTGTCATGGCTTCCTTGATGTCTTGAATCAACTAAAAACACTTACCTTACATGGTCATTTTGACTTTTGGGAAGAGCTATAAGTCCCTTAGTGCTAGATCTGTTGAATGAGGTGGATGAAAAGATATCATGTTTTTATGAGCCTGCCTTTCCATTGGATGGTGTTATGGCTTGCATGTAGGTATTTCCCCAAAGCTTGTGCTCATAGGTGGGGTTTTTCCGAGCTGGCTAAACCCAGAGTGTGTGATGCTTGTATTACGGGTGCCCCACAATGGGTCTGGGTGGCACTATCCAAAAGGCAGGGTGCCTGGAAGGGATAAAAGCGATAGAAAAAAGGCAGATCTGCTGCTGTTTCTGCTGCTTGCTGCTGCTTCTTTGTTCCACTGCTGTCTTTTGCCTGCCAAGAACAGTTTCTCTGCTGGGATGACCCTCTGCTATGCCACCCTGCCTTAGAGCCAGCCAACTATGAACTGAAACTTCTACGAACTGTAAGCCGAAATAAAACTTTCCTCCTTTAACTCTGGGTGTTGATTACTTTGTCTCAGCAACGAGAAAAGTGACTAAAAGACAGATTTTGGTACCAGGAGTAGATACATAATGCTTCTACCAAAAGTATCATCCGTGGGCTCACAGAATGCCTTGTCTACCATCATGGAATTCTATACAGCACTGCCTCATGCTCATGGAATTCACTGCTCTTACCATGCTCCTCATCATCCAGAAGCAGGTGGACTGACAGAAAAGTGGAATGGTCTTTTGAAGACAGTTATAGCACCAGCTAGATGGCAAGTGTTTGCAGAGCTGGGGCAACTTCTTCAAAAGGCTGCATATGCTTTGAATCAGCATCCACTATATGGGATGTCTCCCATAACCAGGATTCACAGGCCCAGGAATCAAGGGGTGGAAGTAGGAACACTACTACTCACCATTATCCCAGTGATCCACTAGCAAAAGTTTTGCTCCCTGTTCCTACAACCTTATGCTCTGCTGGGTTAAAGTCTTAGTTCCAGAGGGGGAAAGGCTTGTACCAAGAAGCACAACACTAATACCACTGAAATGGAAACTAAGATTTTCCCAGGGTCATTTTGATCTCCTCATGCCTCTGAGTAAACAAGTCAAAAGGGAGTTACACTGTTAGCAGAGGTGACTGACCCACACTATCAAAGGAAAATTGGACTATGACTTCACAGTGGATGAACAAAGAATGTATCTGGAGTGCAAGAAATCCCTTAGGGTGCCTCCTAGAATTACCCTGCCCTGTTATTAAACTCAATGGCAAACTACAACAAACCCGAGATAGAATGAAAATGGTGTCCAGACCCTTCAGAAATGAATGTATGAGACTCTCCACTCCTGTTACCAAAATCTGTCTTAGTCACTTTTCTCGTTGCTGAGACAAAATACTTGACACCCAAAGTTAAAGGAGGAAAGTTTTATTTCAGCTTACAGTTCATAGAAGTTTCAGTTCATAGTTGGCTGTCTCTAAGGCAGGGTGGCATGGCAGAGGGGCATCAGAGGAAAAACTTCTTGGCAGGCAGAAGACAGCAAAACAGCGAAGAAGGAGTAGCAAGGAGCAGCAAAGAGCAGGAGCAGCAAAGAGCAGAAGCAGCAGAAGACCTGCCTTCTTCCTGTCCCTTTTATCCCTTCTAGGCTACCCGCCTTTTGGGTGGTGCCACCCACACCCAGTGTGGGGCACCCTTAATCCCAACATCACACACTGTAGATCCAGCTAGGTCCAAAAAGCCCCACCTATGAATGCATGAGGCTTTGGAGGTACATCTAGATACAAGCTGTAACAGATGGCACTCAGCAACAGCTTTAATCACATCTCATAAACACTCACAAAAGAAGCCATCCAGCACTGCTTCAGAAAGTGACAATAATAACGTGACAAATGTCTTTGAAATGAGGGGGAATAATTAAAGGAGGATTAATGAAAAGGTGTCTTTTACTGTAGTAAGTTTTTTAATTCAAATATTCACCATATAGTTTGATCACACCTTGTATAGTCATCAAGAATGAGATAACTAAGATTAAATGATTAAAAGGATCTAAAATGGTAAGATACATGTATATATATATATATAAAATAAGACACGAAACTATTGTATATAAGGTGATTACCTCGAAGTCTCAGAATTACTTTTTAGGAGGACCAGTATTTTGAAAATTAAAATAGAAAATATCTATCAGAAAAAGAGACACCCAATTCTCATGTAAGAAACAGCTGAATCAAATGTAAGAAATGATAGCCACTGTTCCAACACGAGTGAGTGTACCTGTTCATTGTCCCTCGTGTGTGTTCCTGCAGAAATCTTATCCATTGCTTTTTCATTTCCAGTTCTTAATGATGTCTCAACAAGGTACTCCTTAACTTTGCTCTCCAAAATCACGTCAGGACGCCAAAGTAACTGGTCTTCACTTTCATAAACTAATACAAAAAATTCCATTAGCTCATCTGTAACAGTGAACGCATTAAAAAATGTACACAAACCATTCTTCTGCTTCAATAGGCTATCATTTGGGATAAGTATCCAACTCTTAGGACACCAGTAATTAGCCTGTAGGTTAGTAGGGCCTTTACTAGCAAAAAAAGATTTTTTAAAAAAACTTTCGCTGTCAGCAGCCAGAGGAAGGTGCTGTTTCAGTGGCTGGATTATGGCCCAGTAAGAGGCTATTTCAAAAAAAGTCTAAAGCAAAACTCCATGTTAGCATCTTATCTTTTTCTAAAGGCAAGGTTTATATGACCTGTTAAATTTTTTAATAACCTCACTGGAATTTTCTCTTGCATTCCCTAAGTGGCTCTATGAAATCTCCAGATTAAAACTACAAACAAAATAAATGAACAAAAATAAATAACAAAATAATGAACAATAACAAGAAACCAAAGGAATATTTTTCCTTTACTGATTTCCTCTCATAAAGAGAATTTTTACTTAAAGGAGGAAACAGATTAATCACATCTCCATAGGGAGGTTTTTGTTAAAAAAGGGAAACAGTAAGAGAAGTAACCATTCTACAGTCTCTTAGTGACTGATGTACTAATGAACAAAATGTCACTAAAACAAGGTTTACAATTTATCAATCTACCCTACCAACCTTGCCCAAAGACTACTTTGTACAAAAAAGTAATATGATGACCCAAGTATTTATCTTAGTGCTACAAGTGCAATTTAATCTTCAAATGTATAATACTTAATACAGCTAATGAAAACAATTTATTGATAGCTCACTATATACCAGGACCATAATACATTTAGAATACACTTATATTCACAACTATATAAAACAGATACTATTTCCAGTTAGCAGGAAAGTTAAAAATGAACTGTGCCTATGAAGTATGAAGACTGACATTTTACAGAAGTTTCTAGAACTACTTTCTTTACCTTTTGGTCACAAATAAAATAGGTAAAATAGTTACGGTTAATTTCCTCAGAAGATAGAGAAGGTTCATCTTCCCTCTTGAAGAGAAAATTTTACTTCCTGTATGTCTGACTTAAGGATATATGACGGCTAAGCAGGCACCTGGCTCCAGGGGTATATGGCATTGGGGGGGGGGGGGGCGGGGTAAGAGGTTGATACAGCTCCAAATCATCAGCTTTCTTTGCTGCCCCTGGAACAACTGTCTTCCATCAATTTGAAAGCTGTTTAGAAGTTAGTGGCTCCAAGGTACTTATTTCTTCCTTTAAATAGGGATGACCTTGCATGGTATAAAGCAAGAAAAAAGGACTTGGCCATGTGGCTTTTGCCCTTGTGACTTCACAGGGCTGAATTAACTCATTAGAGAAGACTAGATGCCCACAGAAATACTCCAAATCTATTTGGTTCCCAAGATCAGCTAGGAAAGCAGGCTAGTATTTTTATTTTCTACCACTTCATCTCCTCCATACTTTCAGAACTACATTTCAAATCTACCAAAAATGTGAGGGAAAACACTGTACGTAAGTAGGGGTGTATAGCAAAAGCAGGAGAATCTTTACATTCCACCTCTGGTTCTTTTAGGACTGGGGCAAGAGAATGTCTCCCAGTCTCCTTTCTATTTAAGATTTTCTTTCCACAAGATTGTATCTGTAATATCCTCCCTACCTCAGGTGAGGAGACCTATCCATTTCTACCAAAGCAGGATGCAAGCTCAGGTGTGGTCCCGTAGGAGTGTTTTCACTGTTTGAACACTGGCTGGGAAGCACTGGGTATGTGGGAGGGGCTCTCAGTCTTATGGTTACTTTTGATACACTTTTCTTAAGTCAGGTCTAAATATGCTGACTTTGAAAGCTCCTCTGATCCCAAATCTATCTTTATATGGCCAAGGTATATAATCAGATATTTAAATAAACACAGTGTGATACTAAACAGTATCACAATCAAAAGCTTTTCTTACCTTTCTCACAACCATCATACTCTCCAAGATAAGGGGGAATCTCTGCCTGATACTGTAAACCAATCATTATTTCCTGCAAGAAAATTCAGAAGTAAAAACAACATATTGGTACTGGCGATCAAACTCAGGACCTTGCGCTTGGGAGGCAGGCAGCAGCACCACTGAGCTAAATCTCTGGCCCCAGAAATATTTTTTAAAGGGACTTTAGTCTAAATGGTTTACTAGTTTATGAAGGCAATTCAACTTACCTTCCTTAAATCTTCGGGTGAGTTACCACTGTCTGTTTCAACATCTTCAACCTCCGATTCCTTATCACCATCATATGTAGTATTTGCTTAAAAGAAAATATAAAAAATTTTTATTGCTGAATTTTGCAGGACTTGGGAGAAAGCCTGTTATAGTGTATTTTATAAAAACTTGTTGAATAAATTAGATCACCATAAACAAGTACACTAAACCTGCAGTATTTTCACAATGACACCAGTCAAAACAAGAAGACACTGAAAACTCTAGTAAATTATATGGTATCCTTATCGTTAGTGTGTCTCTACTTTGAGAGGTAAGAGAAAGCCACTGTGACCATCTTAAAAAGAAAGCAAAGGACTGGAGTTATGAAAGAAACAGCATTAAGTACATCAAAGTTGCTTTCTGTGTACACACTCATAAGCATGTAATTTGTTAAATTAAGTTTTTCCTACCATAAATCACCTAAAAAAAACAAGTGAGATTGTATATAAACACTTGTTCCAGTCCAAACTCTTTTAAATGTTATTGATGAACACTAAGGGGTAATACCAAGAGCTAAAAGGAAAAAAAATGAATCAGCAAAAGTAAAAATACTTTTTAAGAAGCACTGATAAGTTTTCAAAACCAGAAGAGCAGGCCAGGGATTTAGCTCAGTGGTTTTGCTGCCTGCTGCGCAAGCGCAAGGACCCGAGTTCCATCCCTAGTACCACAAAACAAAAAACAAAAAAAACCAGAGGAGCAAGGGCCTTTTAACAGAAACCCAAGGAAAGTCTATACAATTTCATGGTTGTACCAAGATGAGTTACCACAGCAACAGATGTGCCTTGCGAAAGAAAATATGTGACTTGCAAAACTAAGTGAATGCTTCATTTTAAACAGCATATTAGTTCACCTTTATCCAAATGAAAAGGTTTTAATCTTGTTCAGATATAATAGTATTTTATTTAAACTATGTAGAGCATTAAGAATATTCTAAAATAAACTACTGACTACAATAATGTGTATTCAAGCTATAGTTATCACTGCTATTAGTAATTAGTAATGGTTAGGCTTCTTACATCGTAAAGGCCTAGGGAAGAAATCAGAAGTTTCATGAGAAGTCACAGATGGTGTCAGATCATCTGCAGAAGACTGAGTTTCCTCATCATCGCCTGATAATAGGTCTTTTGCTATTTCTTCCTAGAAGAATAAGAAAGCAGTGCTTGAGTTAGAAATGAGTACATCGCATTTAGAAAAGTGGCTGTATTTTTATAATATATAATTAAGAACTAGTTGACATCTTTGTTTTGAACAGAAAAATCTAAATTTCTATATTTCATGTACATATATAATAGCATTTAATATTTATATATCTAATATCATACTGTTAAGTAAGAATAACACAAATACAATTATCCACTTACAACAATTTACCTAATTTGCGCACAGAGAATTTAATGTGTACAGAGAATTTATTTGAAGCTGAAGCTAATTTCTGTGAGTTTACAAAAGTAGTCTAACTTCTAGCGGAACACTGGTGGTGCATGCCTATAATTCTACCTTCTGGGGAAGGCTTAGACAGGAGAATCACCAGCACCTAGGAGGTTCACGGCCAGTCTAGTCAACACAGTGAGACTCCATCCCCCAGAGGAACAAACACAAACAAAAACGTGTGACTTAAAAAAAAAAAATGTGACTTCTAAGTGGTTAAATTATATTCACTTTCTGCCAACAAATTTTTTTTTTTTTTGGTACCAGGGATTGAACTCGGGACCTTGTGCTTGTGAGGCAGGCGGCGGCACCACTGAGCTAAATCCCTGGCGCCCTGCCAACAAAATAAAAAAGTCAAACCAATGTACAGCTCTGACAGGTAATAGTTTTAAAAGAAGCAAGATTGAATTACTTTTTATATTAATGCCATCAATTTTATGCCTGGTAGTATGCACTCAGTACTGAATGATAATGGAGATTAATTTAAGGTCTGTGGTATATCAATGTCACATTTACTAAAGTGTGGGAACAACGTAACTCACAGGAAGAGGTTCTAACATGTGGATTCCTCTCCGTCTGAGACATGAAAGGCAAGGAGAGCTTTCCTGGGATATGCCAGCAGAGCCCAGGCTGTATAGGTTTTCCTCAGCACAGTGGGTCAAGCCACAGTGTACACTAGAGACTGGTCATAGTGGCCTTGACTGCTGTGGCCACTCTCCTTCCCAGAAGCATGAAAACAGAACCATTCCACACCTAAGTCAGCTTGCCTTGAAGGCTTCAGGGGTATTTATTCATCAACCATACATGTTTACAGATCAAAAGAAGTTAAGGCAAACATCTAAATTTAGATACATATGTTTACAAAGAAAAAATACAGAATATCAGGCATGCAAAATATTAAGAAGTCACTACTATTCTTAAATAAACAGTATGATTCATGCCAAACAATGGTTAAACTAGTCATGGAAATGGTAAAAGCAATGGGTCGGCAGCAAGTTTACATTTTAGGATTATAAAAAACTTTAAATAAAAGAAACTATAATAAAAATTGTCAATGATAATGGATCCCAAATTCTTCTTTTAAATTCAGGTACTTACTTTGTCTAGTGTCATATCTGGTAGTTCATCTGCAAGTTCACTCGGGGAACTATTTGCACTAGAATTTGTAACTGCTGGAATTGTAGATTCATAGCCATAGAATGCCAACAAATCTTCTAGAGGCATGTTTCCTTCCTAGTCAAGCCAAGGCACAAACATGAATTCAGCAGCTATCATAAGAATGAACTTTAGGTAAACTGCAGTACCCATAAGTTCATAAATCACATGATTAAAACAGCAGTATCAATCAAAGCCAAGTTTTAGTTTTTCTTTTTGTATTATTGTCAGAAAATAGATCCAAATTCCTAAAATTATATGTAATATACTAACAAAAGCCTAATAATATAATTTTAAAAATTCTCCAGATATCTGCTCTGGTGAAGATCCTTTATTTAGCTTTCACATTTGTATAATGATTTGCCCTAAAATATTCCAATTAATCAGTCAATTACTAACTTCATGAAATTTGTAGCTTGTTTTCTTGCAGTTAAGAAACAGTTAACCACTTTGCTTATTCTTCATGTTAGAAGATACCAATAGGAAACCTTGGCTGAGAGGAAGCATTTACTAACAGCAGTATAGTCATCCTTTTACATTCTTAACTATTACACAGATTTTATGCCAGTTTTATTTTTTCTTTCCATAATAATTTTATGTATTACTTTATCCTTACATATGAGAAAACTAAAACTTAGCTCTGCGTTCAAGTCCCGGGCTCCCAAGTTCTCTTATTAACAGCACTGCTCTGATAAAAATCACACATTCTGCTCTAGTGCTGCTGCGTTTCTGGTAGTAGCACCTCTGACATGACATACAGTGACACCCAGCCACTGTTTCATCCCACTAATCTATCTGAATACACATGCTACGTTTCCTTTTAAATAGATTTTAACTGATTACTAAAGTGAATACAACTATTTATAATTAACAAATAAATAGCTTCAAAACAATATATTCATAAACCAGTTAATTTGCTAACTACTTTAAGATGTTTTTGTCAACAATAGAGAGGTTTTTAAAGCTTGTTTACTGGTTCAGTTTATCCTTTAAGACAAAACACCTAAATTTAAGAAGCAAAAATCATGTAAATACTAACGTAGAGTGTACAAAATGAGCTGAGAGAAGCCATCGATAACTCTGAGAGAGCTTCTGAGTGCCCACCAGGGCCCACAGGTCATTCAGACTCTGCGAGTACCTAAAAAATCTAGCCTCCACCTTTGCAGGTATGGAACTCTTATATATCACTGTGCCTAACTGGAGATAGAAGCATGGTAAATGAACTCAGAATGAGCCAAACGGTGGAACGCTAATTCATAAATTTGTAGAAACAGTAGTCTAATGACTGTAACAATCATGTCACTCACAAAATTCTTTCAGTTTGGGATTAAAGTTTTTTTAAAAATAGCTTTAGGAACTTAAAGAGTCAGCACAAAATGAGTTGGACAGTAGGAAAGACAGTTTACTTGCATTAAGGGGAAACCTCCATGGATTATCTTTTCCCAAATCAAAGAATCCCCCAACATTGACCAGAATTCAATTTATATTCTCTCTACAACGACCTATTCCCTTTGATTGATACTGGTTATACTATAAGAGTTGATGGGGTTACAGCCTTTGCCAACCATCTGTTGACATTTTTCCAAAACCTCGCAATAGAATCCCACCCAAGCTAAGATGACAATTTGTACTTATTCTGCACTTACTTCATTTATTATTATGATGGCCCACATTTCTATCATTTATTGACTTCTCAGTACTTTTCTGAAGATTACTGGCTATGGATATTGGAATTTACAAAAAATCTCTGCTCTCAAGGAATTTAGTACTAATGAGAGAAAGTGACAAGTAAATAATCATAACACAATATAGTGGCTGCAATGACCATTCTGGAATTGGGGCTATGAATTTTTGAGTACAGAAATAGGAAACCTACAACCCAGGATAAATGGTATGAAATAGGAAGATACATATAGAAGGTGAGAAATGAGCTAAGTTTTGAAGAAGAGAACTGTAACAGATAAGGGCTGTGCCCCAAGGGTGTGCGGTCCCACATCAGTGACAATAAATGAGCACTGATATGTACAAGAGACCATGATAACTAGTTGCTAATAAAAAACACAGGCTTTGCCCTTCTACAGCTTATAGTCTGGGAGGTACTGACAATACACAAATATAGTGAGTGCAAAGGAAAGACAAAGGACTCAGAGATATAGAGTAACACTGGGAGACCACTTTCATAGGATAGGAGGGAAAGACATGACATGATCTTTAGTTCAGAATGAACTGAGACACAGCTAGTCCTGTAGCAGTATTCCAAGCAAAGGAGAAGACACAATGAACCTGAAAGTGGTTTCCCACTAAGCTGAGTGGCAAAGTACATTGAGTAGGAAGAAGAATGGCTCAAGAGAAGAAAGGCAAAAGAGGCAGAAACAGACTCCAGAGGGCCTCATGGCCAGGAAAAAAAACTCAAACTTTATTCCCAGGGCAATGGGAAGCCATTGGCAAATTTTGAGAAGGAAATGGCATGACATAATTTCTTTTTAAATTATTACTAGGCAGCTGCATGAAGAAAAGCTGGTAAGGAGGCATGTGGAGAGATAGGGAGACCACTTAAGGAGCCTTTTGCTGGCTCAGGACAGTGATACAGACATGGAGAGAAGTGAATGGATGAGATATTCCACTCTAGGGTAGAATCAAATTGGTTACCAGTTGTGAGAGGGAAGGACAGCTCTGCAGATTTCTGTCTGAGCAATTGACTCGAAGGTGATAACTTTTAGTGAGATAGTAAAGACTAAAGAAAGTTCTCAAAGGAAAAAAATTAAGAGTTCTGCAGAGGACACAAATTAAGTTTGAGAGAACCATAAGACACCCTAGCAGAAAAGTCAAGTTGGCCAGCAGCCTGGAGCTCAGAGAATCCGGCTGGGTTAAAGATATAAATCTGGCATTCATTAGCATCTAGATGGTATTTAAAGCCACAGGAGTTGATGAGCTCACCCACAGAGACGGCAAAGAGGAAAAAGGGGGTATATTTTTTATTAGAACTTTCAGACATATTACCCTATAGGCAACAACATGGTTACAAAATTTTAAACATGACTTACATAACATTCTAAGGGAACTACAAGAAAATTGCTTGTGTATTATTAACGGAAAAGTTTCTTAGCTTGACGGACGGAATGAAATCAACACAGGAATCTAAACAAAATAATGAGATTTCTGGCCTGAGAAGTTACGTAAGTATAGCACCATTGTAAGAAAGAAACACAAAATAAACTCATAAATGAATGATGAGTTTAAGATGAAAGCTGAAGCAGAAAGATGAAGCAGCAGGCTTTACTATTAGCACTCAGAAAAGGCAGAGTGAAAAGATGGCTAAAACCAAGGAGAGTATTATCAATTAAAATGTAGGCAAAGAAAAAAAAGGCCTATATATAAGAGAAGATATCATCTGAGAACAGAAGTAGAACTAGAAGAAAGCAGGATTATGTGAGCTAAGGAAAGGGAAGTGTAGAAAAACCAGGAATGAGCACTTGAGTCAAATATCAAAGAAAACTTAAGTGAGATAAAGTGACAAGAATTCTTAGCATTTGGCACTCAGGAAGTATTGATGATCTTACAGTAAGTGAGGCTGAAGAAGCCAAGCTAAAGAGTGAATGGGAGGGGAGAAAACACAAATACGTCTCTGAAACATGGCTATCAAAGAATGAATGACTAAGAGCAACACAGGGAAAAAGGATAATCTTTCAAATATGGGAAATATGAAAGTGGGGTTCTATGATGAGATTTTTTTAAGTAAAAGAAGAAACTGATGGCAAAGTATTGGAAATCTAAAAGCTAGCCTGTAATGTGGCAGATAATTCTGGGATTGAAGGGAAAGTATATAAAAGTTAAGTTGGAAGGAGGGGAATGGGAGATTCCTGGTAAGTCACTCATAAAAACTCCAACTTTCTCTATAGAGAGACAAGCATGATCATCTGTTGAAGGAGATAGTGACAGTCTTAGTGGAACCCTTATTACTAAATTCAAAGGATACTATATATCCCCCATAGAGGTTAGGGCCAAAACACAAAATTATTGGTACTAAAACTTTCAAAGCAAAACTGAAAAAGGTGAGCCTAGTTTCTGAAGCACCTTACAAATAAGTTTTCTACTGGAGCCTATTTATAATGCTCTCAGTCCTTGGAGGCATAAAAACAATTTTTTAAAAATTAAATTAGTAGGCCAGGTATTTAGCTCAGTGGTTCTGCCACCTCCCTTGTATGCGCAAGGTCCCAAGTTTGATCCCCAGTACCAAAAGAAAAAAAATTAAATTAGTAAACTTCAAGATGTCTGAAGCTCTATGTAGCTACATTAACTTAGAAGTTTGATCTAAACCCTCCTCAGCCACCTGGGTAAAGGGATTTTCTTGTCTTTTTCTTGGGCATTTTGTTGAACCTATTTAATTTTAAGGGACACAGTTCATCCTAGTCAAATTTATAAATAAACTGCTTTGCAAGACAAAGGGTCTACATTAGGAAGAGTAGATTTAGAGGCAGAGGACACACTAATTGCTAACCATTACCTTGGGCAAATCACCTAACCCTTCTCACCTCCATTTCTTTTATCTGTAAAAAGGAAAATACTATTATTTCCTTGATCCTATGATGCAAACTCTCACATATCAGAAATTAGGATGCACTCCATTACCAACATAGTACTGTTCCACCACATGTTCATCTATGCTATTTCTAAATCAATGGTACCTCCAACAATCAATAAGGTCTCTGAGCCAAGGAAATAGTGCCAATACTCATCTAATATACCTGAAGACATTGCTGGATAGGTTAAATGAAATTATGTGAGGTGCAAATCAATTTTAGTAACCACTACAACATGGCTGATACCTTGCAAAACAGTATATATGTATTTTTTTAAAAGCACCTAAAGGGCTGGGGATTTAGCTCAGTGGTTCCACCGCCACCTGCCTTGCAGGTTCAAGGATCTGAGTTCGATCACTGGTACAAAAAAAAAAAAAAAAAGCACCTAAAGTCTAAGTGGTAAAAAAAGGAGATTTGGGGGCGGGGATTTAGCTCAGTGGCTTCGCCGCCTGCTGCGCAAGCACAAGGACCAGAGTTCGATCCCCGGTGCCAAAAAAAAAAAAAAAAAAAAAAAATTTGGAAAAAAAAGGAGATTTGTTTTTAAACTTTGTAATTTTGCTTTTCTGAAATTTTTTCAAAATTTTAAACATTGAGGGAATCTATATTAATAAAAGAATGATAAAAATGTCTCAAAAGTTCTAAATCTATATTTAGGACTATGAAAAGCTCTCAAAAAGCAGTAACATGAAAAAATAAAGCAAAAATATGACTTCACTGTATGTTAGTATGTTTAATAACTAAAATATAGTCATATAATCTACACACTACCCACCCTAACAGCTACTATGAGAAAACTGATTTTGTACTTCTCTTATTTTCCATACTATAGGATATACTAAAAATCTGCAAACACTAAAATACAGGGCATATTTATAGTCAAGAATCAATCAAATTTATTTGCTGTGAGCATGAAAATTCACTCATAATTTTTGAAAATGAATATTAACATCATGTCCCTAGGACTGTTAACACATACCAATATCTAAATTACTGTTCCAACAGTAAAAGATTAATATAACAAATATTTTATACTGTATAGAAATAATCAAAATATAAAACTTCTAAAACTTTATTGATCCTTACTCTTTATATTTGTGTCTCTTGCTATTTTTTGAAAATTCTTTTCCATGTCTCATTAAACATCAACAAAGCATAGAGACCTCATCCACTATAGGTCAGCAGAAGAGGGCAGCTAGTCACTTGTAGAAACAGCTCCTTTGGTCCACTGCTCAATGACAGGAAAAGATTAACCCTCTGAATGGAGACACAGTGACTGAGTCTTCTCTTGAATTTAAAGATCTCTTGTATTTTGCTAACAAACAAAAAAATGTACACATACATACAGAGAAGTTGAAACATTTAAAAGCCTATAATTCTGAATATACAAATTCAATGATATATATGATAAAACAAAGATTTAATCACCATCATTTACTAGATAAAATGAACAGCTCAATTAACTTTTCATATTTTTTTGTATCTTCCTCATTTTCTTTTTTCTTCTTTTTTTTTTTTGGTACCAGGGATCGAACTTGGGTCCTTGCACTTGCACAGCAGGCGGCAGAACCACAGAGCTAAATCCCTGGCCTTCATTTTCCTTGTTTTAATATCCTTTTTTTTCAAGACAAGGTCTGTCGCTCCAGATTGATCTCAACCTTGTTGGCTCAAGTGAGCTTCCCATCTCAGCCTCCCAAGTAGCACGGACCACAGGTGTGTGCCACCAACACCCAGCTCAATTTCCTTTTGAAACTTGCTAACACAGACTAAAGCAGGTATTGATGCAATCTCTGGAAGAATAAAACCTAGTCTGAAAAATAAAACTTTACCAGCCTATAAACACCTCTACCAGATCATTCACACTCATGCAGTAGTTAACAGAGTAAATGAAATTTAGTTTCTATTTTACTGACAAACAGCTATTTGCATGGCTAAAATGCAGTCCTCCAGGCATTTCTATCAAACATTTTCTTATATCATGTTGTAACTAGACTGTCTCTTCACCTTTAATGACAAACATATTATCAAGGAAGATGTACTATGAGACCACCTAGGACTTCCTGTCCCATGCCCACAGCAGTGTCAGTGCTGGAGAATGTTCAAGGTCACATCCTGGATTCAAGCCTGTTGAGGAGTAGGTGTGTGGGGGTGGCCTGCATCTTGACTTCTGCAGGTCAGGAATCCAGGAACTGTGTGGCTAGATGATTGCACCTCCTAGGGTTGTCCTGAGATTTGCAGGCGTGATGCTGCTGGGGTTGCAGCAGTGCAAAGGTGAGGACACTTTTTAAACTACAGGAAAGAAGCATTATCTTTGCTAAGCTTTCCCTGAACTTGCACACCAGGTTAAATTATCTTTCCCAAAATACACACACACACACACACACACACACACACACACACACACACACTTTTCTCCCATATCTCTCAGTGCTTCCCCTCTTTCATAGTTGTATTTCATGTTAAAAATCTTGTTCCTGGGCTGGGGATTTAGCTCAGTGGCACCATGCCTGCCTCACAAGCACAAGGTCCTGAGTTCAATTCCAGGTATGGTACAAAAAAAAAAATCTTGTTCCCACTTGTCACCCCACATTCAACTCTAAGTTCCTGGAGTTCAAGAACATTGTCAAATTGTTCATTTTTGCAATCCTAGGATGTACTACAGACCTTGGCTTAGCAATAATGTCAGCTGGACTGTAATTCTCAGTCTAAGCTACTCCCTCTTAGAAATAGAAAGGGACTCCCTAGATAAAGACAAGCAAGGAAGGGCATGAGACTCTTGGGCATCTTTTCTCAACAGGCAACATTTTATTATCCCCTTGAAAAGAGCGACAGGCAAAAGACTTCTACACCACTTGAGTATTTCATAGCAATTTTAGCTTTATATTCCTGACTCTATTTGACTTTTACAGGAGATACTTTTCTAAGTGAATAAATCTAACTACAATCATGCTGGTTAATTGGCTAAATGAATGAATGTATTTTGAAAATCTCAGGTCTCCGGAGCAAGCCTGGAGTCTAGGCCCTGAAGAACCTGCCTTCTGTTTCCCTATGTATTTACATGAAGGGAAGAAACATAATACACCAATCCTGCCTCAGAAAGATAGTAAGCAGAAGTTACATAAACACATGCTTTGCTCTCTTAAAATAAAAGAGGTGTGAGAACTCAAAGGATTAGTATTCAATATTACTCTGAAAGCTTTTGTTATTCTGAGCTGATTAATTTATAGGTAAGTGTAAGCCTACAGTTTTTCACAGTGACATGCTATGGAGACCTCCCTCTACAAACCTAGTACAAATACAGGTTTAAAATACAGTTCATTTGAATTTATATTGACTTTAGGTTTAAAAAGTTAAACTACATTCAATCCTGCCAACTTTGAAAAGATGACTGGAAGGTACAGGATGGGTGATTACTAATTTACATTTGAAAATGCAGTAAAATCTTACCAATTTTCTTACACTACTGACTCTAAGTTACCTTGAAAGAAAAAAAAAAAAAGACTTCTCTCTATATTTACTGTAACATTTTAAGTTTGATCCTCAGAAGAAAAGTGGTAGGATATAATGAAGAGAGGGCTGGGCTAGAACTCAGAACTAAGCTTAGGGTCAAAAGTTCTTTATATTTCTATTTTCTTATTTGTAAGAAGACCAGGTACCTACTTGACTATGCTGGTGTAAGTTTAAAATCAGGTTAACAGATATAATTTTTAAAAATTAAATGTAAATGTACTTACTAGGCTACTCTCAAAACAATGAAAAAATAAGTAACATTATATAATGAGGTTAAAAAATACAGATGTACACTTTATTTTTATTTCAGGTAGACTGAAAAATACAATAGAATTTCAAAATCTTTACAGAAAGTTTGCAATAAAATACTAAATAAAATCATTTACCTTTTCTAAGTCTTCAATTTCAGAACTGAAGTTTTTACCTTCCTCCATCATTTCTTCTTCTTCAAGAGTCCTTTCATCATCATAATCATGAACTAACATCTCAGCAGTGGGGTCAAAATCATGATCCTCAGAAGACAAAGACCCAACTAGAATGAAACAAACTGAATCACTTTAGATGTTAACAGGGATATTTACAAAAGAAAATAAAAATTTGTTCTTCCGCCAGTTCCTTTTAATGTTTACATGTGGGCTTTATTAAACAAATTTACTATGTACTTTACAGGTTATAAAGAAGACCACATGGCTCTGAAAAAGTATCTAAATGAGCAAAAGAACAAGGCAGGGTAATTTACAAACACTTTTACAAGGGCTCTAGTCCATGAGCAGCAAAGTGATTTAAATGGGGTGGTCTTAGATAAATGTCTAATAGAAAAGCAGTCAAATTTGCTTATTAGTTAAATAGATTTGTTTAAAAGTAATAGCAAAATGTCAGAAGGATTACATTTCCATGAATGGAAGACAACACAAGAATCTGCTATTCACTAGGGCTAATGCTCTGACAAAATATTAATTTTACTCAAATTCTTAGCTTCAAATGAAGACACAAAGCTCAACAATATTTGACTTATAAGACAAAGAGAAGTTTTTGAGCAACAGGTATACAGAAATTCAGTTTTTAAAAGCACATACACATCTGGATGTGCATACAGATATGTATTTTTACATATCTGTAAAAGTATTTCAAACTCCTAGTATTAATCAGGCATTAAACTGCCAAGTCTATGTTTTACACTGGGTTACTAAAAAGTTCTTAGGATTACATGAAGGAAAAAAGAAAATCATATCTGAATGTTTTGGAAGATATATCACATTGCAAGTTGTTTTGGTCAATTCATATTTTATAAGATTGTAATAATACTTTTTAATAGCAAACATGAAGTCAATACAATACTTAAAAATCCAAAACAAAATCCATAATCCCAAGAGAATGAAAAAAAAAGTATAAAAAATAAAGAGTTCCTCCATTTGTTTTACTTTATATCTAATTCAATTAGACCAAAAATTGTCAAAGCAGGGAAGGAAAGTAGAATCAGAATCTGGAGGTTGGGGAAGAGGATAGTAGCATATTCAACATAAAATGTTCAACCTACCACCCTTGTGATGGCCATGACATCTCAAGTACTGCATGAGCCAAGGGTGGCACCTGGGGCCTAATTTGTGGTAGTCCATTGTTAGCCTGCAGGCTCGTGAGGCCGTTTATGAGCCAGACTGGCCTGTAAAGTGTGAAAAAGTGGTGTGTAATGTTCCTGCCTGTAGCAAGCCCTGATTTAATACAATAATTTTTCCCCTCCTCAAAAAAAATGACCTATTTTTAGTCAAGTTATTTAAAATTTCAAACTTTAAGCACAGTATCAGAGAATTACCGAAAGACTGAATGAGGCCAAAATTTTTTTCAGCATGGAAAAACTGCAGATATAATTCAATGTTTCTGATTCTAAGTTCTGAGAACTCTAATAATTAGTTCCTAAAATAATACAATATCTATGGGACTTAACAGAACATCCACCATTACCAATTTTCTTTTCTGTGGAGATCTTGGAAACCTATATGGTTATGACAAAGTGGGATGAAAGAGAAAGGCCTAAGGGCCTATTCCTGACTTTGTCCTTAACATTCTGGGACCTGAAGCAAGACATTCAAACTTTCTGGGTCTAGTGCCAGTTTTTCATTTGTAAAACACTCAGGTTTGACTGAAATGGCCTAATAGTCCCTTCCAGCTTTAAAATTCTCTTTAAAAATTGGCAAATTGATTAAAAACAGGTTATATGTGTCAGTTTAGACATCAAAACAACACTGCCTTCTAGATTTTTTAAGATTGTAACTTCTTAAAAGTAGAGAGTGATGCAAAATGGAAAAATTCCATTATCATCCAGATGTTTGGCATCATGTACATAAATATTCTTTCCCTGAAATCAGTCATGACAAAGAAATGTTTGTTTCAAAATGAGTAAAACTTCTTAAAACAAATTTTAAACTTGCAAATTTTTTAAAAACAAATTTTAAATGTGGACAGCTTTTTAAATGATCACAAATTCCTTCTATTTGGTATTATTTTATAATACCTTAAATGATAAGAAAGACCTTGAAAGTTGACTAAATACAAAAAAGTAATACTGCAAGGAAAATGGATCGTTCATTCTAAGGCAATATGTTGCAATGAAAGACTTGGTACATCCATGTTCCGCTACTAACTTGGTGACTCTCAGCACAGACAGTAATTAGAAGTCTCCCTCACAGTCAAATAAAGGAGGCGGACTAGTTGATGAGGGAAAAGTGCCAGCCAAAAATGGAGCTGGAAAAGGGAATGAAAAGTTGAAAAGCCTTACATTTTGCCACAAGAGGAAAGGTCCCACTGCAGACATGCTGCAAGGGTTTCACAATGCTACGTCGTGCATATGTGCAGAGTTCAAGGGAGAGAGTCCTTTGCTTTTATCAGATTCTGACAGGGCTTTCTGACCCCAGAAAGTTTAGGAAACATTGTAGGAGATGATCTAAGGTTGTTTCGGCTCATCACTTTTCTGTGCCAAATTTGAAAGATGTTTTTATTTTAAGGATAGCTTTACCTCTTAGTTTTTAACTTTAATGCAATCTGTAGATATTTCTCAACTATGAAATAAGAGAGAGGAAATGGGTAGCTATGGCCAATCTAAACTGCCCCAAAGTTCTGGCAAATTTGGGTCAATTTTTCCAAGAAACCAAAGCTGATTTAGGATTCACTTATCTGGTCCTGGAGGGCAAAAGAGACGTAGAACTAAAGCTATATTAGTTAAAAGAACACTTATTGGTCAGTAGCTTAATAACAAGTTGCTTTTTTAACATCAAAAAAACCACAATATAACTGCTTTCTGAAACAACTTAATTATCAAATGTACAATGAAATTGTTAAAAAACCAATGATGAAAAAAATTGCAGGATAAATTTTTGTGCGGAATCCTTCAGCAACACATCTTTGAGCCCCCTTACCCTCTGTGACTCTACGAAGAGGTAAGAAAATACGACAAACCTGGGCTCGAACTTCCAAAAGAAGCCTAGGGGAGAGAAAGAAGAAAATGCGAGGTTAGATCGCTCAGCCAGGAAAGAGGCAGCGCTAGCAACAGGGCGCAGAGGAGGCGGAGTCGAGCGTTCCTCCGCAGCTGCCAAAAAGTGCAAGACTTAGCTTCGCTCCAATCGCTCCCGGCCCCTTTTGGGCCCCCTCTTGGCTGCTTCGCCTTCCTCCCCGAGTCCCCAGTGTACAGACTCGCAGACCTGGGATGAAGCCCGCTCTAACAACCAACTCCAAGTCGCTCTTTGGAGCTCAGCAAGTTAAAAAGCGAAGCAAAATCCATGGCAGTCGACTCGCAGGATCAGTCCCTCATTCTCGGTATCTCGGGAGTACCCCAAACCTCACCTAGCTATCTGAGGTACTCAACAACTCACAACACAGCACCTTTTCTAGGAAGGGACTGACTCTCCGAGAGCGAGTCCGCCCCTTCGAGACCCGGAGCCCAACTCAGGGGCTGTCCTCTGCTCCGATCCTAGGCTGGCACCAGCCAGACGCGAGCCCCCATCCTCTTCCGAGTCCAGAGATCTGCCCCTCAGTCCCGGAAATACTGGTTCCTTCCCAGTTCAGTCTCGACCCCGGCCCGCCAGCTCGCCCTCGCCCCAGCGAGCTCCTGCAGACCCCCCTCCCCCAGTCCCGGGGGACCTGGCCCGGGCAGCCTCGCTCGTCCAGCCTCTCCCCTTCCAGCACGGGGGATCGAGGGGGTATGGGGCTGCACTCCTGCACAGGGCGCCAAGGGTCCTGGCCCACCCCTCTCACCCAGGGGCGTCTGCACCTCCCGGGCTGCGGGGCGGGGAGAGCAGCGGCCGCGCATCCCGCTCGCCTCGGCGCCCAGGGCAAAGTGGAGCGCGCGGCTCCTCCGCGCCGCGGCCGGGGTCCGGTGGGCCGGGAGCTCAGCGCGCTCCCCGCCGAGGGCAGTGGCGCAGCCCGGCCGCGCCAGGGGGTTCGACCGATTTCCACCCACCCCGGCCCCGGGAAGCGGTGCGGAGGGGCTAGCGGCCCGCGGCGGCGGTGGGGAGCACCGCACGGCGCCGTCCCTGGGCAGAGGCTCCCTGCGCCGGCCGCCGCCTCCGCCCCCCCCCCCCGCAAGAGTCCAGCCGGGCCGGGCCGGAGCCTCCGCGGCCTAGTCCCGGAGGGAGACCGCTCCCGCGCCCGCGCCCGCGCCCGCGCCCGCGCCCGCTCCCGCCCCCCGCCGGCCCCGCCGCGGCCCGTCACCGCCCCGCGACCCCCGCGCCGCCACGCCGCCCCCTGTGGGTCCGCAGGATGAGTCATGGGTCCCCGAGTTGGCTGGGGGGTTGCAGGAGGCGGCCGGCCGCCCGCCCCTACCCGGCCGCTCCTGCCCGGTTTCCCTGCTCACCTCCGCCATATTGGTACCTTTAGGGCGAACGAGCAGCGCCGAGCCCAGTCCCCGGATGGGGCGCCTGAGCCAATCGCAGCCGCCGCCGCCGCCGCCGCCGCCGTGGTCCGCCCGGCGGTAGAGGCGGCCCGGCCCCTTATAGGGCAGCCCAGCCCGCGACGCCCCCGGCCCGCTCACCGCCCACCCTCCGGCGCCCCACTGCTGTCGGCGCCCCACCGCTGTCCGCGCCCCGAGCCCCGTGCCCGCCCGCCAGGCCGGCACCCGTGCTCCCCCGGCCCCTCTCCTCCCAGCCAGAGGAAAGAAAGTTCCTGCGAATTGCAGGCTAGCGCAGGCGGACGGGCGCAGGACTGGGCCACGTCCAGCCAGTGGAGGTCCGAGAGCGGAGGGGACTGAGGGGCGACTCCTGGCCGCTCCCGCGCGGGAGGGCGTGGGGGAGCTTGGCCTGGCCAGGCGCTTGGAAGGACAACTCGGTAGACTTCAGTGAGAAGAGAAGGCAAGCGATGGGATACGCCGATGCACAGGAACTAGCCCTAGGTGGAGATGGGAGAAGTGGCCAGGGGACCCCAGGGTCGGTCCAGAAGGGTACAGGCCAGGGATGCTAAGGTTCCCCGGACGAGAGCTGCAGGCATGGGTTGTGCAGACTGGCGTGCGCCTGCTCAAGGAGTAACTGTGGAAGCAGACAGGCGCTGGAGATGGTGACAGTACAGACCAAAAGGCAAAATATCATCGACAGGGCAGGGACATGATGATGAATATACTTGCACAATTCATAAAATATATACTGTATGCTTCCAAAAAATTTAGAACCAATTGATTAGACCAATTCTAAGGGTGGTTAATTACAATGTAGAAGATGATGCAGAGGCACACACTTAAACCTATTAAAGGATAGGAGTAATGTATCAGAGATCCTGAATTAAGTCTCAAAAGCTCTACCTTCCCACCCAATCACGAAAGAATAATAAGGTCATAAAAAGAAAGTGAGCCTCTGGGTAAGTGGATGGGTAGCAGGGGAAGGACAAGTGTTAACAAGTATACCTGCTCCTCTTTGCCGTTCATTGGGGGAGCTAAGTCTAACCTCTGGTGGGTCCCCATCCACACTAAAAACTGAGCAAAGTACACAGAAATGGACATTAACAACTGGTTGGTGGCCCTCGGAAGTAGATTCTGCAAGAAGTTAATCTCTGCAGAGTTGTCCTGGTGAATTTGGAACACATGCGTTCCGAATGGAAGTCCAGAAATAATTCTATGTGAAAACAAAAGCGTGCACATGGATATGTGAGATGCAAATACAATCAGGAAATTATGGCAGGGCCCTACAGTTATTTGGAAAGTGTGACCTCAGATACCAGAGCTCTTCTCTCAGCTGTTTGCTGAAACATCCATAATGTTCAACGACAGAGTTGAGGTTTATGTTGTAATTTCACAAGTTTGGAGCTTTTTTTTAGAAGTTAAAACCACATACTTTTAATCCAATCCCTGGACTTTTAAGCTTGAGTCCCTTCCAATTCCTGCACTCCTGGGGTGCATCCTGAGAGTGAAGCTGGAGATTGGAAGGAGAAAAGGTTACTTCTGGAATTTTTGCCAGGACATCTGAAAATCAAGTTTACACCACAGTACAAGTTATTTCTTTACGGAAATTTTAGGGAAAAATCACTTCAACCATTTCAAAACATCGTGAAGACATGGAAAATTACACTTTCCCTGCTGTGAAGGATATCTTGCAACCTTTTGTCTGGTCAAATAACTCAAAAACAGCTGAACTTTGAAACCAGAGGTTTGGCACACATTGTTCATACTGTCCTCAATGAGGCCTTCAGAGTTTTCAAAGAAAAAATGGCTTGAAATGAAGTACAAGTGATAAACTTTAGAAATAAGGCAGTGAGCATGCCCTGAGGCCAGCGCCATTTAAGGATTCCCTGAACAGCAGAACCACAGTCCCGAGCCTGGGATCTAAGCAGTGAACAAAAGTCTCCAGCAACCTGCCTTTTTTTACTGTTATTATCACCCTATCACTTCACTAACAGGTGGCATTATATAGAAAATAAGTCCAATGGTGGATGCTAGGCACTGCGAGACCACCATAAAGTCCTTGTCTCCCAAAAGATTACAATCTAAATAATTCCTACAGGTGATAGATGAGTATAAAAGGAAGGAAAATTCAAAATAAAATCATTGTGACCCTGCAAAAAGACCAATGGTATACATCTGCCGGCCATCTTTAGAAATGAAATACTAAAGAAAAGATTATCTATAAATGTGAGGCTTAAAACAGCTTACAGGAAACACAATATGATAGGAAAATGTATGTATGAGGAATGAAGGCCACCAGGTGTGATGCATCCCTGTAATTTCAGCACTCTGGGAAGCTGAGGCAGGAGGATGGCAAGTTTATGCCCAGGCTAGGCAACTTAATGACTTAATGAGATTTGTCTCAAATTTAAAAAGGGCTGGAAATGTAGCTCAGTATGAAGACTCCAGGTTCAATCTCTAGTATGAAAGACAGAGAGAAATTGAGATCAAACCAATGAAACTGAAGTCAGAGGCTGATACCAGACACCAAGAAAGAACAAGAATATATAGGTAAATTTACCTTAGACCTTTTTCTGGCCACCAAAACAAACATACAAAAGGTAAATATAATCATTTGTTTGATTGTCATGGTTTTTGAAAAGATGTCTACAAATTCTTCAATAGAAAAAGGTTTTCAGCAGACTTCAAAATAAATAACTTGCCTGCACTGAATAATAGCAGTAACATAGAAGGAAATACTTGCCTCCTCCACAAATGCTCTAGCAGGTTACACAACACTATTTCTTTTAGTGACCATCCATGAAAGCTGAAGGTACGATATGAATGTATGACCTATGGAAAGCAGTTTTTAATAGGGTCACAGAAATCTAAAATACATATTTAGCTGTCTATATATTCCCTCAAGCCCGAGGGAAAATACAAATTTAAGGTCTCAATTTCCCGTATCTGTAGTAGTCAGGCAGACATCAAGTATGAATGAAGCAGGCTAGTGTAGATAAAGAGCAAGTACAAACTGAGGACTGTTCTGCCTAAATGGGGCAGCCTCACTGGCTCTTACCCTGTGAGCCCTGTACTTTTAGATATTACAATTTTCCAAGAAAAGCTTGAAGACTGAATTTTTGCGTGAAGTCTCTTAGTTGATAAATAATTAAACACATACACACACAGTGTATATCAAATAAATCCTGTTATGTAAATCATACTAATCCACAAGCTTTCAGTTTGCAAACTTGGACCTAGAACATCCTCTTAATGTTACCTCTTGCTGGAGTTTTAACTTAGTGATAGAGCATTTGCCTAGCACACATAAAGCACTGGGTGTGATCCTCAGCACCCAAAACCAAAAACCAAAAAAACCCAACACCTCTCAGTGTGGCTTTGGCTAAGATTGTAGTGCCAACAAGTAGGCCCAGCATCAAGCCCAATTACTTGCATATTTCAAGTTGTGCCTACTTCTGTGTGGTGCACAATTAAATATTTTTGTTGGAATAAAATTACTCTCTGAGAAAGCTAATTGATTATAATAAGCTTTGCCTGGGCCGGGGATTTAGCTCAGTGGTTCCAGTGCCTGCATCACAAGCGCAAGGTCCCAAGTTCGATCCCCCATACTGAAAAAAAAAAAAAAGGTTATAATAAGCTTTGCCTAAACAAAAATTACTAACAAAAGAGAAATGATCTGCACTTATGAAAAAGGAGAAAGAAGGGGCAGGGGAGAAGGAGGGGAGGAAAGGAGAGGAGTTGAGTTTATATAGATCAAAAGAGGCCTTCTTAATTTATTCCAAAGGAGGAGGGAAGGTAGTCCATAGATGTGAGCATTTGTCCATCTCATGATTCAGGGTCATCCTTAAAATAAAATGGATATATAGGGCTTGAACAAGTTTTAAGTGGACTCAATTAAATTTTCCAACTCAGTGGCTTTACATTTAAGGTATATCCTCAAAAGAATTTTTAATAACTTTATCCTTTGTTTATTTGGTACCAGGAATTGAACTCCAGGCCTTGTGCTTGAGAGGCAGGCGGCAGCACCACTTATCTAAATCCCCAGGCCTAACTTTATCCTTTCTCATATGCTCATGTTGACATCTTTTTCATTATAAGTTGAAATAGTTGCATATATACTATGCAATATATTGAAATGATGGCCATTTAAAAAGGAAACTGCAACATTTCAAAACGTATGCAATGGAATCTAAATATTATAGGAATCTGGTATTCCATCATTCCTTAAAAAGATAGTATAAACATATTTGTTAACAGTAGAGAATTTTACCATGATTCCTTTTTCTCCTAGAACTCATAGTCTTGTTCTGTTTCCTTCATGAACTATAATATGCTTCATGCTTAGAAGTCTTTCCTTGGTCTTAACTTTCTCTGCAACAAAAATATCTCTATAAATTGACAACCCAGATTAAGAATTTTGCTCCAGATTGAGTTACCAGTACAATTATTCTTAATTCACAATTCATAGAAACAATATATATGCATTACAAATTTTGATTAAATCTTATGGGATAAAAATTGCTTTGGAAATCAACCTCTTGATAAGATAAAGGCCTTTAAAAATTAATTCATCCATGTACCCACGGATGAATAATAGATAGGACTAGAATGGGACTTTAATATCAATTTGATTCTTATTTTTTATTTGTGCAGAAGTAAACTTTGGGAAACCATACTCATGAACTAAGTAGACAGAAACAGAATTGTTTTGTTATTAAACCATCACTCAATTTTTTGACCACCTTCATAATCTATCAGGTTGTGATCGTCTATCAAACATTATTTTTAATGATCTACACACTGACATTTTAAGTATCTTTGTTAAATTTTGTTGAAAGCAAAAAAATAAATCTTATTTGAAAAAGGGTTTGTTATGGAGCCTTTAGTCTTTTACTATAGTTTACTTCAATTTTAATATTATTGAAAAAGACTTTTTCCAGATTTATCAAGTAACTATTAATTATACTGTTTGTTTTTGTTGCAGAAATCTCGGAAAGAAATACACAGAGACACAGAATTTGGATAAAATAATAAAATTTCTTCTCACAAGCGGGCGGAAATGCCAGAAACCAGTCTGGTCAGTATCCACCCCCTTTGTTCAGCATTTCCCTTTTTGTATCCTTTTTAGCCATTATCTCATACCTAGTGGTCTTTGATATGTAAATACAGTTCCAGTTCCTATTTACAAGTCACAGACACAAGATAGGCCATATACATTGTAAATTCACCCTGGCATGGTAACTTTGTTAGGTTAATGAAGTTATGGGTTAGAGTCAGATAATCCTCACCTTAAACAAAGAAGGGAAAAGCAAATCTTAAAAGAATACATTACTTATTTTGCTTCTACAACTACCTTAATATTCAGTCTATTAAGTTATCTAAAACTTTTCCGTTTCATTTTCACTTAGAGGTCCCTGTCTAACTCAACACACTCAGAAAAGGAAGGGAAAGGGGAAAGATTCTTAATTTCAGTACGCTCTTGCCAATATAGTATCATATTTTTAAGCAAATTGCTTGTATCATCACACATTTTAAGTATATTTTTGTCAAAACCTTGGAGCAGCATATTAAGCTCTTTTGGTTTATGGGAAATGTCTGCCATATAAACTGCCAAGACAGACTTGTATTGTTTTAGAAAAAGTCTGATTCCATTTTTCAGTTCTAAGGAGTACATTAATTTCATTTTTGAGACATATTTAAAATCACTGAGAGCTGGGGATTTAGCTCAGTGGCACTGCACGTGGCTTGCAAGTGCAAGGTCCTGAGTTTGACCCCCAGTACTGGAAATTAAAAAAAAAAAAATCACTGAGAAACAAATACAAAACATGTATTATAAAATGGATTACTAAAAGTAGACAAAGAATAAAATGAAGTAAGACCTAATAGAATTAATTAATTTTATAAGTTATAAAATGTAATCAACATATAGCTCCTCATTACTTAGTTTATTATAATACAATATAATGTAGCTAAAAGTGATGTTATTTATATTGCAAAGAATATAATAAAAGGTACTTTTTTGGGTAAATGTGCTATAGGTTGAATTTTTTTATTGTCCCCAAATTCACATGTTAAATGTTAAAGCCCCAACCCCTACCGTGGCTGTACAGTCATGGGCTACATAAGGACACTTTGGTAAAAAACAGAGAGAATATACTCTACACAGTAGTTAGCCTATGAGTGCCATCTAGATGTGTGTAAATACACTCTATGATGTTTGTACAATGATGAAATCCCCTAATGACACATTTCTCAGAACATATGCCCACAATAACTGTATTTGGAGATGAGGCTTCTAAGGAATTAATTAAAGTTAAATGAGGTCATAAGGATGGGGCCCTGTTATGGTTTAGATCTAAAATGTCCCCCAATCTCTTGTGTTTGGAAGGTAATTGGGTCATAGGATCACTGTACTCATCAGTGAATACATCCACTGTTGGGTGTAGTAGCCAATGTGCTATTAGCAGGTGGGCCTGCCTGGACATGGCTAACTTGGAGTGTGTCTTAAAAGGGTGTATTCTTGTCCCTGGCTCCTCTTTTCACTCTCTGCTTCCTAGCTGCCATGGGTTGAGCAGTTTTCCTCTGCCATGCCTTCTACCATGATGTTTCTGCTGGGAAGTCAGCCAACCATGGACTGAATGAAATCTCCTGAACTGTAAGCCAAATTAAACCTCTCCTCCTCTAAGTTATGAGTGTCAGGTATCCTGTCCCAGATATGGGAAAATTTAGGTCCTGATCCAAAGATTAGTGTCCTTATAAGAAGACATGCTAAAGAATTCTAATCCTTTAACACACACATGTGGGTGTACCAAGTAGAGTCCATATGAGGACATAGAGTGAAGACAATCATATTCAAGCCAGGAAGATTGCTCTCACCACAGACTGACCCTACTGGACCTCTGCCATGAACTTCTAGTCCCTATAACTGTGATAAAATAATTGTGTGTTGTTTAAATCTCCCAGTATGTTGTATTTTATTACAGTACACTGTGACTACACATATACGTGTTTACATTAAACTCTTATATTTGCTTTGGGAACAAAAGATAATTATGAGTAAAAATCCAGGAACTCTGAATTTTATTTTATTTATGTTGAATTTTATTTTATTTATGTCTGAATTTTATTTATGTTTAAACTTTTCATATATATTTGATAATAATGAAAGATACATCCTCTAAAAATATCAGTCCAGGAGGTAGACTGTCATTTTGTTTTTAATAAGAAATAAAAAATATAAAATTAAATTATATAAGGGCTTTAATCTGTGGCTTTTATCCGATGTTCATAGAAAGGTAGAAGCCTCTGAAACATTTTTTCAGTTTCTTCTAAAACCATGCCTAAAGATGACTATTAAGATGAATGGTAAAAATCATTAAATTTCAGTATTGTTTGTTATTTCCTATAAATGTTGCCTTCTTTACTCTGCTCTTTCCAGACCTCTTTCAAGAGCAATGCATTCTTTGACAACAGTCAAGAGAAGAAAGTCATTAAATGAAAAGTACAGTCCCTTCCACTACCCTTACTATACAATATACTATATCTGATATCAGAAAATTTCAACAAGGACCAAAATACTTCATTCTTCACACCATGCTTAACCTTCACTTAAAGTGTATTTAAGAAGTAAAATGTAGCATGTATTAAATATGGCCTAAAAGCTTATTATTTTAAAAATAAACATTCATGTGTATTTAAAAATATATAACATGGAGAGATCACCATGGCTGACTAGAGGCAGCAGTGCCCATTCGATGCTTGGAAGATGTGCACCAAGAAACACAAGTACTGAGAAAAAGGGGAGTGAGACAAACAAAGACCCAAATACAGGAAGGCAACTTGAAGGAGAAGCCCTCCAGATGAATTCCAGTACCAGGTATGTATAGAAAAAGAAGCAGGGCTGCCTCTTGATCCCAGCACTGCTCTGGCAAACATGCCATCATAGGAAAAGATCCAACACCCGGAGGGAAGAAACCAAATACAGCAGTGTTTGCCAGAATGCTGCAATTGGTGCCCAGCCTAGTAGTCACCACTCAATGGGCCTTGTACTAACTCCCTTCTCACTGGAAGAAGGAGCCCAGAAAGTGAGAGAGTCGCAGATCATCAGGATACTAAAGAAACCAAAAGCCAATAAATCACTCAGAAGACAATGACTGAGTTAGGACAAGCAGGCCCTTGGGAAAGAAAGGAACAAGGGCATGGTTCTGACTAGGGACTCAGAATCAGACACTGACAGACCCATGAGTCAGTGAGTTGCAGGGGCAGGCAGTGGTTGCAACTGGTAAGATCTGAGGGAGGAGAAAAGACACTGGAGCAGTGCTAAAGTAGGCATTCCTCCACCACTCCCCCAGACACCAGCAAGCTCTGTGTCCATGGGGTATCCTGCCTGCCACCTACCCTCCAAAAGCCACAGGGTTCGGTGCCCACGTAGGATCACTCCTACTGCCAGCCAAAATCTAGGCTCCACAGCCCTAACCACTGCTGAATTCATGGGCTAAATAGACTCTTTGTGAAGTTCGGACAGAGAGTTTGGTACAGATGAAAAGCCAGAGAGAAGCAGCATAGCCAGAAGGGGTTGTACATTATGATCACCTCAAGCAGTGTAGAAAGAGGAGACCTAAGCAGCTGCAGAGATTACATTGGGGGAAAGTGGGTGGAGGCTGAGAAAGCCCTTTTGGAAATTAGCAGAAGACTGGTTGTGTGAACAGCCACACCTCCCCCTCCCCCCAATCTGACATAATTGAAGCATCTGATCGTAAGACAGAGGCATAAAACCTCCAGCTAGCTATGAGGAGCACAACTGAAACCAATCAGAGTACTGTCTGCAAAGGGAATGAAAAGAAGGTCAGCAGTCGGTCCAGACCCCGCTCCCCTTCACTTACTGACAGGCAAGAGAAAAGATCTTGGGAAACCAGCTCAAGCGGATACAACCTGCTGGACTCAACCACAGAGGACTAGAGCTCAGCCCCTCACAATTGCTACAAGTTGAAGTTTTCCCATTTGTGAAAACAGGTGGAAGAGCATCCTGATTGAATTCTGACTGCTGTATGAATAGGACTGAAAGGACTCTTTACTTTTGTGTTTTGTATGTATGTGGTTTTTCTCTCTCCCTCTCTCCCTCTCCCTCTCTCCTTCTTTTCCCTCTCTCTTTCTCTTTTCTATATCCCAGCCTACTTGTCATCAGTACTATATCAAAGTCTTTCTGGGTTATTGAAAAAAGGTTGAAATTGTTAAAATAGGTTTTAAATTACATGACTGATACATGGTTGGTTCTGCACGTGCTGATATTACTGCTTCTAGTTCTGTCTTTGAGTTGCAGTGACCAGGTCTGATCCTATTACATTGAGTAGGCTGAAAAGGTACATAAACACTAAAACATAACTAAAGCCAAGGTCATATAACAGGGAAACATACACTCATTAAAGAGATCTTCATAGTACTGATGGAGTTTTTCTACCCTAATTTATGCTCAACCCTCAGCACAAAAACAATAAAAACATAAGAAAATGAGGCAGCAAGATGCCTCCCAAAACTCTCAACTTCCAAAAGCTGATCTTATGAGGTAAAGGAGCTTACAGGCAAAGAACTCAAAAAACAAATGGTAAAATGTTTGAAGAGATAAATATAAAAAAAAAACACATAAATCCAAAAGATGTTCAGTGAGCACAAAGAGGATGTGAATAAACAGATAAAGTATTTAATCAATAAAATGTTTAGTCACCTTAGACACAAAATGCTGATTGAATTTAATAAGATGACACTAGATATAAATGACCATTTTAGTAAAGAATTAGAGATTATGAAAAGAAATTAAACAGATGTCCATAATATAAAATTTCAGTGGAAAGTATAAGCATCAGAAACAACCAATGTAAGAAGAGAGTGTCAGAACTAAAAGATAAGATTGACATAGTGGATTGTGTACTCAGTGATGCCCTAAAAATAACAAGACACCATGGAATCTGGATCCAACAGCTGGTATATGAGAAGAAAACTAAGAATTATAGGAATTAAGAAAATATTAGAAGATATAAAAATGTATTCACAGAAATCATAGCAGAAAATTTTCTAAATCTAGGGAAAAATTCAATGTTCAGGTAAACGAGGGATACAGAATCCTAAATATCCACAACCAGGAAATAAATTCTCTACAACAAATCATGTCAAAATACCAGAAATTGAGCACAAAGAAAGAATACTAACACCTATTAGAGAAAAATGTCAACTTTTAATGGCAAGCCTATTAGAATAATGAGAAATTTCCCAACAGAATCCTTGAAGGCCAAGGAGCTTGGAGCAAAGATTTTCAAGTCCTAAAAGAAAACAACTGCCAACCCAGATTCATATATTCTGCAAAATTATCTTTCAAAATTGATAGAGAAATAGATTTTCCATGACAAGGAGCACTTAAAAAAATTCATGACCATCAAACCAGCTTTGTGGAAAGTACTCAAGAAAATCCTAGAGAGAGTAAAAAATAAAAGGTTAAAAATAAAAAAGGACTCATCAGTGGAAAAATTATTCAAGATAGGGCTAGTAAGCAGTTTCAGTAATAATTTTCATTTTAAATGGTCTTAACTCCCCAATCAAAAACACAGAGTGGCAGATTGGATAAAAAAAGCAAAACTCCACTTTATGTTGCCTGCAAGAGACACACCTCAGAAAGAAAGAAATATAGACCAAAAATTAAAAGATGACATTCTATACACCATGTTGCAGGAGTCCAAAAGCATGTAGGAGCAGCTATTCTATTTTCAGACAAAGTGGACTTCAAGCCAAAACTGATTAGAGGAGACAAAGAAGGTCACTACATCCTGGTAAAGGGAATAATTCAATAGGAAGAGGTTACAATCATAAATACATATGCTCTGAATACTAGCACATTCATTTTCATAAAATAAATAGTACTAGACACAGAAGGTCAGATACAGATAAATACAATAATAGTAGAGACTTCACTCTCACACTCCACTCTCACAAATACACAGGTCAACCAGACAGAAAATGCAACAAAGAAACAACAGAGTTGGAGTACATCATCGAACAAATGGACATAACAGAATATCTGTAGTATTTCATCCAACAACAGTAGAATACATATTTTTCTTAGCAGAATGTGAAACCTTTTCCAAGAGACCATATTTGAAGCCAAAAAGCATATTTAAATGAATATAAAAGAATTGAAATAATCTCTTCTATATCATTGGATCATAGCAGAATGTAACTAGAAATTTACAGCAAATGAAAACACAGAAACTATGCAAACACATGACACATGGAGATTAATAATATACTCTTGAATAGTCACTGGATCACAGAAGAAATCAAGGAAAAAATTAAAATTTCCTAGAATCAAATGACAATGGCAGCACAACATACTGAAACCTATGGGACATATTAAAACCAGTTCTAAGAGGAAAGTTTACAGCTGAGAATGCTGACATTAGAAAAATAGAGTAATCCCAAATAAATAACTTCATGATGCATCTCAAGGTCCAGGAAAAACAAGAGTAATACAAATTGAAAACTTGTAGAAGGAAAGAAATTATAAAGATCAAAGTAGAAATTAATGAAATAGAGACCAATAAATTAATATTAAGAATCAATGAATCAGACAGTTGGTTCTTTGAAAGGGTAAACAAGATTGACAGACTTTTAGCCAAACTTACCAAAAGAAGGAAGAAAAGAAAGACTTGTATCAGTGCAATTAGAAATGAAAAAGGCAATACCACAAAGGACACTCCTAAAATCCAGAGGATTTTAAGAAACAACTTTGAAAGCATGTTTTCCAATATATTGGAGAATCTAGAAGATGAAGAAATTTCTATACACATATGAATTACCAAAATTCAACCAAGATATAAAAACTTGGGATAAGTCAATAATGGGCAATGAAATAGAGGCAGCAGTAAAAGCCCTACCAAATAGAAAAAGCCCAGGACCCAATAGATTTATGGCAGAATTTTACCAGAACTTCTGGTAAGAACTAACACCAACACCCCTCAAATTCTTCCATGAAGTTGAAAGGGATACAAAAACTAGACGAAGAAAAAAAGGAAAAGAAAAGAAAAAGTACAGGCCAATTTCCTTTAATGAACACAGATGAAAAAAATCCACAATAAGATATGTGCAAACAATGCTTTAAGTCATTAAAAAGATCAGACATCATGACCAAGTTGGCTTCATCACAGGGATGCAAGGATGGTTCAATGTACTTAAATCAATAAATGTAACACATCACATAATCAGAAGAATAAAAATCAAATTATCACCTCAACAGATACAGAAAAGACTTTGACAAAATCCAACACCCTTTCATCATTTTAAAAAATGCTGATGAAAATAGGTACAGAAGGATCTTATGTCGAACTGATAAAAGCCATTTATGACAACACTGTTGCCAACATCATACACACAGGGAAAAACTGACAGCATTCCATCTAAAATCAGGAACAAGACAAGGGTGTCCACTCTCAACACTACTGTTCAGTGTAATACTTGGAAGTTTAGCCAGAGCAATCAGACAGGGAAAAGGAATAAAAGGAAGAAAACAAACTACTTTTACTTGATCCTTTACATAGAAGAGCCAAAGAATACCAGAAGACTCTTAGAACTAGTAAATAAATTCATCAAAGTGGCAGCATACAAAAGTCAACATACAAAAATCTCATTTTTTTTTTTTTTTATGGTACCAGGGATTGAACTCAGGACCTTGCGCTCTTGAGGCAGGTGATGGAACCACTGAGCCAAGTCCCCGGCCCTAAAAAATCAATAGTATTCCTATTTGCAACAATGAACCCACCAATAAAGAAATCCCATTCATAATAGGTTAAAGAAAAATAACTAACTAAGGAAGTTAAAGACATCTATAAAGAAAACTACAGTCCACTGGGGAAAAAAGCAGTTGAATAGGACATTAGAAAATGGAAAGGCATACCCTGTTCTTGGGTAGGCAGAACCAATATTGTCACAAGGCCACATTATCAAAAATAATATATAGATTTAATGCAATTCCAAGCAAAGCATCAGCAGTATTTTTCACAGAACTAGCAAAAAAAACCATTCTAAAATTTATATGGAACCAGAAGAGACCCAGAAAAACCAAAGCAATCTTGAGCAACAGGAGTAAAGCAGAGACATCACAATCCCAGCTTTCAAGTTATAGTACAAAGCTGCAGTAATAAAAACAGCATGGCATAGGCACAAAAATTGACATGTTGACCAATGGAAGAGAATAGAGGATGCAGAAACAATCCCATGCATCTGATTTTTGACAAAGGGGCCAATAATATATACTGGAAATAAAGATAGCCTCTCCAACAAATGCTGGGAAAGCTGGTTATCCATGGGCACAAGAATGAATCTAGATCCTTATGGACCAAAGACCTACATATAAAAATAGAAACACTGAATCTGCTGAATAAAAACTGTAAAACTCTTGAAGACATAGGCAAAGGCAAGGATGTCCTAAATAGAACCTCAGTTGCACAAGATATAATATCAAGAATCAATCAATAGAATTATATCAAATTAAAAAGCCTCTGCACAGCAGAGAAAACCACCAACAGAGTGAAGAGACAATCTACAGAATGGGAAAAACTTTTTACTAGCTATTCCTCAAACAGAGGGCTAATATTTAGATAAAAAATTAAAAAAATTAGACCCCCCCTACCAAAAAAATGGGCAATTGAAATGAATAGACATATCTTAAAAGAATATGTACAAATGGCCAATAGGTATGTGAAAAAATGGTCAGCATCTTCAGCCATACCATAAGAGAAATGCAAATCAAAGCCACATTGAGAGTCTATCTTACACCACTAAGAATGGCCATTATTAAAGCGCAAAAATAAACAAATAAATAAATACTGGCAAGGTTATAGGGGGAAGGGAACCTTTGACATTATTATTATTATTATTTTATTTATTTATTTTTTTGGTACTGGGGATTGAACTCGGGTCTTTGTGCCTGCACAGCAGGCAGCAAAACCACTGAGCTAAATCCCCAGCCTGCTTTGACATTATTAGTGGAAATATAAACTACTATAACCACTACGGAAACCAGTAAGAGATGCCTCAAAAAACTGAAAGTAGAAATTCTGTTTGACCTAGTTAGACCTCTTTTGAGTATCTTCCTGAAAGAGTTAAAGTTATCATATTAAAGTAATACTTGTCTATCATGGATCTCCTTACAACAGCCCACCCTGCTTTCTTCATGGTGTTCTTTTATCTTGCTTTTTCCTCTTTAACTCAACCCAAGCTCACTCTTAGAGCCAGTTTCTCCCTCACTCTTCACTTTTACTCTTTTCAAATAAATTTTGCCACTGCCAAAATAACTAAATAAATGAATAAATAAAATGATATTTGTCTATCTGTGATTATAACAATATAATTCACAATAGCTAAATTATGAAAGCCAGCAGAAGAATAAAGAAAATGTAGTATATATACACAATGGAGCACTACTCTGCTAAAAGAAGGATAAATTTGAATTACTTGTAGGGAAATGAATGTACTTTGAGACCATGATGCTAAGTGAAATAAATTGGCCCAGAAGTTTATATCACATGGCTTCTCTAATGCAAGAAACCCAAAATATAAATAAAGAACAAACAAGGAAGTAGATTATGTGAAGATGAGAAGGGGCTCTGAGGAAGAAGAGAGAATGAAGTGAGGTGAAGGAGGAAAAAAATTGATATATATACATATATACACATGTATATGTGTGTAATATATACATATATATATCTCAAGACATAAGCTATACATATTTTACCACGGCAGTGGAACAAAAAGTAAAATATAGAAAAATATACTTATATTCCATGACAATTTCTTCTTATATCTTAACTCTAATTGTAAAAAAACTCATTCCTTTAAGATTGACCAAAAAGGATAAGCAAACCAACCATAAGTACTGACGGTTACTTTGTAATTCTACATTATACTACATGAGTATTGCCACTAGTGAAAGTTTGGAAAGGCTTAAATTGAAGTTTAAGATTTTCACTACAAGAGAACTGGGGACTTCCTTTGATGAATGATTTCTAGACCCTTTCAAAACAAGCAGTAGGAGAATCAATCTCACTAAATGGCTGGAAAAATTATTTTGAAGAAAGAAGCACAATTTAAGAAGTGCCAGTGACTCTTCTCTATTCCCTCAATGAGTTCTCTAGGTTTAGGTTGAGATGGAAGAGGGGAATCTTCCACAGTGTTGCTTGGCTTCTCATAGTGAGATCCTTTTGCTGCAATGAGTGTAATTCTTGTGGTTAAAGAAACACTTTGTGGGTGGGGACCACATGGTCTGTAAAAACAAGCCAACTACCTCATCTGTCATTCAACTAAAGAAATACACAATACTGAAGGAAAAGTGGCTGCACCGAACTTTTTGGGGACTGTACATCCACTGTCAATGTATCACTCTCCTTAGATTTTTTTAAAGCTTAATTTCTTTTAAAATTATTATGAAATATTTCAGGAATATACAAAATATGCCATTTCTCTTTGTTCAAACTAAATGTGAATACAGTATAATTTCACATTATAAACATTAAAATATCTATTAAGTGCATATTACTTCATATCACTCGCCTTGTATTATTGTCTATTTTACAGATAAAGAAAATTAAATCAGAGAAATTAAAATTTACACAGCTTGTAAATGATAGAGCTAAATTTGAGCCCAAGTCAGCGTGAATCAAAAAGCTGAGAACTTTCTTCATAGTAAGGAGTTAATGATTAAACGATGAACCACTAAAAAATAAACAAACAAAAAATAGGCTGGGCACAATGGTACAGGCCTGTGATCCCAGCTACTCAGGAGGTTGAGGCAGGAGGAAGACTGTAAATTCAAGATCAGCCTGGGCAAGAAAGAACCTGTTTCAAAATAAAAGGATAAAAAAGGCTCAGGGATAGAGTCCTTATCTTGCATGAGGCCCTGGATTCAATTTCTAATACCATTTAAAAAATAACATTTAAGTGAAATGTTTGTAACTATGAATGAGATTAAGCCATTTCATTTGAGGGGAAAAATGTGTTGAACTAAGGAACAATGAATATCAGATCAATTTTACTATAATAATAATACACTTAGGGAAAACAGAGTTACACAGTACTGCTGTGGTTGCATACATTTTATGCATCCTTGAATCATTTATGGGTTGAAGTTCAGTTTCCAGTGTAGAGATGTTGAAAAGTGATGGAATCTTTAAGTGGGACCTGCAGGATATAATTAGGTCATTGTGGGTACGGCCCTCAGAGGATATTGGTGCTGATCTCACAGATTGTGTGAGTTCTGGAGCAAATGGGTTGTTATAAAGAGAGATCACTTTACATGCTTGACTTCTTCTGTACATGGCCATCTCCCTCTCTGCACCTCTATCACATTGTGACCCAGCTAAGGAACTTTCATCAGAGAGGTCAAAGAGATGGGGCCAGCCAACCTTGGATTTTCGTCTTCCAAAATTGTGAGCTCTTTTATTTATAGTGTCTAGCTTCAGGTATTTTGTATAGCTGCAGAAAATGGACTGATACAAATATTTAAAATGCAGTAAACTAAGAGAGCAGAGACCGTATCTATATTCATTACTCTTTACATACACTTTACCTAGCATATATGCTTGGCAAATACTTGCTGAATTAATGAATGTAGCTTAATTAATGGATCTAGCTCAATTGAGGTTACTTCGTTGGGAAAAAATGCCTCAGGTATATAATAATGGTAATGATAGGCAATGTGTTCTAATGCCTCATTAGGTAGTGTGTAATACAGGAGCAGTCATTCAGATATCATTCCACTTACAAATAATGTTCACCCCTGGCCTTTGGTTGGATTAGGCCTGCTCATGCAATATATATACCATGTACCAACCATGGACAACAGCCTGACCACACAGTGCAGTCAGGAAGCTCTACTACACACCTGCACTGACCTGCCTGTGGTCTCTCCTTCCTTCTGTGCCTTAGATACCTAACTTCTCTTAGTGTAACACACACAGCAGTGTCCTAAGGGCCCTCTCGTCTGATTCACTGGGACATGCTTTTTTGGCTTTCACCTTAACCACTCTCTGGGCATGGTTAGGCACTTTCTGACATCTCCACTTACCCATAGCTGCAGTTTCACTTGATCTACACAAGCACCATACTAGCCACATTAGCTGTACCTGGTCTTCCCATCAGAAGAGGAAAGGTTAAATTCAGCTCACTGTGCTAGGATCTGTGAGATGTTTCAAATCTACATTGCAAGCCAGCTCTCCTAATTCAACTTCTATGACAACTTTTGAAGTAATGAAACTCCAATATTTATATTTACACAGAAATAAATCTGCCTTATTCCTGGATGGATTTCTCTCCAAAATTACAATATCAAAATTATATAAGAAAAAGCCTGTCCTTTGAAAGAACCTCTTCACATAGAAAGAAAGAGCTTTAAGAACTGAATGTATCAAAGCTTTGATAAAAACTACACCAAGGCATATAATAGTCAAGACTCCCGAAATTCAATACAAGAAGTGAATATAAAAGCTGTTAGAGAGAGGGCAGGGAAGCTGAGCAGGTCCCAGCACCCAGAAGGAAGCTCCCCCACTGCCATCCCAAGCTCATAGGGCAGAAAAGCGAAGCTGGTCCCAGAACACAGAAGGAAGTTCCCCTGTTGCCATCCCAGGCTCCAAGGGCAGGGAAGCTGAGCTGGTCCCAGCACCCAGAAGGAAGCTCCCCCACTGCCATCCCAGGCTCCTAGGGCAGAGAAGCTGAGCTGGTCTCAGCACCTAGAAGGAAGTTCCCCTGCCGCCATCCTAAGCTCCTAGGGTAGAGAAGCTGAGCCGGTCCCAGAACCCAGAAGGAAGCTCCCCCACCGCGATCCCAAGCTGCTAAGGCAGAGAAGCTGAGCAGGTCCCAGGACCTGGAAGGAAGCTCCCCCACCACCATCCCAAGCTCCTAGGGCAGAGAAGGTGAGCTGCACGGGCACCAGAAGTACCCCTCCACTGTGGAAATGAGAAGACACGTAAACAAGTCTCAAAAACAGACTTCTGGATCACCTACAGCAACCCCAAAGGGAAACAAGATGGAACGATCTGATACTCAACCACCTGGACTCTCTGAGCAACAAAAGAGGATCTGGGAAAAATGAAATCAGAAATAATTACTCAGATAACAGGAAAGATTTTGCTCATGGTGCAAGACATGATTAATAAATCTAGACAGGACACAGATAAAAAAATAGAGGATCTGAGGAACATGATGGAATCTCAACATAGGAAACAAATGGAAACCATAAAACAGATGCAAACAGATGTCCAGGATATTAAAAACTCCATCGAAAGTCTGCACAGCAGAATGAACCAATGTAAGAATAGAATTTCAGATATAGAAGAAAGGATTGCAATTAGTGACCAGGAAAAGAAAAATTGCTTTAAAATTGTAAAGGAACATGAGAAATCAATCCAGCAGCTGCTAGACGATGCAAAGAAGAATAACATAAGACTGATCAGAGTCAATGAAGAAAGAGAAGAGAGTGCAGATGACATAAAAACACTGTTCGCAGAAGTGATGACAGAAAACTTCCCAAGCAGGGGAAAAGAACTTGACATACAGATAAGTGAGGCATATAGGACTCCAAATAGCCTTGATAAAAAAAAATCTACACATAGGCATATAATTGTTAGGATTCCAGAAATCCAACAGAAGAACAAAATTCTACAAGTAGTTAGAGAAAAGAAACAAATCACATACAAAGGAAAGCCCATCAGAATCACAGCAGACTTCTCAATGCAAACCCTCAAGGCAAGAAGAGCTTGGAGTGATGTATTTCAAGCCCTAAAGGAAAACAACCTCCAACCCAGATTGATGCACCCTGCAAAACAATCTTTCAAAATTGATGGAGAAATAAGATACTCTGATGATAAAGAGCACCTCAGGAACTTCATGAATATCAAACTGGCACTCCAAAAAATTTTAGACAATACTCTAGGAAAAGACAATGAGGATCACAACCCCAGGAAACCCAGCAGAATGAATCCACTAGGAGTGACAAATTAAACCCGAAGGGGGAGAATCCAACAAAAAGAAAAAGTCATGACAAGGCTTTTAAAACTTTTAACTTCATCTCCCTAATGAGTGTATAATTCAATCTTGTTATTGTACCGATTAGGGTTTTTCTGATTCTAGAGTTGCACACTTTTCCTTGTGCTGTACTGGCTATTTATCATCTTATGTCTACTTTTTAATTGGGTTGTCTATTAATGATCTCTAAGAATTCTTTATATATTCTGGTCATAGGTTATATGCATTGTAAATATGGTCTGTTTAAGGTTTACTTTTCATTTTAATGATGTCATTTAAAGTTCTAAATTTTGATGGAATCTCATTTATCAATTTTTTTCTTTTATACATCATGTCTTTTGTATCCTAGATAGTTCTTGCCTACCCTGAATTCATAAACATTTTCCCTCATAATTTTTTCTTAAAGTTTTATATTTTTAGGCTTTCAAATTTAGGTTCATAGATCCCTTCAAGATATTGTCATGTATGGAAATGAAAGGTTGAGGTTAATTTTTTATGTACGGATACCAGATGTTCTAGTGCCATTTGCTGAAAACACTATCTCTTCCTTGGCTCTTGAGTTGAGTTTATAGTCTATAAAATGCCAATATTAAATAATCTTTCAAAACTCAGTGGACCATATATATGTGGTTCTATTCCTAGATTCTCTGTTTTATTCAAATGATCTATATGTCTTTCCTTATACCAACACTGCCTTGATTATTGCAGCTTTAGAAGAAGTCTTAAAATTAGGTACTAAATGTCTTCTAACACTGTTTTTGTTTTTTTTTAACTTTTCTAAGTCCTTTGTACTCTTACATAACTTTTAAATTTCAATATCCAATTCTTCATTTATAGCAAGTATACACAGACCTGAATTTTTATATATACCTTGTGTTTTCTAATCCTGCTAAATTCAAATACAAGTTCTAGGGGCTCCTAGAGATTTCTTAGTATTTTCTCTGTAGATGATCATTTCATCTACATATAAAGATTTTGCTTCTACCTTGCCAATCCTATCCTAATTGTGTCATTTTTATTGCCAGAGTATTTTGGTGGGGCCTAGGTTTCAAAGTTTAATGGACAGATAAAGAGTAAACATATCTGCCCTTGTTCCCCACTTTAAGGAGAAAGCATTGTATCTTCTGCATTCATATAAGGCGTTCTCACTGGAAGTATGGAGTACATGTCTTTAATCTGTTGAGAAGATTCTGTCCTACTTCTGGTCTCTGGATAGCTTCTACCATGAATAGCTGTAGAATTTAGTCCAATACTTTTTCTCCAACTAGTGACAGGATCATATGGCTTTCTCCTTTCCTCTGTTAAAATGATGACTTTTGGGGGTGGATCTTCCAATGCTGAATCAACACTGCCATCCCTATAACAAAACCACTTTCTACATACTGCCAGATCTGACTTCTGTGAGTTTGCTTTGTTAAACAAATTTCTATCTATGTTCATACTTTTTTCTTCTATTATCTTTATCCAGTTTTAGGAATAGCACAATGTTGATTTCCTAAAATGAGGGGAGAAGTGTTCCTTCTTTTTTCTGCTTTAATTGTTTTGATATAATTTATCAGTTAAAATGTATATGAGCCTGCTGTTGTCATATAGGCAGGTTTTCAAGCTAGGAATATACTTTCTTTAATAGGTGCTATTCAAATTTTATATTTCCTCCAGAGTTAGTTTCATTAATTTGTCTTCCAAGGTACTTCTTATATGCTTTCTATATCCTTTTAAATTCTGTAAAATCTGTGGTAATGTCTCCTAGATCTTGATATTGTAATTTAAAAAATGTATAATTGATATTGTGTAACAGGAAGTAAAGGTCTAAAGGAGCAGGGGAAGTGGGAGGGGTAGGGGAAAGGAAAAAAGGGAAAAGAAAAAATATGAGAAAAGAAAAAAATGGAAACAAAGTCTTTGCAAATAGGGAAGGGTGGAGGGGGTGAAGGGAGGGCAAGGGAAGGGGAAAAAAAAAGAACCAAGATACATCATGTAATGGTACAAGATCCCAATGATGAATGTAACTGTATTTTATACTAAAAATGTACCAATAAATTTAATGGGAAAAAAAAAGCTGTTAGAGAAAAGAAACAAATCACCTATAAAGGAAAGTTCATTAGAATCACAGCAGACTTCTCAACACAAACCCTTAAGTCAAGGAGAGCTTGAAGTGAAGTTTTTCAAACCCTAAAAGAAAGCAACCTCCAACCCAGATTAATGTACCCAACAAAACTATCTTTCAAAATTGATAGAGAAATGACAATATATACTTGAAGAAATTCATGACCATCAAAGCAGCACTCCACAATGTTCTGAAAGACATTCCAGAAAGAGATAACAAGGACCACAAATCCCTGAAACCCAACAGAATGAATCCGGTAGGCCAGAGAAGCAATTAAACAGAGGGGGAAGAAAGGGAGCCAATAAAAGGAAAATAACATGACAACAATAAGTCAATATATATCACTTATAACTATCAATTAAATGGTTTCAATTCACCAATCAAAAGAAACAGACTGGCAGAATGCATCAAGAAATAAACTTCAATAATATGCTGCACACAAGAAACACATTTAACTCAAATGAAATTCACAGACCGAAAGTCAAGGGATGGAAAACAATACTCTGTGCAATAGGAACCTGGAAAAAAAAAGCAGAAGAAGCTATTCTATTTGCAGACAAAGTGGATTTCAAACCAAGAGTGATCAGAAGAGATAAAGAAGGGGCCAGGGATTTAGCTCAGTGGTTCTGCTGCCTGTCTCGCAAGCACAAGGACCTGAATTCAATCCCCGGTACCAAAAAAAAAAAAAAAAAAAAAGTGAGAAGAGACAAAGAAGGTCACTACATCCTTATTAAGGGAACAATCCAAGAAGAGACAACATTCATAAATACATAGGAACCAAATACTTATACACCCAAATATATAAAAGGATATCAAAAATCAAATAAGCACTAATACAATTATAATGGGGGACCTCTATACCCCACTGTCACAAGTAGACGGATCAACTAGACAAAGGATTAACAAAGAAATATCAGAACTGAACCAAACTTTTGAACAAATGGACTTAGTAGATGTCTACAGACTGCTCTACCTGACAACATCAGAATACACATTCTTCTTAGCTGCACATGGGACATTATCCAAAATAGACCACATACTAGCTCATAGAACATGCTTAAGTAAATGAAAAGGAATTGAAATTATTCCATGTATATTATCAGATCATAGAGCAATAAAATTGGTAATCAATGGCAAAAAACTTCATAAACATATGGAAATTAAATATCACCCTCCTGAAAGGCCAATGGATCACAGATGAAATTAAAGAAGAAATTAGACAGTCTCTACAATTAAATGATAATGCCGATACAACATACAAGAACATATGAGAATTAATGAAAGCAGTCCTATGAGGGAAATTTATAGCAGTGGATTCCCATATCAAAAAAAAAAAAAACCCACAAAAAAACCCAGAATGAGTTCAAGTACACAACCTAAGCTGCTAGAAAAGGAAGAACAAGTCAATCCCAAAGCTAGTACGAGGGAAGAAATTATAAAAATAATAGCAGAAATTAATGCAATTGAGACTAAGAAAACAACACAAAGAATCAATGAATCAAAGAGTTTGTTCTTTGGAAGATTAAATAACATTGACAACCCTTAGCCAATCTTATCAAAAAAAGAAAGGACTCAAATCTATGCAATTAGGAATGAAAAGGATGAAATACAACAGATCCTGCAGAAATCCAGAAGATCATCAATACCTACTTTGAGAATCTGTATTCTAATAAGATGGAAAACACAGAAGAAGTGGACAGATTTCTAGATACATATGAATTACCAAAGCTGAATCAAGAAGGTATAAAAATTTTAAATAATCTAATATCAGTCAATGAAATTGAAAACTCAATCAAAAACCTACCAACAGAAAAAAGCCCATGTCCTGATGGATTCATTGCTGAATTCTAAAAGAACTTTAGAAAATATCCAATGCCACTACCCCTCAAACTCTTTAATGAAATTAAAAGGGAAACAATACTCCCAAACTCATTCCTGGAAGCAAGCATTACCCTGATACCAAAGCCAGAGAAGGATCCAACGAAAAAACATAACTATAGGCCACTTTCTCTAATGAACATAGATACGAAAATCCTAAATACGATTCTGGCAAACAATGCAGCAAATCAAGAAGATTCATGACCAAGTAGAATTAATCCCAAGGATGCAGGTATGGTTCAACATTTGCAAATAAATAAATGTAATACAACATAATAACAGAACCCAGGACAACACATGATATCTCAATAGATGCAGAAAAAGCATTTGACAAAGTTCAAAACACATTCATGATAAAATCTCTACAGAAAATGGGAATAGTCTTTATTGCAATCTGATAAAAGCCATCCATGAAAAATCAACAGCCAACATCACAATAAATTGTCAAAAAGTGAAAGCTTCACTCTAAAATCAGGAATAAGACAAGGATGTCCACTATCACCACTCTTATTCAATATAGTTCTGGAAATATTAGAGCAATTAGACAAGAGAAAAAATAAAATGAACAAGGATAGGAAAGGAAGAAATTAAATTATCATCATTTATGGATGACAAGATACTCTATATAGAAGACCCCAAGAACTCCACCAAAAAAATTCTAGATTTAATAACCAAATTCAGTAGTGTAGCTGGATACAAAGTCAACACTCAAAAATCAACAGCATTCCTGTACATAGCAAACTCAGTGAGAAAGAAACTAAGGAAACCATACCTTTCACAATAGCATCAAGAAAAATGAAATACTTAGGAATCAATCTAATGAAGAAAGTAAAACATCTTTATATTGAAAACTACAGTAGTCTAAAAAAAGAGATCAAAGAGGATATCAGAAAACGGAAAGGTATCCCTTGTTCTTGGGTAGGAAGAATCAATTTAGTGAAAATGGCCATACTTACAAAACTATTATACAGATTTAATGCAATCCCAATCAAAATAGCAATAGCATACATACCTCACAGCATTAGAGAAAACAATCTTAAAATTCATTTGGAACCAGAAGAGACCTAAAATAGCAAAAGCAATTTTAGCAACAAAAGCAAGGCAGGGAACATCACAATCCCTGACTTAAAGTTATAATACAATGCTACCATGATAAAAACAGCATGGTACTGGCAAAAAACAACAGACCCTTTGGATCAATGGAATAGATTGTAAAATGTAGAAACAACTCCAAACACACTCAGCCATCTTATCTTTGGCAAAAGGACTAAACATCTTCATTGGAAGAAAGATATCCTCTTTAATAAATGGTGCTAGAAAAACTGGCTTTCCACATTCTGAAGATTAATCCTAGACCCATATCTCTCACCATATACTAAACTAAAATTGAAATGAATCAAAGATCTAAATATTAAAACAGAAACACTAAATCTGCTGAAAGAGAGAATAGGTAGAATTCTTGAAGACATAGGTATAGGCAAAAACTTTATGAACAAAACTCCAATTGAACTGGAAATATCACAAAGAATCAACTGGCATCTCATCTTATTAAAAAGCTTTTGCACAGCAAAAGAAATCATCAACAGAGGGAAAAGACAACCCACAGAGTAGGCAAAAAAAATTTGCCAGCTGTTCCTCAAACAAAGGACTGATATCTAGAATATATAAAGAACTAAAAAAAAAAATCTGACCCCTCAAATTTAAAGACCCAATCCAAAAATGGGCATCTGGAATGAATAAACACTTCTCAGATGAAGAAGTAGAAAAAGCAATTAATATATGAAAAAATGTTCAACATCACTCGTCATTCAAGAGATGTACATGAAAACAACTCTGGGAATCCATCTCACTCCAGATAGAATGGCTGCTATCAAGAAATCAACCAATAACAAATGCTGATGGGGCTTGGGGAAAAAACAATCCTTCTCCACTGTTGGTGAGAGTGTAGACTGGTGCAACTACTGTGGAAATCAGTGTGGAGATTCCTCAAAAATCTAGGACTAGAGATTCCATTTGACCCAGCCATTCCCCTTCTTGGTATCTTCCTGAAAGAATTAAAAGCATTGTATCACAGCGCTATATGCACACCCATGTTTATAGCAGCAGAGTTTGTAATAGCTAAATCTTGGAAACAGACTACTCAGCCCTAAAGAAGGATAAACTTGAGACATTTCTAGGTAAATAGATGCACCTTGAGACCACACTCTTAAGTGAACGGGGCACACGTGTTTAAATATCATGTTGTTTCTCTGGTGTGAGAAACCTAAAAGGTAAATGAGGACCAAAATATATAATAGATATTGTGAAATAGGAAGAAAATGTTCAAAGGGGAAAGGGAACAAGGGAGGGGAGTGGGGGAAAGGAAGGAAGGGAAAAAGAAAAAAAAGAGAATAGATGGAAAAGTGGAAACAAAGCTTTTGTAAATAAGAAGGGGAAGGGAATGGGGAAAAAAGCAGAATCAAGATACCATAATAGGTACAAATTCCATAAGATGAATGTTATCATTATCTATATCTAAAATGTACCAATAAAATTAATTTTTTAAAAAGAACTACATGTATCAGAAATATGTGCTATATTAGTTTGCTAGATTTGCCATAACAAATCCAGAAGGTTGGGGGTCATAAATAACAGCTGTTTATTTTGTCATAGTTTGAGTGCCTAGAAGAACAACATCCATGTGTCAGCGGGTTTGGTGAGCCTCTGTCCTCTGAGCCTCTGTCCTCAGCATGCAGATGGAGGCATGCTCTTCATACCTCTTCACATGGTCTTTCTCTGTTGCATGTACATCCCTGATCTCTCTCTGTGCCCACATTTCCATCTCTTACAAGGACACCAATCAGACTGGATTAGGGCCCATCTCAATGCTCTAATTTTAATTTAATCACAACTTTAAGTATCCAATTTCTGAAGAGAGTCATATTCTGAGGTACCATGGGTGAGGGCTTCAACATATGAAATTGGGGGTTCACAATTCGACCTATAATATGTACCTCTAAGCTTCCTTTCACTTAACCTACTTCTCCTACCTGCAACCTCCCCATGGGTGATCAGCTCTGTGCAGGCAGCTGCTTTTGGAGTCTGCTGCTTCTGCATCTTCTATCTTCAGAGAATGTTCCAGCCTGCAGAGCATAGTATCCAGTCTCCTGTTTGACTGTCTGAAGAGGTTGGATGGTGTAAAACAAAAATGTAGAGATATTAACTCCATGTGAGGCAAATTTGATGAATGGAGAAATAGAAACAAGGGTGTAAAATTCCTTGGATGGGTAACTCTGAGGCACTGTTATCCCCACACTCTTGTCTGAGATATCCAGCCCAATGGAGTGATACACCAGAAAAAACACTTGCTGCCACCTGTAACTTAGTCCTGAAGCAGTGACTATCATAGTTATACATCACCTTGCCTTTCCTCCCATCTACCTGTTACTTCCCTTTCTCCCCGTCTTTCTGCCATGGCTTTGTAGCTCCACAGAACTATTCCTAAATTCAACATCATGGCTTAATCCTTGCCTAAACTTCATTTATTTATTTATTTATTTACTTATTTAGGTAGTGGGGATCAAACTTGGGTCCTCGTGCTTGCAAGGCAGGCAGCAGAGCCACTGAACTAAATCCCCGGCACAACCTCAACTTTATTTTTTAGGAGCCCTAGCTAAAACATTGACATACTTTCCAGCTGGAAATGCCGACATAAAAAAGTAACAAAAACTCTGATAGTTAGACACAAACATTGACACAGTCTTGGGACTGCTTCTATGATGAATATCATTTCGTCAATGACAGGTTCCTACATTTTGTATGTTGAGTTCAGAGAACTGATCATTGCTCTTTATAAAATATAGGATTACAAAGTGCATCAGTCAGTTCCAACTAGAAAATAGAAGCCATTCTAAGTATTAAAACAATGAAATATAATCCACAAATTAGTGACACAAATCATGAAAGAGCTGTGATGCCAAACGGAGGCAATCCAGATGTTTGCAAAAGCAGAAAGTTGTTACTACCTCTAAGCTGAAGAGACAAAAGGAGAAATTGGTGTCACCAGAGCCCATAGGTGAGAGCATCTGGGTAAGGTGGAACTAGAATGTGCCTGAATGGATGGGAATGAAGATGGAGCTGGGCTAGAAATGCAGCTGGAAGCAGAAAGAGAAGGAAGAATATTCTTGTTTCTCCCCCACCCCCAATTTTCTGTTGTTGCCTCCCATTGCCTGAACCCAAGAAAAAGCTAGCTGAGAAACATACGCTGTGGGGCTTGGTGCCTCCATCATGCAGAAGCATTCAGAGAGAGAGAGAGAGAGAGAGAGAGGGAGAAAGAGAGAGAGAGAGAGAGAGAGAGAGAGATCAAATGGAGCAAATAGCACAGGCTGAGGTCTGGTCAAGAAAACCCAGAGAAAATGGGAGACGGTGAATGTCTTTGCCTTCTCCTCACTGAGACACAATACCCAACATCCAGATGGTTGCTCATGGTTTCAGTCCATGATCAGCTGGCTCCTAGGCAGAAAGAAACATTATGGTAGAAGGGTGGCAGTGATGGTCAATCTTTTAGAGACTAAGTGCTCAAACTGCTCGGGAGGTCATTGCCTGGTGCCGCTACTCCTTCCAGAGCATATACATTGCCCATATGTGTGCTGTTATCTGATGTTCTGCTGCTAGGGCTATATTGGGGCAACTTGGCTCCTGTGCCAACAGAGAGGGCTCTGCGTGCCCTCTGAAGCATGCATGCCATAGGTTTGTTACCACTGGCATGGGAGAACAAAGATGCTTTTACTTAGTTCATGGCAATGAGGAAGAAGAAAGAGCAGGGGAGAGTGCCAGAGCAGCAAGGGCAACAGACCAGACAGAGACTTCAAGGCCGTGCCTTCACGGCCCACCCAGACACACCTAGAAGTGTGCTGCACCAACTCCTGGGATGGATCTCAAAACCAGGCAAGTTAAAATCACCCTAACCACCACAGTCAATAACTTTATGGGTCATTAGGAGAAAAAAACCAAAAAGGTAACACAGCTATGGCATTGGAATAAAAGAAACCTGAGCTTAGATAGAATATTTTGCTATTTCATGGCCATGTGACCTCAGAATAGTCATTGAATTTATCCGAACCTCAGTTGTCTCTTTTCAATCCTTGTTTTTACAATTATGAGAGCTCACCTATGTAGCCTGGCACCTAATAAGTGACCAATAAAAGGAAACTCTTAAAATAACAAGGCACAGACCAATATCTAGTTGTCTTAGTCTGGTCTCTTCCAAAAGCAATGATTTGGATGAAGTAGACCATTTGGAAAATCATCTCTTTGGAAGGGGTGAGTCAGAGAAAGGAGGAAGACAATTAAGAGTGCATTAATGAGAGATTACTTCTGTAGGAAAGAGAGTTCAATCCTACCCAAGACTCTCTTAGAAATGATGCATAATACCTTAGAATAATAAAGTATTTGGAGGCTGGAATTTTATCCACCATTTTCACTCTCAGTGAAGGTTATTTCTGCACTAACTCATGGGTAATTTTAGCCTGTCCTTCATGAGAACTGAGCCCACTCTCTTAGCCCTTAGGATGAGAGGTATTGGAACCATGTGTGCAGAGGTGCCATAGACTGAGGAATGTGGCTCAATTATTTCCAATACCTGTTGCTGATGCATAGCTGAAAAATCTAGGAATCATATTGGGCCATAATCCAGGCTTAAAGCCAACCAGTTGTACTTTTATGCTGTCTTAGACCAGTTCTTCTCAAACTTTTCTAAACCACACTCACAGTTAGAAATATATTTTAGATTGTGATTCAATACACACAGTGAATAAAACAATTCTCACTCTTTCTAAGTAGAATGTACTCCATTTCTCTATTCTGTTAGATTGTTTTAAATGAAGGTTTTTCAATTCCAAAAATTGATATTATGAACATCTAAAAACCCTTACCTCACCATTCCAGCTATTCAGAGTGTGGACTATTACAGTGATAAGGAACTTAAACCATGATGTAAATAATCTATGTCACTGTGCATGACATTCATTAATCACTAATTTCAGTTAACAGTGTTTTATAACAACCTATTCTCAATGAAGGAAGCAATGTATGCTGATTGACATTTTGGCTCTTGTCCTTATCTGGTGAGAGACTGGGAACCACCAGTTTTCAGGTCCACAGTTTGAGTAGCACTGGCCTATACCACACTTGAATGGGGTTTTTAAAACAGGGTTAAAGGTTGGATGTAGCTTAGTGGTAGAGTATTTAGCAAGTGCAAGACGGAGTTCAATCTCCAGCACCGCAAAAACAAATAAATAAACAACAACAACAACAATCATCTAGTAAAGGTGTATTTACGAGTAAAATAGAGCTTTTCTAGCACTTGCCCTTCTTTGTTAAAAGCTCCCTAGCCTCTGCCCGTATTTCTGGTAATCTCATAGGACTATTACTAATAAAGTCACCTAACCACATTTACACACTGTCCTTACCCTCTTGTTATGCTAACAAGCTAGAGACAGAGGAAGAGACCACTGCCTTAGCCCTCATTCCTGCAAGAATGACCACATGACCCATATTCTCACTCCCTGCCCCCCCCCGTTGCTACCCCCTGTTGAGAAATAAAGTTCAGATTCCACTTCTGAGGACTAAAAAGAAAAGGAAAACTGAGCTCCACACTGCAATTTTGAGTCCCTTTCCAGGTTGCTGAGGAGTTCTGAGAAGCTACCATCTTCTCCATCAAACTGGAGAGTCCCATGGCATTGGTTCTCAACCCAGGGTAATATTGTTACCATTCTCTAGGGAGCATTTAACAATGTCAGGAGACATTTTTGATTGTCACAACTTGGGTAGGGACAATGCTACCAGCTTGTAATAAGTAGAGGTCAGGGATGTTGCTAAATCACCCTCAGTGCAGCATAGCACAGTCCCTATAACAACAACAACAAAAAATGCCCGATCCTGTCCTAGTGGTACACATGGGCTTCTCAGGGCTGAACAGGCACAGATCATTTTAAGCTGTTTGGTCACATATCTTAAATTTCCATTTGTTCTTTCCAGTCCACCACAGCTTGCCAGTTCTCCTTTTCCATCTCCTTTTCACAGTGATCTTTCTTCCCAATCCCAAGTGTACATCCCAAGTATAAAAGTCTCCAGGGCACTCAACAAGGGACAATTTAAGGATGTGTCACTCTGTTCTGTGAAGAGGAACTGTGAGGCAGCTCCATGAGAGCAAAGTAAAAGAGCTTTACAAAATATTGAAAGGGGCAGCACCCTGCTTTATTCCTATGACAAACTCCTAACAAGTATCTGAGCTTTATATGTCCATCTATATATTTTAGAACTAGAATCCAAAAGTAAGATAAGTAGGAGGCAACCTATGATCATCTTATATGAATTGGTAAATGAAGTCAGACTTTTTATCACTCAACATCCAATCAAGTTAATTGGTCTAACCACGAGGACTGGCTTTGCCAATTAGATCATATGACAGACATTTTCATAAACTAATTTGGATAAACCAGCAGGCCAAGGTACAATATACAATATGCCTTTGCAACTACTTACAATGATGATAGAACACTTTACATGCTCAACATGTGGGAGGTGGTGACAGAGACCAGGATAGTGGCTACCGATACAGATAATGGTGGGTAGGAAAAGCAGGCAGGCACAAGAAGGGGGCATGAGGGACCCCGCCAAGGTGTGGGAGAGGCTCTATATCTACAATGTGGTCAGGGTCACAGAGGTGTATAAATATATAAATCTTTGCTGAGCCTTGCATGTAAGATCTATGTACCTTATTTAAGTTATATTTCAATGTTTAAAATTCTTTTGGAAGAATAACTGGCAAAAGATTTAAAGACCACTACTTTAGGAGACTGAAAGAACTAACTCTTCCGGGGGCCTTAATGACCTTGTTTCCTGCAGCTAAGATCCAAAACAAGTCTCCCCAGTTTTCTGTCCTTAGGGCTGCTTCTTCCCAACATGGCTCACTTTCCTCACAAATCCTTCCAACAGATCTCTGGAAATCATACTTTGTGCTATAGGCTGAATGTTTATGTGCCTTCAAAATTCCAATGTGGAGACTTAGTTCCCCAGGTGACAGTATTTGGAGTGGGACCTTTGTGAGGCAATTACACCATAAGGGTGGAACCCTCAGGACCAGGAGTCATGTTCTTACAAATGAGATCCAGAGGGCTCCTTCACTCCTTTCATTATGTGAAAACATAGGGAAAAGATGGCTGATTATAAAGCAGGAAGCAGACTTCAGTATAAGCTGAATCTCCTGCCATTTTGAGTTTGGACTTCCAGTTCTTCTGCAGAACTGTATAGAAAAAAGTTTGTAAACAACTCAATCTATGCTATTTTTTTGTAGCAGCCCTAACACACTAAAATGCTCTGTTATCAACATACCATTTACATCCTTACCCCTCCTCCCCAGGCATTCATTTTCCTCTACTTGCCACAGTCAAAATCTGCCTCCTCTCCTTGATTTCCCAGGATCCCATGATTTCAGACCACACTAAGCTCAATGTCAGGAGGTGATGTCCACGTTCGTATGCTTTTGATTCTAAGTCAGGACGATTAACCTTATGAGAACCCTGACATTCACTCATACTTCCTCCACTCCTGGCCACTGTCATTTATTGACTGCTTGTTCATCTTCCTTCATTAACAAGGTCTTCACACTAGTGTACACACAGCCTTCTTAACCTTGATCCCTGGTATTTCCTTAAAGCTATGCTTGAAGAACAGAGTGTTTTAATTTTGATGAACTCCCAAATATCTCTTTCTTTCTTTTATGGTTGGTATTTTTTGTAATCTATAGAGTGTTTTGCCTATTCCAAGTTTTGAAAGATTTTCTTTTATAACTTTTTGATTATTAACTCTAGATATCAACTTGACTACGTTGAGGAATACCCACATAATTTAAAAAGCATTGTTTCTGGACATGGTTGTGAGGGTGTTTCTTTTTAAAGAGATTGGCATTTAAATGAATGGACTGAGTAAAGAAGATGTCCATAAGCCTGGACTAACATCATTCAATAAATTGGGGTCCCAGATAGAACAAAATAGCAGAAGAAAGACACAGTCACTCTCTCTTCTAGAGCTGTTTCTGCCACTCATGGACATCAGAACTCAGGTACTCCAGCCTTTGGACTCTGTGACTTGTAGTAGTGATTGTACCTAAGAACCTCTCTCAAGTTCTTAGGCCTTCAGAATAGGACTGAGACATGGGCTTCCCTGGTTCTCCAGCATGCAGATGGCCTATTACAGGTCTGAATAGCCTCCACAATCTTTTAAGTCATTTTCCATAATATATCTCATCTATCTATCTGTCTGTCTGTCTATCTATCTATCTATCTATCTATCATATTGCCTACTGGTTCTATTTTTCTGGAGTCCTGAATAATACAACCTTCTTCAAAATACATTACAGCTTTGACTTTGCCATTTAGGTCTATGCTCTATTGTGAGTTAATATTTATTTATGGTATGAGTTAAAGGTAAAAATTCATCTTTTTCTGTATCAATATATGTTTGTTCCAGCACTAACTATTAAAAACTTTTCCCATTAAAATAACAAGGTCAAAAATCAATTGGATATCTATCTCTGACCTCTTTATTTTGATCATTGTTCTAAATATGTCCTTATGCCAATTATACACTGTCTTGATGACTATAGACTTATAATACATCTTGAAATCAGGTGACATAAACTCTTCATCTTTGTTATTTTCCAAAATTATTTTGGCTATTCTACATTTCTTATTATTTCTATATGAATTTTGGATTCAGCTTGTCAATTTCTATAAAATTCTTGCTTCTCTTCTGATTTGGAGTGTGTTGAATCTGTAGACCAAGTTGGAGAGAACTGATGTTGAAGAAACAATGACTCTTTAAATTCTTGAACATGACATTTATTTAGGGATTATTTACTTTATCTCAGTAAGATTTTATAGTTTTGAGTTTACAGGTCTTACATATCTTTTGTTAAACTTACCCCTAAGTATTTTATACATTTTTGATACTATTTGAAATAGCATTTAAAATTTATTATACAATTGATTTCTGCCATTACATAGAAATTCAATCAAATTTTTAATATTGACTTCATATCCTATAACTTTATTAAATTAATTTTTAGCTTTTTTGGTAGAATAATTAGAGTTTTCTTTATTCACAAACATATCTACAAATAAAGGCCATTTTACTTTTACATTTCTGATCCATATGTGTTCTTTTTCTTTTTCTTGCTGTAATGTAGAGGCTAAGACTTCCAGGATAATGTTAAATAAAAGTGTTCAAAATGCTTATTCTTCTTTATCATTGATATTCCTGGGGGGAAACATCTATCTTTTACCACCATGGTAGTTCAAAATATTTTCACAATTTCTCTGATATTCTTCCCTTCAAAAAGTGCAGCCAAATTCTTTTCCCCTGGAATGTGGGCTATAGTTAGTGACCTGTTTTTAATGAATCGACACTCGTGGAAATGATGGCATGTAAATACCAAAGACTAGGTCATAAAAGTCATCGTGGCTTGGCATGGGCCAGGGATTTAGCTCAGTAGTTCCACCACCTGCCGTGTAAGCGCAAGGTGCTGAGTTTGATCCCCGGTACCCTCCCCCCCAAAAAAGTAATTGTGGCTTCTTCTTTGATTCTGCTTTCCCCTAGAATGTATAATCTTGGGGAAACTAGGTGCCAAGGCATGAAGACACTTAAACATTATGATTCAGATGTTGAAGACTGGAGGGTCCCCTCAAATATTGATTAAATTAAACCTGAGGCCTTCTGCCAACAGCTATGTGAATGAACCATTAGAATTGAACCCTACAGCCCCCTTCAAGCCTTCTAAGAATGACAGCCCCAGTTGATATTTTGATTATATCTTCATGAGAAAACATTAGCCAGATACACCCAGTTAAGCTGCTTTCAAATTCCTAACTCCTAGAAATTGTGATATGATAAATGTTTATTGTTTAAGCTGCTATGTTTTGGAAGTAATTTGTTACACAACAACAGATAGTCAATGCAGCCATTAAGTACCATGTTTTCTGTAGATGACCTTTATCATAGTGAGGACATTTTCTTTTATTACTAGTTTGCTGAAGTGTTTATAATTAATAAGTGTGGACTTTGTCAAGTATTTTACTATATATTTTTAGATGATCATATAGTTTTTCATCTTTATTTTGGTCACATGAACACTTATTGATTTTCAATGTTAAACCAACCTTTCATTCTTGGAGTAAGTACACTTTATCTTCTCATTGAGGTATATTCATTGAATGGAATCCTATTGAATAGTGAAAAGGAAGCAACAACTGATACACTCAACAACATTGATGAGTCTCAAAAACACTCTGGTTTCTTTCATATTAAATTGTTAAAATGATAAAACTAATTGAGTAATAAAAAAGTAAATTAGTGGTTTTGGGGGGCGAGAAAGTAGGTAGGGATTGACCTTAGAGGGCAGAAGGAAAGGCTGATAGAAATATTCTATATCTTAATTATGGTAGTGATTTCATGAATGTATAATTCATTGATTATAACCTTAAAATAATTGTACTTACATATATGTGAATTATACTTTAAGAGAGTTCATGTTTTGAAAGTTTATACTCAAGGTGGGCGTGGTGGCACATACCTGTAAAGACAGCACTTGGGAGGATGAGGCAGAAGGATTACTGCAAATGTGAGGACAGCCTGGTTTGCATGAATTTTGTAGTGAATTATTGTAATTTGTAGTGAATTCAAGGCCAGCCTGAACTACATAGCAAGCCCCTTTCTCAAAAAACATTAAAAAAATAAAAAGAAATGTTTATACTTGAATTCTATAAAACTAAAAGGGTTGAAAATGTATTTTCTGGTCATGACCATTGAAATAAAAACGCTAAAATAATAGATCTAGGATACCTTTAAACATGGTTATCTGGATTCCAAATAAAGCTAGCAATTTGGTTAATGACTAAAGTAAGGAGAAAACACAAGCCTAGTTAATGGATTTAATCTACTTTCAAATTTAAATGATGGCTAAGTGTTATGGCTTGTATCTAGATATTCCCTGAAAGGCTCATGTGGTCATAGGTGGGTCTTTTTGAGGGGGCTGGATCTAGGGTGTCTGATGTTAGGATCAAGGATGTGATACTAGGATTGATTCATGGTAGCCTTCATGGTTAGGATTAAGGGTGCAAGTGCTACTGGCTCTAAAGACAGAGAGCCTGGATAAAATATAAGAGACAGAAAGAGGAAGCTGTGGTCTTCACTTGTTGCTTGTCACCTTCTGCCTGCCTGCTTTGCAATGCCCCTCTGCCATGCCACCCTGCTGTGGAGTCAGCCAACTATGAACTGAAACCTCTACAAACTGTGAGCTACAATAAATCTTTCCTCCTTTAACTGTTGGTGTCAGGTGTCTCAGCAACGAGAAAAGTAACTAAGACACTAATGAAAGTTTCTGTCATGTATAGTAGTGTTACTATAGGAAAGTACACTTACTGACTCTGCTTTCCTGGGTTGAAATTCAAATACATTGAGTAATCCAAACCCAGGTCAACTTTCCGAAGCAGAAACTTCTAGTCAATGATCCCAGCCTCAAAATGGAGGGCCAAACAGAAACCTAATCCAAAATGTTTCTGATTTTTTTTCTGCATACTGACAGCATTTTTCCTTATCTATGGCAATCTTGAAACCTGTTTCACTCTGAACTAGAACTCTTCAGCCTGGAACACAGAAATGGTACAACTGCCAATAATGGTTTCTAAATGAGCCAGCCATAAAAGAGTGGTCATTGATAAGAGAAAAAAAATCACATCATCAAGTGTGAAAGTAAAAATGGTGTTTTATCAATTATTACCATATTCTTCTCACTCTTATCTTTGCATTTGCAAAAAGTAAAAGGACTTAAGGAAATGAGAATCCATCTGTAAATTGGCAATTGCATCGATCATGCTGTCATCTTTGTCACTGTTACGTTGAAATTCCAGAATACCAGCTATCTCCAGATCAGCCCCTTCTGGAACCTCAACTTGTCGTTTCAGCAACTGGCACAGAAGAGAAAGAAAAGGGCTGTATAAGTCAGGATTCTCTAGAAAAATAGAACACAAATAAGGGAAAGAAGGAGGGAGAGAGATGGATGGATAGATATAGAGATTTGTTATGGGAATTGGCATATGCTGAGAGGGAGGCCAAGAAGTTCCAGTTTGCCTCCCAGAAGCTGGAGATGCAGGAAAGCCCAGAGGATGATTCAATTCAAGTCTGAAGGCCTGGGAACTGGGAGCTTCAGTGTCTGAAGGCAGGTGAAGCCAGATCTCCCAGCTGAAGAAAAGTAAATTCATCTTGCTCAGCCTTTTTGTTTTATTAAGGTGTGTAATAGGATGATAACCACTCACATTAGGAAGGACCATCTTTATTCAATTTATTAATTCAAATGGTAATCTCATTCAGAAACACCTTTACAGAAGTAATGTTTTTCTGGCTATCAGGGCATCCCTTAGCTCAGTCAAGTTAACACAAAATTAATCACAGGGTACAAAGTAACTGTCAGTCACATTCAACTTTCCTTTTTTCTACTTTCATTTTGGGGATGAAATTTGAGAATCCTATTATCTGCAAGCTTCTTTTCCTACTGAAGGAAGCCAAGGGGTAATCTAGTGTGATGGAGGTCACCTTTCACAGGAAACCCTGAAGTGCATTGCAATCAGAAGTGTATGCCACATAAACGCAGGACAGCTAAGTTCAGTGAGTCCAGCAGAAGCTAGGATCCAATAACAGGAGCCAGGGAACTATCATAAAAAATGATAACAAGTGTAGGCAAGAGTGTAAAAAAAAAAAAGGAGCCTTTATATACTATTGGTAGGAATGTAAAATAGTGCCACTACTTCGGAAAATAGTTTGGTATTTCCTTGATGCGTTAAACACAGAGTTAAATGACCCAGCAATTCCACTCCTAGGTATACACCCAAGAGAAATAAAAACATATGCTCACACCAGAGTTTGTATGCAAGTGTTAAACCAGCATTATTTATAATTGTCAAAAGTGGAAACAACACTAATGTCTGCCAACTGAAGAATAAGTAAACAAAATGTGGCTTATACATACAAAGGAATACTCAGTCCTAAAAAAGAATGAAGTACAGATATGTACTACAACATGTACGAATCTTTAAAACATTATGCTACATGAAAGAAGTCAGTCACAAAAGATCACATATTTTATGATTCCATTTATATGAAATGACCAGAATAGGCAAAAGTATCAAGACACAACATAGGTTAATGGTTGCCTAGGCTGGAGGTAAGAAAAGAGTGGAGGGATTGGATAGTGATGGATAAGCGCTGTTAAGTGTACATAAAAAAATTAAGAAAATGTTCTTTCGTTAACTGTGGTGATTGCATAGCTCTGCAACTATTCCAAAAGTAGAATTGTATGCTTGAAATGGATGAATTGTATGGTGTGTGAATGTTATGTTTGAATAAAGCTATTACAAGGACAAACAAACAAAAGAATCAGGAGACCAGGGCAGAGATGGAGAACCCAAAAGTTAGCCAGAAGGGAAAGGCTGAAAGAGACAAAGTAGACAAGTAGGTGGCTTGAAGCAGTTCCTAGTCTGGGTATTGTGTGTTGCCGCTGTGGCTGTGTCTGTATGTGCTGCAAAATGAGGCACAGATATTTAAAGGGCTAGAGATGGGGTAAGCATCACTATGCAGAGAGGTGCTCCTTTTATAGAAAGAATGCTTTATAGTTGCTGCCGTGAAAGAACTCCAAAGATGCTGATTCTGTATTCAGAACTTTGGGGAAGTCAGGAGGTGGGCATTGTACTGGTATGTTCATTTAAATCCTCAGAATCAGGATGCAGTTAAAGATACTTAACCTTCTTTAACCTTATGTGAAGGTTTTAAAAAAATTTAGTCCTTTTTACTATGGTATCTCATCTTAACAATCATTCTGGGCATAATGAGAATATTTTGGTTTATATGTATATATTTTTATGTTTGGACTATTTTTTCCTTCTTCTTGGTCCTAGTAATTCTTTATATATTCTAGACATTGAAACTTTATTGGTGTTAGAGATTACAAACATCTTTCAGTTTTACATCTAGTAACTTTGTCCACATCTTTGATTGAGCAGAAATCCTTAATTTTAATGTAATCCAAAGCATAATTGTAGGAAGTGGAGGAGTTTGTGCATTCCATCTTAGTAAAATATTTGAACCATGGCCAGGCACATCAAGACTTCATTTCAGGCTCACCATGTTCTAGATGTTACCTAGTTAAGTTACTGTTATATTTTTTTCACTTTGATTTCCCATCCCCAACTATTAGAATGATCTGACTGAACTTTACCCAAAAAGCACTAAAAAACAAAACAAAACTCAAGTCCTTTAAAGACGACCAAGTGTTAATTCTTGGTGAGGTGATTTTCATGGCATGGGACAAAGTGATTTTAAATCCTTTTAGCAACTCCAGAATGCCTGTCACTTTCAAATTCAGCAAATCAATGTCATGCCTCCCAGGTACTAATTGTGCTTTCTTAAAACTAGGAAACCGATTAAACAGCATGAATAAAATCATCTCATTAGTATCCGCTAGTAAATTATGAAGGAATAAAATATAGTTCGAAGGGTAATCAAGAAATTGAAGGTTGATTTTGAATTTTCTTGAGTATTAACTGAATTTGATGTTTGCTGACCAGGCTTGTCATTGTGGTTGTAGTCTGTTCCACAGTTTTTTTGTTTTGTTTTTTTCTTTTCATTATCAGCAAAGTGCCACACTTTTTGGATTTTAAATCTGTTTTTGCATACTGGTTTTGTATTGCTTTACTATAAAGTGGAAATCCCTGTAGCTATCTCAAGGCATTTATGGACTAGCACAGTTCCTTAAATATAGCAAAGGTTTGCCTCCTCATCTTCATGGTCTTTACAGCTACAATGTCTACCATATGACCAAACTGAGAAAACAGGGCATATTAGGATATCTCTGATTCTCCTTTATAAAATTTGTCATTCATATTATTGATATAAGTTGTATAATTTGGCCTGATATCCATGTTTTGCATTCAATTGCTTAAATAGTCTGAGGACTACAACTTCTCTAGTGTCCAGCAAGTTCTCTCTTTCAACTTCTTGTCTCAAAAATGGGGATGATATGACAGAATCCTAACCATCTGAAGCAACTGAGTTGGTTTCTAAACTAAAAATGATCATTGAATACCATGAGTTAACTAAACATTTTCTTTTAAATTAAAACATACAAATTATACATTTATTTATACATCTTTACATAGGACATAGGTTTCTTCTCTGAAAATAATCAGCCAATTGTACTTCACATATTCTTTGTTACCTAATCCAGATCCATAATGCACTGATGACAGTTCCCAATCTTTAAAATGTAGCAAGAACTTATATCTTCTAAATTTTCACATTTTTTTAATCTGCCTGTTTAAAGTTGTTCTTATTCATGTTTAATTTATCAGAAAGTTATTCTATTTTTCTGAAGCATTCCACTTAATTTTATTAGGAACAAATTTTCACATTCATACTTCATCAGTTTATATATCCTTTAATAAAATTGTACAATTAAAACAAGTACTATATAGGCATAGACAGATTTGAGGAAAAACACAATTTCATTTTTTTAAAAGCAATGACCCAACACATGTCATGTTGAGCAGAAGCACAGAGGCAAATCAATGTCTGTGGCTGCAAATGGTTCACAAGCCTACATTCTTGGTGCTTGTTAGTAATAGAGGAAATGGAGAGCCTTGAAGAATCTGATGGGTTGTTTAAGGGAGGCCTGCTTAGATGTTTCCCTTATCTACCTTTCAGCTGGGTTGTGCCAAAAGCACAACATGGGTGGTACATATTAAGTGCTTGGTAACTGTTAGCCATCCTCAGCCATCAGTGATCTATCCCTTCTTCCCCGAGAACACTATCTGGAGACATTTTTGGTTGTCACAATTAGAGAAGTAGAACTAGTCTTTAGTGAGTAGAGGCCAGATATCCTAAACATCCTCAATGTGGAGAGAAGGTCTCCTCCACCACAAAATGTGAATAGTGTCTAGGCAGAGACCCTGCCCTATACTGTGTTTCAGGAGAGCAAGAGCCATATATGTATTTACTCATAATTGTATCTCTAGCATTTAACACATCTCAAGGAATCCATGTTGATGCATGCATGCAAGCTTTCTAAATGAGTGAAAGGCCTTTGAGATGAGTAAGGGCAAATCTTCAGAGGTAGGCCTGAAATTGAAAGGAGTGCCAACAGATACCTTCCCAGAAAATTGATCCAGACCCTTGTGCCTGAGCCTCAGTCCTGTTTATTACAATCGGTTAACCACAGTTTATCCTGATCTGCTTAGACAGGTTTTGCCTGTCATATTTACTCACTTGGATTTTTAAAAATTCTTTTGGTAATTGATCTCTGGCTAGATCCCTGAACTTTGCTCCATCCCTGCAATTCAACTTTGGCCCACTGCTCTGGAGAGTCCAGCTCACCACTTACCCACTACTGTTCAGCTCTGCACTCTCCTGCCTCACACCAAGAGCTTACCTCCACTCTGCCTTGGCACAGAAACTAGACAAGGGGCAGACATAGGTGTTAAAGCTGGTTAGAGAGAGGCCAAAGTGAAGATGACAAAAGAAGCCTTATTAGGAGCAGAAGAGCGGGCTTCTCACCCCTGTTCTACAGCTTAGTAGCAGTATATTGGGTAAAATCCCATATTTATCTTTTCTTAATCTCAGTTTCCTCATCCATAAAATGAGAAATGATGATGCTTTTCAATCTATTTTACAAAGTGGTTTGGAATAAAATAATAAAAATAAGGTTTGCAAAAATCTAAAATAAATCTTTGGTAACAAGGTTAAAGAAAACAGGTTATATATCTTTAAAGCTTCAACATTGTTAAGTGTCTAAAATGCTAGAGCTTTTTTAACACTATTGCATATATACAATATATGTGGTCACAGCCATATATGAGAATTTGAATAAATAACTTCATCTTTTGATCTTCACAATCTTGGAAGGCAGGCAAATGCTATTTCTGTTTCACAGATGGGAAAGCTGAGCACCACAAAAGTTACTGCTTTACATAGTTTAAATACAAGTTAATACATTCCAGAAAGACTGGACCAGGACAACAAGGAAATCAGATTCTGGACACCATGAAAGAAGAGTAACAATTGTCAGGAGTCTATGGGATCCTTGATTGTTTCTGTCATCCCAGTGTGAGCACAGTACCAGGCACACTGAAGACTCTGAGATCCAGTACATTCCTGTACAATGTATGTCCTTTGAGTATCCTCACAGGTGCTGCCATAGAGCTATTGTTAGAGAGGAAAAAGAAAATCTCGGAACTCTGGGTTAAGATTTTAAATATTTGTAATACTCTCTCCAGCTGATCATTAGCCAACTTATTTTGCTCCTTCGTGTTACATTACAAATATCACTAACTCACAAAGGTTTTTTCAGGCAGCTAGCCCTGACCTTCTCACCTTGAACACAGCCCATCAGTGGGATCAAGGTGGGAGGGAGGACAGGAGGAAGGGACTAGCTCTAATAGAGGTCTAAATTAGACAGGCATTGAAAGGGTAGTAGTATATAGAGAGAAATCAGGTGGCTGTCTCAAATATTTTGTATTAGGATTGGGTCTGATCCATAAAGGAATGAATAAATGAATTGTGGCTGAATGAACAAATCAGTGAATGAATCAAAGGATCAATGCACTGATGAATAAATGATGTTTATAGGACAATGGCAATAAAAACATGTGTATAACTGTGTGTATGTGTGTACAAAGGAGGAAGAGTTCAAAGGGTTGATGGGTGTAGTAAGTACAGAAGGCTATCCTGGCTCTTGAAGAAGGATTAGTGACAAACTAAATGAGAGCCACAAGTCCCAAAGTGCCTTAGAAATCCTCACCCCTAAAAGGGCTACAGGCGTGTGTAACACCTGTGCTCTCACAGCTGACAGCTGTCATGCTCAACTTTCTCCGTCCCCCACCCAACCATAAAGAATGGAGTAAAGAGGTGGCCAAGTCCAAGGACATGCCACTCAACCAGACCTTTCTCTGATAAGACCCTAAGTTGACTAGTTGATGCCACAAAAGGACAGTCACAGATAGTGTAACTAATGTATAAATGCAAATGAAATCCTGTGTTCTGAAAGATTAGGGACCTAGCATTGGCTGAAGTAATACTTTCTAAAAATGTTCTACAGTAGAGTGGCAAAACTGTGTTACTCAGAGCAAAGTGACCTCCAGTTTGATTTCATCTAGCCAATCTAGAAGGAAAAGTTTCTGAATGGCTTGTTGTGGTCACCCTCTTCTGAATAGACATTAAATTTCCAAATGTTAGAGGATGTGAGTACCAGGATCACCTGGAAGTTTTATCAAGCTTCACATGCTCCAGTCATCCCAGCCCTTATCATACCCCCTACTTAAGACATAAGCTATTGGACTGTGTAGGGCTAGACCAGAAGTTGTTTGCAGTGTCACTGACACACAGTACAATGCTTATACAGTGTGGGCTTGGAAAGTGTTTCTTTAATAAATGAAAAACTTAGATTGTAAAATGATCAAAGAATTTAGAGCTTGAAAGATCATAGAAATCAATCATCTTGTCATTCTATAGTGAAAATTAGGCCCAGAGTAGTGACAATTTTGTTTAATGTTGTTTATCTAACAAATGGCTGGATGTGGGTACAAAATTGCAGGAGAATCCGGATAGCATAAAAGTATAAATTAATCAGTACACTTTGGGGGGCAAAGGACAAAGCACCAATTTTAGGGAATTGGACAGATGATCTGATTGAAAGAAAGAAGAGGCATGCTAGGATCATTCTTGCATGTGAAGGTCATGGGTCATGGATTTGTCTCTCTGAGTTTCTGCTTTCTCCATTCTAGAAAGCTCAATGCCAACGAAGCCTAGTCTTTCGACCCTTACAAAGCACAGCACATGTGCATGGTTTATCAGAGACTTATCATCTCCTTATTGGTAGAAAAGCAGCCAGCATTGAATGTGAACTCCCTCATCAGTGCTTCAGAGAAGATTCTGAGAGAGATGCATGCTGAGCAGGAATAATTTAGGTGGGCTTCCATTTTGAGACATATGATCTCAATTATGAAGACCTACATGATTATTAGAACAGTAAAGTGATAGTAACACAACTGCAAATTTCAAGGGAAATGTTACCTATTCCTATTGTCAAGATCTAAGAAATAATTCAACACTGAATTAGTTACATCTTTTACAATGGGCAAAGTCCAAAACTAAAACCACAGCTTCCACTTGCAGATTAAATTCATTTCACTTCTTTCAACTCTAAAGTTCTATAAGTAAATTTATTTGACTTTTGGTAGCTAGAAAGCAGGTTGCTCTTTTAAACAAACAAATTTTATATCTTTCCTACCAAGAGGGATACTTTCCACACAGCCATTAAAACACCACCTAGAGAAGATATAGATGAGGCACAATTATCTTTCACACCGTACTTTGGGATTTGAGCAAGTAGAAAGGAATGCTGATACAAAGGGATGCAAATTTATCAAGCAAATGACCCACTCTGTTTTACTCTTGTGGTAACATGGGCCTCTTATGAAATTGGGTCCCATGAAGCACTTAAACCAATGGTTTTTGGACTCTACCCATTCAGATGGCTTAAACCAAAACCAAGTGTTCACATTTGAAATATTTTGAAAATTTGTGTCTAATCTTGATTACAAAAATGTTTAGGGAAACATGTTCTTAGCCACTCTATTTTCAAAAATATCTCTTGTATGTGCCAACAATTAAGTACATAGCCTATGTTATGTATGCCTTGCTCTCTTCTTCATCTTTGAAGCCAGCTGCTGAAGGGTGTGAATTACAAGGTCACTTATCACCCACACAGGATCAATTGACAATAGCACACACAGTCATCCATGGGTTGGGCTGACTAATCACACCCAACACAATGTACACTGCAGATAGAAGATAAAAGTCTTTGCAACCATGTGTGGCCTACATGGTTGCACAGTGCACAATGTCAGTGAGACCAGACAGGTGGTATCAGGAGAGCAAGGAGTCAATTCAGAAACAAAGAAATGTGTGCTACTGCCTTGCTTGCCTTAAGATAACTGATAACCAAGATATTAAGACCTGCAAAAGGCCAGTACATGCAGCATTCTACAAGTTTATCCTAAAATAAAGAAAATCATACCTGATCCCTCATATTTTCATCTATGGAGTCAACTACTTGAAATAATCAAAATTTTAAAAAGTTTTTTGGTAACCAAATATTCACTCATGCAAATTTGAAAATAAAATAGACTCTCAACCAGAATGACTTTTACAGAATGCTGAAAGAAGCATTTAGGTTAATCTGCATCATACTATTTAAACACATCCTGCCGAATGACCTCAGACACAGCAAAGTGTGAAGGAATGACAATGATCCTCTCTGCCCCAGCCTGGGCTTGCAGTTCATGGTGTAGTCAGTTCATGGTGTAGTCCATGGTGTAGTCAGTTGCAATACATTTTCCCCAAAAAACATTTTATCGTAAGAGATTATAATTCTAAGTAGACTCAACATTTCTTTTTCAGTTTTCCAGGATATAGCAGTAAAAAGTTGGCAATCCCCCCTTCAATTCCATTTATAATCTATTAATTTAAAATGAGGTGGTGGTTTTGGTCAAGGCTCGTGAAACCAGTCAACTGACTAGTTATAAGATTAAAATGTTAAATTAACAATAATACTTCAATAAATTTATCTTAAGACAATAAAGATGAGAGCTAAGATTAACATACAGGGATATTCATAGTAGGACTGGTTTTATGAGAAAAATGTTAATGTTCAATAATAGCACCAACTTCTACAATGGTAACTCTACTTAGTAACGAGGGTAGGAGAGGACATCTTTCCAAGGACTAGAAAATGGAGAAATGAAACTTAATCTAGGCAGCACCAAACCAAATGCAATAAATTTATCTAATTCTCACCTTTTTGAGAAGTGAACAAGAGAGAAATGAATGAACATTGTGAAAGAGGACATTCTTACCCATGCCCTGTCTTGCAGGATTTACTTTTCTTAACCAACTCATAATTACTTTGCCAGAATAGAATGGCTTCATCCTATCCCTGACATAAACTAAACAGATTTGTTACATCCAAATGAATGAAGGTCTGATAGCATCCAGGCTGAACTGGGGTGCCTTCGGTTTCATCTTTAGAAACACTTCTATACCAAGAGATATGAAATGTGGCACAGACACTAATGTAGCCAAATAGGCTAACTTGAAACCTAACAATGTGTGACATCCTGTCTGAAGAAAATAGAGATGCCCTTCAAAGAATTTAGTAAAAGGAAGAATTAAGAGTTAAAATTTGGCAATTTACTCTTCACCATTCATGGAGAGACATTAGATCATAATTTTAGCTAATATTAATTTAATTCTATGGCTTTAAGGCTTCTAAAAATCCCAGATACACAGTATTACTTAATTCCATAATAACTTTATGAAATGGGTTTTAAGACAGTGGATGAAGTTCATATCAACAGATAAGGAGGCTTGGTCAGGGAGCGTAAATGTCCTGCTTAAATTTTCTGTTTGAGGTTGTCAGAGTCAGGAGAGTGCCAACACTATCTAATGCCTGAACCTGAGAGCCAGTTGGCTCACAGCAACATATAGCACATGAAAATTGTACTCACCCTAGAGACAGGGCAGGACTAAGTCATCAAATTTTATTTTGATCTTGCAATACTTTGCCAAATTTAAACTTGACTAGTGTCATCTGGAGGAACTTAGTAAAATACAGCTACAAAGGCCCATCCCAGCTCCTATTAACTGAAAATCTCCAAGAGAGGAATCCAAAGATCCATGTTGTTATTTATTTATTTATTTATTTATTTTTGGTACTGGGGATCAAACTCGGGTCCTTGTGCTTGGGAGGCAGGCGCCAGAACCACTGAGCTAAATCCCCGGCCCCAAAAATCCATATTGTTAAACTGTTAAGCTCCTGTGGCAATTCTGGTGTGCAGTGATGTTTGGGAATTAATAGTGCAGGTTCTTCCTCCCTTTTCCCTGATACACACACACTTGGAAGGTTCTATTTGCAAATTCCACCATGCTGACAATGGAATAAGACACCCTAGATGGCATGTGTGAAACTCTCCTCACAGGAAAGTGTATACTCTGCTGTGAATTAATAAATTAAAATTTTCACTTTTGTATATACTATCCTTTTAGAAACTTTGCCAACATAAGCAGATTCCCCCAAATCTGTTCATCTCACTCTCTGGGTTAAGCATGGCGGCCAACCCTCTGGCTTTCCTGGTTTTAACAGTGAGAGTCCCATATTCAAGGAGATTTCTCCAGTCAAACTGGTTGATAGGGTGACCAGCTCATCCCAGTTTGGGAAAGACTGTCCTATATTTTAAAACTGAATCCTACATCCTGGCCACCCTCTGAGTTTGAGGCCAATGGGGTCAACTGATTACCCTAATTGGTCACGTTACTGCCTCCCTATGAGACTGTGTAGTAATTTGCTGACCTCAGACAAATTTTCTATTTTATCTTTTACTAATATACATTATCCTAAGACTCAATGATATCCTGAGTTTTCAGGAAATAAGAATTTTGTTCATAATAAATATTGAAACACATAGTTTTACAGGTCACTGTCGAGATTTATTTAGAAGGAAAAATATGAAGAATTTCTCAAAGATGGAATGCTCTGGAATTTCCTTTCCTAAGTAAGACTGAAAAAGTCAACAAAAGGTTTATTGCAATACAGTTCCAAATATTCCTAAGAAGGGACTCAAGGGCCACACCAGAAATATGATCATAAAAAGTCCATGGAGATGGCAGAAAAAACACTTGGCTTCACCAAGTGTGCTTAGTCAACAAGAACCCCTCGTGTTTCTATTCACCACCTTGTGCCACTCTTCACCACCTCGTGCCTCTCTCAATGAGGGCTCTGGCTCTTTCTCCATCTTTCAGACTGATCATGTTTTAATCAAATGGCTGAGTTTGCTTGATACCTCTTTTGCAGGCAAGAATTTGTTCATGTTGGGTCAGTCATTTATCTGTTAACACATCTGAATATTCATAAACAGGAGCTGTTTTACTGTTCCAAAACTGTGCTTCATGAATAATTCATATGTTTGACAGCAACCTATGTTATTTAATTTATTTAAAAACTACAATCAATACAGCATGCTGCTCCAAAACATAACAACCAGTCCTTTAACTGTAATGTGCTTTAAAATTTCTTTCCAGTTATTCCTCCATCACACGGAACCACAAATATAGGGTAATTACTAATAATTCTGTATCCATTTTGCATGTCACCACAATCAACATATTGATTGCTTTTTGATTATAATAAATGGTTGGTTAAATTGAGGGTTTGTGATTAAGAATGTTAAGCTCTGATATTTATTTAATTCAGCTGCACCAATTTAGGTTCTACATGGTAATTTCATAAAAAGCTATTGAGAATCAGAGTAGTTATTTGAATCAAGTTATAAAGACAACCCAGTTTTCCCAGGAGAATCTGGCATTTAGGTAAATTATACCAACTAGGGCTTTGGTTTTTCCTCTTGGAGCATACAAAAATATCCAAGATCATGCTCATTTTGATATGTTAATAGAGTGGAGGAGAATTTTCTGTTAATTTTTATTTTAGGATTTAAAGAAACAAGACTCAGAGAAAGACTGAATGAAGACTTATTTACATGAAACTGTGCCATAGGTATAAGCAGGGTTAGGAATTATGAGGGAGGAATGGCAGAATAGTTACTTTGGTAGAAAATTTGAGAAATTATCTAGATTTTGGCTTATAGGAAGAAAACCCATATCAAAGGAGTAAAAATCTACCATATTTTAGAATCCCTCAGAAGGAGACAACTAAGTTTTTGTGTAAACTCAGTTTTGTGAGTAACAAAGATTGGCCTGAAGTATAATGAACAGTGTCAGGAAATTCTCACCAACATCATCCAGGCTGCACTTCCATCTCATTTCCTCTATTCTCTCGGAATGATCAGCTCTCAGACCTTCCTCAGTTTTCATTTAAGAAATGTAGAATCCAGGGCTGAGGATTTAGCTCAGTGGTTCCACTGCAGGCCTCGCAAGTGCAAGGTCCCAAGTTCAATCCAAGGTACCAAAAAAAAAAAAAAAAAGTAGTAGAATCTTCTCATGAGGCCTGTGTCTTCCCTCTCTATCTACCAAGGACATGAGGAAGTTATACCAAAGAGTTTTCGTACTTTCTTAATTCTAAGTCTTAAATGTTTCATATTGTAATGCTTCAGAGATCATGATTTATGATTAATATACCTTTTCCTTTTTGTTCCCTAAGAGATGTTCCTAACTGGATGGCCTCACAAATCATATTGTCTTAGAATAGAGAAATTATGGTATTATCATTTGCTTATGGGCTCAGGGGATCATTCAGACTAGAGTTTCCTTGGGCATATAATTATTTTGAGGCATGCTTGACTTTTTGCTCAACCCCTGCCCCCCAAAACCCATGAAGTTATCGTGAAGAATTCTCCTAGAAACCCTGCTATTAATGCATCATGGTTTACCTCCACCTCTTCCTTGGACACTACTCAAGATAAAAGTCCTTCATCATATCTTCTCTCCTAGACTCTTTCCCCCACACTACTTTGTCCCTCTTTCCCCTTCTCAACCCCTCTTTTTCTCTCCTTCCAAAATCTACCCACTGTGTTCCTGAGAAATCATATTTTTATACACAAAGTCTATTGACATTTTAGCATCACAAAATTTCTCTACATCTCCTCGCCTAAACTAAAACCCAGACCATCTGAAGGAATCTTTGCCCTGTAGTCCTCTGAACACTTGTTGCCTGTATATAGCCTGTGTCAGACAGGAAGTGTGGTCTTGGTGTGAACATGATGCTGGATCCAAAGGGGTGCCTGCTCTGTCAGTCAACTATGATTCTCATAGTAGGTTCTGAATCTCAAAGGCCTGAGCAATGTATTTTTGTGGTTATCGTGCACACCAATAAATTTCAATCTTAGTAGAACAACTGGATCCCAATGGAACTCTTTAAAAACATATAACATGTAGATCCCTGAAAATTTTTACCCAGTGGTTTTTGTTCCATCAAACATCTGCACTTGAAAAAAAAAGCTACACAGGTAATTCTTATTCCTAGCCAAATGTAGCAGCAATGATCTTTATGCTGATAACTCAAATTGTGCTGTTCAGTCCAGATTTCCATCTTGAGGTCAAGTTCCACATAATCAGTTGTTTCCTGGTACTTTCCATTTGGATGGTCCAAAATTAAAACCAACACAATCTGCCTTAAAGCTCTTCTTCCTCATAAATTCCCTACTTCAGTGAATGTCAATACCATTCACCTTTCCATGGCAGAAATGGAAAATTTTGGCATCATCATCAACTTTTTCCTTTACCTTATTCCCATGGCCAGTTAACCAACACGTTCTATTGATTCTGCCTTCTTGGTACCTGTCCTAAATCTCCATCCTTCCCACTGTCACTATGTTAGTTCAGCTTTTCATTTCTTGCCTCTATTCTTGTCTCTTGTAGTTTCTTCTTCACATTACATTGAGGCAATGCTTCCACCGTGCAAGTCTGGTAATATCCCTCCATTGGCTCCTAATTATTCTCAAGATAAAACCCAAAATTTTTATTATGTTACACAAGGCTGTACATATTTAGGTGCCCTACCTTATCTCTTGCCATCATTCTCCTTCACCTGAGCTGCTTGTAGTTCTGGGAAATTGTCAGGCTTTTGTACCAGCTGTAGCTTCTCCCTGGAATATACTGCCCCACTTTCTTTCCTCATACAACTCTAGTCTCCAAAGGTTCTATTAGAATGTACTTTCTTTGAAAACCTCCTTGAGATCAATGTCTCTTTCCACTTCCACTAAAACTGCATTGATGCCCTTGCAGTCCACACTATCTTATCATTAGATATTCCACAATTATAAATGTAATCCTTGAAGCTGTGAGCATGCATTCTTCCCACTAATATCCTTAGCTCTTAATGCAGTGCCTAGCACAATGTGTGTTCTCAATAAATATTTGTTTAACTGAATGAACAAATGAATGAGTGACTGATGTTTCAGCCTCTGTACTAGACATTAGAGCACTAAGCAATGAATGCACTGTGAAAGCTGTGAATAATAGAAAGAATGCAGACCTTAAGTGCAGGCCTTCTAGCAAGGCCACTTTCTGGATAACCATGGGTGAGTACTTAAATTCTTTGACCTTCATTTTAACTGAAAAATAGCCCTCTGGATTGTTGGAATGATTGACTGAATCATTTAAAGTGCAGTGGCTGTCGTATGGAAGGTGTTCTCTATTTTTTGGGGGGGGTTACCAGGGCTCGAACTCTAGACCTTGCACTTGCGACGCAGGCGCCGGAACCACTGAGCTAAATCCCCAGCCTTAAGGAAGGTGTACTCTAAAATTTTAGTTCCTTGACACTCTTCTCTTTCATAATAGCCTAGTTTAACTCTTCATCTAATTGAATCCAATATACTTTCTTCATTTTATCCCTTAGAATGGTTTCCTTCCTGTACATTAGGCCATCTTCCCACAACTCATCTACATAGCCACCTTTCTCTTTTTTTGATTTCTTCCAAGAAACAATTTCTTTACTTCGTTGCTGAAGCAGACACCACTAATGGTTTTTGCAGAAACTGTGGCGTCAGACACTACATCAGATCCATAAGTTACTGCACATCCATGTGAGCAAAGGATAGGGCTTGAATTCCCAGATGGGAAATGATAAATATAATTGCTGAAGTGGATACCATTAATGGTTTTTGCAGTTGTGCTATTAGATCCTTTGTCACATGAACACTTGAACTCCCAAAAGCAACCAGGATAATAAATTCTGGTGTGCCAGAAATTCTTAGCCAGATCCTTGACATTAAAACACAATCTTATGTAAGCATTTGATGGGGACAAAACAAAAGCTAGGTAAAAAATCCTTTTCTCCTAATGTTCTTTTTAAAAAAAACCCCAAAACCAAAACTGACTTGCGACTCTATTTCTACACAGATTAATTAACTAATTAAAATCTGTTAGAATTTATAAGTGCATTCTATAAACCAGGCACTGTGAATGCTCTAGAGACATGTATAGTTTGAAACAGGAAGCAATTTAGCACAATAGTTAACAGCATAGGCTCTAGATTCTGCCCATCTGAACCTAAGTCTAGGCTTCATCATTAGCTACTTTGTGTGACTTTGGTCAGTTAATTGCTTTGTGCCTCAGTTTCCTTGTCTGTAAATTGGGGGTGTATCTGGGTGTAGTGGCACATGCCTGAAATCACAGCACTTGGGAGGTTGAAGCCAGCCTGGGCTACATAGTGAATTCAAGTCCAGCCTGAACTACATAGCAAGACCCTGTCTCAAAAAAAAGTAAATAAATAAACAGACAGATAAATAAATTGGGCTAATGATAGAACCTTTGTGATAAAGTAAGAAATAAATGAATTAACACATACTAGGGGTTAGAATAGTGCTTACAACAATATACACTTTAAAATATTAACCAATACTATTGTGGAAACACAGAGAAGGGATATCTAGCCAAGGCTTGGGAACCAAGAAAGTTTCCCTAGAGGAAATGATGTCTAAACTGAGAGTGGAAGGATGAGTGCAGGTTACAGAGAGAATATTTTAGAGAGTAGGAACAGTGTGTACAAAGATTCAGTAAGATCCAAGGTGGAAAACTGTTGTGATTTGCAGAATTAATGTGAGTGAGTGTGTGTGTGTGTGTGTGTGTGTGTGTGTGTGCGTTTTGGAGGTAGAAGGGCCATAAAGAGATTAGAGGGGGAAACAGATGTGCTATGTCTTCCAATATGCACCTCCAATTATCCTTCCTCTGCCTACTCTTTGCCTCAAGGGTGACTTGTCTGGACTACTTTGGTGATGTCCTTGTTTCTGGTTTCCAGTTGCACATGCCCTGAAAGGCCAGCAGAGGAAGTGAAAAGTGAGAGTGAAATATCACTCCCCTAGATCCCTTCCTGTGGGGCCTCAGCGAGCCATAGCTCCTTTCAAGCAGCTCTCTTCACCCAACAATTTTCCCCAGGTATGATGAGGACAGAAGTCCAGCCCAGGACAATTTCTGGGGAGAGAGGTCGCCAAGCTTGATTATTGTTCAGATCTCTGGATATTTCTAACACCCACTAGATGCTTGTATTCCCACCTCATATGTCAGCCCTGTGGAACAAAGAGAAGAAAGGCTTTTATCTTTCTCTTTGTATACCCTTTAATTCCCTTAAACTCTGTTAGGATCAAAAGGTATGGGTTTCAAATTTTCACTTTCTCTATGTTATATCCTCATTTGTTGTTTGTTGGGGCAGATGGCTTCATGGCCTAACCATCTGAAGGAAGTGTTATCTATTCTTGCCATGGAGTAAACCTTTATGTTCTGAATGCTTTGGTTTGTTTATTTGTTTGTTTTTGAGACAGGGTCTTGCTATGTAGTTCAGGCTGGGCTTGAACTCACTATGCAGTGCAGGCTAGCCTTGAACTTGCAGTGGTCCTCCTACCTTAGCCTCCAGAGTGCTGGGATTACAGGTGCACAACACCATGCCCAGTTTATTCTGAATGTTTCATGAGTAGCTCTGAAAATGGTATCTATAGACTGACTTGGTCCCAGGGATAAATTAGGACAAATACTTTCATTTAATGTGCCCATAATCTTTTACCTGTGGCATGAAGAGGAGAAAAATGTATATATAACACATTACACAATTGTTCATGTGCAGAAAGCATTTCTTCTACCTGCTACTATTTTTTAAGTCAGGGACAACATTGTGATGTGCTTTTGTTAACACTTAGGCTGTGATTCCAAAGGGTTGGCTCTACTGTACCTAGACAGCCACAGTCCTATTTACATAGCTTTTCTTCTTTTTCTATTTTTTGTATTTTGTAGGTTTTAATCCTGTATCCAGGATGCTTCTGTGTGGAGTGATGGTAGGAAGAGTCTCAATCCTGTTATCAACTGCCAGGTTAACCTGTCAACTGTTCTGGTTACCAATACTCCACCACTCTTCCCTCGGGAGTATGTCTTTCTGAGAAGAACTAAATCAGCCACTACAGCTGTCCCAGATTCCAGCTATACAAAGTTCTCTCCTGTGTAACTTCCTCAAGTCACCTCCCAATTTTAATTTGGATGCACATTGAGGTGATACTCTTAAGTGAAATAAATAGGACACACATGTGTAAATACTGAATAGTTTTTCTAGTATGAGAAACTGAAAGTGTAAATAAGGACTAATAGGTATAATAGATAATGGAAATAGGAAGAAAAGGCACAAAAGGGAAGGGAAAGTGGGAGGGGTAGGGGAAAGGAAAGAAGGGAATGGAATTAATATGAGAAAATGAAAAAATGGAAACAAAATCTTTGTAAATAGGGAGGGATGGAGGGGTTGAAAGGAGGGCAGGGGAATGGGGAAAAAATAAGAACCAAGAGAGATTATGTAAAGGTGCAAATTTCCAATGAAGAATGTAACTGTATTGTATACCTAAAATGTACCAATAAAATTAATTAAAAAAAATTTTAATTTGCCAGGTGTGAAAGCTACTGACACCACCAATCTTGCCCCCTAGGGGCACTCTGATCTCTCTAATCCCTGCAGCTGAAATGGTTAGGTAGAAAATATTATTATTATTGTTGTTGTTGTTGTTTTTCAGTATCTGGAATCGAACTCAAGATCTTGCACTTGTAAAGCAGGCGTGGTGCCACTGAGCTAAATCCCTGGCCAGGTAGAAATCTAAAAATGAGCTTATTCACACCAAACAAGGTCTTGATTCTAATGGAACTAGAAGGCCCCAAACTGGTTTTGTTCTCATAGTTCTAGAGTTCATAGAAACCATATCTTTCTCTTTGGTGTTGTTTCACTTGGATATTAGACCCATGAGCATGAACTCTGAGCTCAGAGCACTTTTAGGGTAGCACAATGGTAAAATAGGGTGGTTTTCTAAGTTTTTCCCAGAATTCTATAATCTTTTATCTACATGGACCCCTAGCCTAACTTGTCTGGCCCTGAGAAACACTGTTTACTTGATATGTAGCAGCCCCAGCCTCTATAGGACAGTGTATTCTACCTAGTTCCTTGACCTTTTATTTGTATCTCCTGAACATATGAAAGCCTTCTAGACAGAGATTAGGCTCAGTGGCACCGCGCCTGCCTCTCAAGTGCAAGGTCCTGAGTTCAATCCCTGGTACTAAAAGAAAAAAAAGCCTTCTAGACTTTTATGACCTGCTTCTCCTAATTCTGTTAGTCTTACCTGACCTAAATAATTGGTCGTTACATCTAGCTCTACCTGTAACTCAACCTGACATCTTTCAAAATGTGGCCTGGGGACCAAAGACATCAGAGCTATTTAGGATGCTTATAAAAACAATCGTTTCCCTTACCACCGCCACTCATCTAGCTATTAAATAAAAAATGTTAGTAAATCAAATCCATAATGTATTAAAAGAATAATACAAGTATGCAAGCTATGTCTGACATTTGAAAAATCAATGTAATATACCATATCAACATGCTAGAAAGAAAATGTATATGATCATATCAGTTGACACGGAAAAGAGACTTTGAACACCCATTCCTGATTAAAAAGAAAAAACCTATCAGTATACTAGGAATAGGGATTTCTATAAAAATTTCCTTTAAAGGGAAAAACTTTTTTTTTGTATATCCTTTTATTGGTACATTTTAGGTGTACAATATAAAGGCATTCATCATTGGAGATATGCACCTTTACATACTCTCTTGGTTCTTATTTTTTCCCCCTTCCCTTGCCCTCCATTCAACCCCTCCATCCCTCCCTATTTACAAAGACTTTGTTTCCATTTTTTCATTTTCTCATTTTAATTTAAAGGAAAAAACTCTGAGGATCTAGGACTAGGCAAAAAACTTAGATTTAACAACAGAAGCTTGATCCATCAAGGAAAAATGGATAAATTAAACCATATCAAAATATAAAACTTTTGCTTTGTGAAAGACCCTGTTAAGAGGAGGAAAACATAAGCTACAGACCAGGAGAAAAAGATTTGCAAGTCTGAAAAACAACTAATAATTAGAATATATAAAGAACTCTTAAAAATGGAAAGTTAAAAATAATTCAATTAGAAAAATGGCCAAAGGCTTAAAAAGCCACTTCATGTAGGAACATGTACAGATGGCAAATAAGCATATGAAAAGATGCACCATATCATTAGCCATTAGGGAAATAAAAACTAAATCCATAATGAGCTAGAACATGCATACATCAGTATGACTAAAAGTCAAAACACGATAATACGAAATCAATACACAAAAATCAATTGAATTCCTGTACACCAATAATGAACCCATCAAGAAAGAAATTGGGAAAATAATTTCATTCACAATCACTTCAGAAAGAGTTAAATACCTAGGAATTAACCTGATCAAGAAGGTAAAGATCTCCATAATGACAATTATAGAATTTTGAAGAAAAATATTGAAAATAACTTTAGAAAATGGAAAGACATCCCTTGTTCTTGGATTGGTAGAATATTATTAAAATGGCCCATTTTACCAAAAATGATCTATAGAGTCAATGCAATTCCCATTAAAATGCCAACAAAAATCTTCACATAGAAAAATCAATACTGAATTTCATCTGGAATCAGAAAAGTTCCAGAATAGGGAAAACAATTCTGAGAAAAAGAGCAAGTCTGGAGTCATCACTACACTGAGCTTCAAGTTATACTATAAAGTCACAGTAACAAATAGAACCCAGTACTATCACAAAACAGAAATGAGATAGAGGACACAGAAACAAACCCAAGCACCTATAGCTTGATTTTTTACACAGAAATAAAAAAATATGCTGGAGAAAAGGCAATTTCATCAACAAATGCTCTAAAAAAACCCTGGAGATCAATATGCAGAAAATTGAAACTAGATCCCTACCCTTCACCCTGTTGGGTGAAAACAAAATGGATCAAAGACTAGCTATAAAACCAGGAACATTGAAACTTCTGGAAGACAACATAGTGAAAACACATGAAGCCATAGGCACAGGCAAATACTTCCTGAATAAGACTCCAAAAGCAAAGGAAGTACATCAAGAATCAACAAATGGGACTGCATCAAATTAAAAAGTTTCTGCATAGCAAAGGAAACAACAGTGTAAAGAGAGGACCCACTGAATAGGAGAAAATCCTTGCTAGTTACTCTCCTGATAGAGGATTAATATCTAGAATATATAAAGAACTTATCATTAACCTCCATAAATAAATGGGTTAAGGAAGTAAGCATGACTATGGGAAACCCAATTTAAAAAGGAAAATGGCCAGGTGTAGTGGTACACAACTGTAATCCCAACACTTGGGAGGCTGAGTCAGGAGGATTGCTGGGAGTACAAGGCCAACCTTAACTGCATAGCAAGACATTATCTAAAAAAAAAGAGAACCAAATAAATACTTCTTAACAGAAGAAGTTCAGATGGTCAAAAAGTATCAGAAAAAAGTTCAACATCTCTAGTTATCAGAGAAATGCAAATTACAACTACAATGAGATTTCATCTTGTCCCAGTCAGAATAGCTACTGAGCACCAGTGAGGATGCAGACAAAAAGAAATCCTCCTACACTGTTGGTGGGAATTAGTACAACTGCTATGGAAATCAGTATGGAGATTCCTCAAAAAACTAAACATAATAAAAGCATTTGACCCAGCTATAGCAGTCTTCAGCATATTTCTGAAAGAATTAGGGGCTGCATACTATAGTGATACATGTATACTCATGTTTATAGCAGTGCAATTCACAATAGCTAAGCTATGGAAACAGCCTAGATGTCTGTCACTGTATGAATGGATAAAGGAAATGTATTATGTACATAAGGGAATATTATTCAGCCATATAGAAGAATGAGATCATGTCATTTGCAGAAAGTGGATGTAACTAGAAAGCATTACGCTAAGTAAAATTAGCCAGATCCATAAAACTAAATATCGAATGATTTCTCTTGCACAAAAAACTAAAAAATACATAAATTATTAAATAAGGAGCTAAAGCAGCAAGAAGATACAAATTAGAAAGTATACTTCTGGAGATGAGAAAGAGGACAACTGGCTGTAGGGAGAAAAAGAGAGGAGTAATTTTTAAAATTGATTAAAATCTGTTAAATGCATGTAAAAACCTCCCAAAATAAATGACATCATCAGGCACTAATAAAATGTCCAAAACACTGACAATATCAAATGCTGTAAGGGATATGGAGAAACCTAATGGCTATACACGGCTGGTGGGAATATGAAATGATACAACCACTCTGGAAAATATTTTGATAGTTTCTTCAAGAACTAAACATGCAACTCCTATACTATCCAGCAACTGCATTCTACTCTAGAGAAATGAAAATTCATGTTCACACAAAACCTGCCCACAAACGTCTTTAGTGACTTTATTCACTGTTTTGACTTATACCTAGAATGTTTCCCAAAGGTCTCATACGTTCAGAGATGGGGCTTTTAGAAGGTGACTGGATCATAGGGGTATTGTATTTTTCAATGGATTAATACAATGATGTGTTCATAGCTGAATGTGCTGTTAATGGGACCTGATCATTAGATGCCAGTCATTGAGGGTGTGACCTGGAAGGATATACCTCTCTCCATGGCTCCTCCCCCCGACCTCTCTACTTCCTGGCAGCCATGATGTGAGCAGCTTTCCTCTGCAGCAGGCCCTTCCACCTGCCATTTCTTTCTTTTTTTTTATGGTACTGGGGATCGAACTTGGGGCCTTGCGCATGTGAGGCAGGTGGGGGAACCACTGAGCTAAATCCCTGGCCCCTCCACCCGCCATTTCTGCATTTGCATCTGCCAACCATGGACTGAAACTTCTAGAACTATGAGCCAAAATAAACCTCTCCTTTAAATTATAAGTGTCAGGTATTTTGTTCCAGTGACAGAAAAGTGACTAAGACATTCATTATAGCCCCGACTGGAAACAACCCAGATTTTTTTTGTTACTGAGAATTGAAGCTGGGGAGCTTTGAGCTACATCCCCATCTTAGTTTTTATTTTCAGACAGGGTTTTGCTAAGTTGCCCAGACTGGCCTCGAACTTGCAATCCTCCTGCCTCTACCTCTCACGTATCTCAACCAACATCCTTAAAAGGTAAATAGTTAAAAATACTGTGGTATACAATGCTTTTTGGCCTTTTGGTTAAGATCAAGTGTAAAAATACTGTGGTATATCCATACCATATAGCACTACTGTACTCAGCAACAAAATGGGACAAACAACTGATTACACATAAATTTGATGAACCTTCAGAGAATTATGCTGAGTGAAAAAAAGGCAATCACAAAGAGTTGCAAAATGTATGATTCCACTGTATAATATTTTTGAAATGACAGGGAAACACAACTGGTAGCCAGGGTTAAAGACTGGGATGAGGATTAAGGAAGTAAATGTGACTACAACAGGGCCAAGCGAAAGGTATTTCTGGTGATAGAGATGTTCTTTTATACACCTTGACTGTATCACTGTCAAGGTATGTGGTCATAATACTGTAGTGTAGTTTTGCAAGATGCAACCAAGGCAAAAGGAATGTGAAACCTCTGTATATTATTTCTTATAATTGCATGTAAATCTATAATTATCTCAGAATAAATACTTTAATAATGAAAACATTAATTAGTATTCAACAATTATTTAATATTAGTATAATTTACCAATATTGATCATTAATTACTTTGAGTTTACCTGTGATGCCTTATTAAAGTTATTTTGCTAATTTAAAAAGTAATAAAGCAGGCCAGGGATTTAGCTCAGTGGTTCGGCTGCCTGCCTCACAAGCGCAAGGTCCTGAGTTCAATCCCCAGTACCGAAAAAAAAAAAAAAGTAATAAAGCTCCCTACTTCTCTTTCTTCTTCTACTTGCTCCCTTCTACTTCTCTCTTAGATTTTTAGATACTTTTAGTCTGCAGGTTTGGTGTGCTGCCTGGAAATCTGTATTTCTATCACCCATCCCAGACAGTTCTGATGCATGCTAAACCAGTGCTTAAGGTAAAATTTGGCACCATTCCCCATCATTATGAAATATTACCAGTCAAATTATTTAAATACAGGATGATCAAAAGTTACATTTTTTTCATTAATTTTTGTAAGATAATATAACAGGAAATTTATTCAATAATTGTTCTGTGTATGGTATATTTTAAAATATTTAATACAGAACTCAACATTACAATCTGGACAGTAGTATCTAGTCTCTATTATGGTATGTGTCTAGATGTCACTCCAAAGCCTCATGCTCTCATGTGGGGTTTTTTCAGAGGTGGCTAGGTCTGGAATGTATGATGCTGGGATTAAGGATTTGTGATTACTAAATTAGTCCACTGACTGGTTTGGCACTTGCCCTAAGCCTGGTAGCCTAGACAGAATATAAAGGAGGCAAAAAGAAGCTATTTTTGCTTGTGGCTCATGGCTTGCTTGTTTTGCTACCTTTGGACCACCATGAACTCTTTCTCCTCTGTGATGTCTCTCTGCCATGCGACCTTCCCTTGGAACTACCCAGTTATGAACTGAAACCTCTACAAACTGTAAGCCAAATTACCCTTTCCCCTTTAACTTTTGGTGTCCAGTATTGTGTCTCAGCAACAAGAAAATTAACTAAAGCAGTTTCCGACTTCTTTTTGCATTATTGTCTTTCTTTGAACAACACACTTTACCTACAAAATGTCATGTTGGCCTTTCCGTTTTTTCTGTGGGTGGTATAATTTCTACCCACTAAATTTGGTGGTAAAGACATTGATGATGGACATCCTGGTTGTCATTTCACTATCCCATATTTTTTGATTATTTGGTCTACTAGACATAATCTAAATTGTAAATGACTTTTTGAACCCCTTTGTTTTGAGTAAATAACAAATGAGTTCCATATTATTTGGTCCAGAAGGTGCATAAATATTTTATAATAATATTTTCCCTTGCTTTTTCATTACAGGATAGTTTGTTAGATGTTGATCAACTCTGTCAACACAACCCATAGAATTATTATAATCACTGACCACTATTGGAATTTTTTTAGTTACATTTCCTCTTTCAAGTTCTATAATTTCTTTTTTTTTTTTTTGGTACCAGGGATCAAATTCGGGTCCTTGCGCTTGCAGGGCAGGCAGCGGAACCACTGAGCTAAATCCCCGGCCCAAGTTCTATAATTTCTGTATTATGAATAGTTGACAACAAGGAGACATCTTTTATGTCTTTCCTTTTCATAACACACACTTTTCCTCTCTGATATGCTAATATTTCTCCCTTTTTCAGTTTTTTCTTTTGCAGATCTTTTGGCACTCTCTTCCTATTCAGTCTCAGGATCCCAAACATGTCTGTTTTGTATTGTAAAAGAATATCCTCAAGTTCTGGAGAAGTATAAAAATTATATCTAACATACTTATGATAAAAGATTTTAGGGGGACTTCCAGGCAGATGGCACAGCACTAAGCAGCAACAAATCAACCTCTCCAAGATTTGGAATCCAGACACTGGAGAATAACAACTTAGGAAAGGAAGGAAGGAGAAAGGTGGATCCCTGGGATCTGGGAAGGACCTGAAGGAAAGATTGGAATCTGCAGAGAAAGTGAGGACACAGACCACAGCACAGAGGCAGGGGGCAAACTGCACTCCCTACACCCCACTCCCAGTTCATGGCTTGAGAGAGGAGTGTCGAATCTATGGAGGAGGCATAGTGAGGACAGGTGAGTCCAGAGGTCTTCAGGGAGAGATGCACAAGTGGAGCGAAGCAGTGGATGCTGTGTACTGCAAGGGCCAGTGAGTGACTCCAGTCCAGGCAATAGTCATGTTTCCTGGATAGAGTGCTTGTTCAGACCTCTTTTTAGGAAGGGGCCAACTGAACCTGGAACTTAGAGCAGCCATGGGTTGGCTTGGTCTCAGGGTTCCCAGTGTTGAAATCTCACAGCAACTGTGTGAGCAATGGCCATAGGAAATGTCCACGGGCAGGGAACCATGGGTAGGCTGCCAGGGGACATGCAGAGTGTTGCTGGCTGATGACTTGGGCCCCAGTCCCACAGCCAGAGGCCCGGATCAGCCTAAACTTTTGTGGAGTTGAAAGCATCAGATTCAACTCCCTGCCTCAATCCCACTGCAGGCTTGCTGGGATTAACCGGCACAGATCTGGGCTCTGACTTGGAGACTACCACAAAGCTATAGACAGGAGAAGATAACCACAGGCTCAAAGTCATAGAGAAATTTGTTTGTCTGTTTGTGTTGCTTTGTTTGGGGGTGGGTTGTTTTTTTTCTTTTGTTTGTTTGGCTTTTTTTCTTTTCTCAATTGTATGTTTTTGTTTTTTCATGAGTATGAACATTGCTTTTAGTTTTTTGTTTGGCTTTGTTCTTATTTTTGTTTTTTCCCATCTTTCTTTCTCTCCTATCTTCTTTACCAGTTTCCTGAAGCTTGAGTAATCTTCCTTTGCCTTTCAGCTTCTAATCTCTCTCTCTTCTTTTATTTCTTTATTTTTTCTTTTTATCTCTTTTAAGTTCTCTTCTCTGAAGGTAAAATCACTTTATTAAGTGGATTTTTACTGTATATAATTTTCTGATTGGTTTTACATTTTGTTATACAACTATAGAGCTTGTACCTATGGTTAAAGGTGACAAATTAATACTCATCACAATTTGTCATTTTCTTGACTATGATTAATAATGATCATACTACTTTATATATATTGTTATTACTGATTGTACTACTTTAGTCAAGGTGACATAGTTGTTGTGATCAGTTGTTTCTTGTATTCCAATATTGAGATTGTTTGGGGGTAATAAACAACACCATGGGTTGAGTAACAAAGAATTGAGTGCTAGGCCAAACAGACATCAAGCTTTAATCACTAACAAATTGAAAAAACAGGAACTTGGGATAGATTCACAAGCCAAAGTCCAGCTATGTGTAGAAGACATCTTTGAAAAGTAATAATTTTCTAACAAGGCCTTGGTACTAGTAACAAAGCTGCCTACCATAAACAATTTACAAGCGTCAATGAAGAAAACAAAATTTAAAAATAGAAAATTAGAAAACACGGAAGCAAGATGCAACCTCAGACTTACAGCTCACCTAAGGCAAATCCAGGAAGCATTGAGGTAGAAGAAATCAAAAGCCACCCAGCTGGATTTTCTGAAATTATAGGAGCTGAAGTAGCAAATCAGATGAATGAGGCTCTAGAAAAAAAAAAAAAAATAGAAATATGCACAATTTATTAAAGAGATGCTGACCTCAATGAAGTGAATCTAGAGTAGATACAAATGAAAAATAGAGGAGCTTAGGAAAGTAATGGAAATCATGAATGCCCAACATAGGAAAGAACTGGAATCGATCAAACAGATTCAAACAGATATCCAGGAAATTAAAAATTCTATTGAAAATATATTCAGCAGAATCACCCAGTGCAAAGCCGGAATATCAGATCTAGAAAACAGGTGTATGGTTACCAGGTGGCGAAACCACTGAGCTAAATCCCCGGCCCTAAAAGACTTCTTAAAAATAGAAAGGGACCACAAAAAATCAATCCAATAGCTGCTAGATGATGCAAGGAAGATTAACATAAGGCTAATTGGAATGAAAAATCAGAAAAAAACCCACAAAGGATATAAAAAAACCTGTTCACAAAAGTAATAGTAGAAGGGCCAGGGATTTGGCTCAGTGGTGCTGCGCCTGCCTTGCAAGCACAAGGTCCTGAGTTTAATCCCCGGCACCACACATGCAAAAAAAGTAATAGAAAATTTCCCAACCATGGTAAAAGAATTTGACTTATAAATAAGGGAGGCATATAGAACCCTAATTAGCCATACTCAGAAAGAAAATACACAAAGGCATATAATAGTCGAGATTCCAGAAATTCAACACAAGAACAAAATATTAAAAGTTATTAGAGAAAAGAAATAAATTACTTATTTAAAAACAATCAGAATCACAGCAGACTTAACACAAACCCTTATGTCAAGGAAAGCTTAGAGTGAAGTATTTCAAGCCCTAAAAGAAAAAAAAAATCTGCAACCTAGATCATTGTATACAAAATTATCTTTCAAACCTGATGAAGAACTAATATACTTCCATGATAAAGAACACTTGAAGTAATTCATGACACCAGACCAGCACTCCAAAGAGTTATGAAGGAAATTCCATAAAAAACCCAACAATTCCATGAATCCTAATAGATTAAATCCACTAGGTAAGGCAAACAGTTAAACAGAAGACAAAGAAAGGGAACCAACAACAGGAAATTGATCACAAGGATAAGTCAATACTTATCAGTTATAATGGTAAATGTGAATGGTTTCAATTCACCAATCAAAAGAAACAGATAGGGCTGGGGATTTAGTTCAGTGGTTTCGCTGACTGCTGCGCAAGTGCAAGGACCTGAGTTCAATCCCTGGTACGAAAAAAAAAAAAAAAGAAAGAAACAGGCAGAATGGATCAAGATTTAGCTCAGTGGTTCTGCTGCCTGCCTCACAAGTGCAAGGTCCTGAGTTCGATTCTGGTACCAAAATAAAAGATCTAATGATATGCTGTATACAAGAAACACATTTAACCTAGAAAGAAATTCACAGACTGAAAGTCAAAGGATGGAAAACAGTACTCCATGGACAGGAAGCCAGAAAAAAGCAGGTATAGCTATTTGATTTGCAGACAAAGTGGATTTCAAGCAGAGACTGATCAAAAGATACAAAAAAGTCACTACATACTTGTCAAAGGAACAATCCAAGAGGGAAAGACAACAATCATAAATACATATGCACCAAATACTGATGCACCCAACTATATAGAATAAATACTAATCAATACCGGAAATAAGATTAGCTCCCATACAATTTTAATGGGGGACCTCAGTACCCTACTGTCACAAATAGGCAGAGCCACTAGGCAAAAAATCAAGAAATACCAGAGATAAACCAAACCCTTTAACAAATGGACTTAGTAGATATTTACAGAGTGTTCCACCTCACAACAGAATATACATTCTTTTCAGTAGCACATGGGACTTTGTCCAAAATAAACCACATACTAGCTCATAGAACATGCTTAAGTAAATGGAAAGGAACTGAAATTATACTATGCATATTATCAGATCATACTGCAATGAATTTGGAAATCAATGGCAAAAGAAACCACAAAAACTACATAAACATATGGAAAATAAATTACACCCTCTTGAACAACCAATGGGTCACAGATGATATTAAAGAAGAAATTAGACAGCTTCTACAATTAAATGATAATGCCAATATGACCAACCAGAATTTATGGGATACAACAAAAGCAGTCTTATGAGGGAAATTTATAGTAGTCATTTTCCACATAAAAAAATAGAGAAAGCTCAAATAAATAACCTAAGGTTGAACCTCAAAGCTCGTATGAGGGAGAAAATTATAAAGATCAAAGCAGAAATTAATGCAGTTGAGACTAAGAAAACAATACAAAGAATCAATGAATCAAAGAGTTAGTTCTTTGAAAGATTAAATAATGTTGACAAACCCTTAGTCAATCTTACAAAAAAAAAGAGAAAGGACTCAAATCCATGCAATTAGGAATGAAAAGGATGAAATACAACAGATTCTGCAGAAATCCAGAAGATCATCAATACCTACTTTGAGAACCTGTATTCTAATAAGATGGAAAACACAGAAGAAGTGGACAGATTTCTAGATACATATGAATTACTAAAGCTGAATCAAGAAGGTATAAAAATTTTAAATAACCCAGTATCAGTCAATGAAATTGAAAACTCAATCAAAAACCTACCAACAAAGAAAAGCCCATGTCCTGATGGATTCATTGCTGAATTCTACAAGAACTCTAGAGAAGATACAATGCCACTAACCCTCAAACTCTTTAATGAAATTCAAAGGGAAGTAATACTCCCAAACTCATTTCTGGAAGCAAGCATTATTCTGACACCAAAACCAGAGAAGGATCCAACCAAAAAACAGAACTATAGGCCAATCTCCTTAATGAACATAGACGCAAAAATCCTAATAAGATACTGGCAAATAGAATGTAGCAAGTCATCAAGAAGAGTATACATCATGACCAAGTAGGATTCATCCCAGGGATGGTTCAACACATGCAAATCAATAAATGTAATATTCCACATTAACAGAACCAAAGATAAAAAATCACATGATCATCTCAATAGACACAGAAAAATCATTTGACAAAGTCCAACATGTATTCATGATAAAAATTCTAAAGAAAACTGGAATATATGGTCTTTATCTCAGTCTGTTAAAAGCCATCTATGAAAAACCAACAGCCAACATCATACTAAATGGTCAAAAAGTGAAAGCTTTTACTCTAAAATCAGAAACAAGACAAGGATGCCCACTATCACCACTCCTGTTCAATATAATTCTGGAAACATTAGCCAGAGCAATTAGACAAGAGAAAAAAATAAAATGAATAAGGATAGGAAAGGAAGATGTTCAATTATCACTATTTGCTGATGACATGATACTCTACATAGAAGACCTAAAAAACTCCACCAAAAGACTCCTAGAATTAATAACCAAATCCTGCAGCATAGCAAATGTCCATACTTCCAAAACTGTTATACAGATTTAATGCAAGCCTAATCAAAATACCAACAGCATACCTCACAGAATTCCACTGGTTCCAAAATTCATTTGGAACCAGTAGAGAGCTGGAAGAGCAAAAGCAATTCTGCACAACAAAGGTTAGGCAGGGGGCTATCACAATCCCCAGTTTGAAGTCATATTACAAAACTAAAGTGATAAAAACAGTATGGTACTGGTAAAACACACACACACAAACAAACAAAATAAAACAAAACAAAAAAAAAGACCTGAAGATCAGTGGAACAGAATAGAAGATGCAGAAACAACTCCAATCACAATTAGCTACCTTATCTTTGACAAATGGGCCACACACCTTCACTGGAAGAAAGATAGCCTTTTTAATAAATGGTGCTGAAAAACTTTCTACATGTTGAATATTAAACCTAGGGCCAGGGATTTAGCTCAGTGGTGCCAGTGCCTGCCTCACAAACACAAGGTCCTGAGTTTGATCCCCGGTACAAAAAAAAAAAAAAAAAAGATTAAGCCTAGACTCACATATCCTACCATGCACTAAATTAAAATAGAATTGGATCAAAAATCTAAATATTAAAACAAAACACTAAATCTCCTGGAAGATAGAACAGGTAAAACTCATACACAGGCATAGGCAAAGACTTTATGAACAAAACTCTGATCACACAGGGAATATTACAAAGAATCAACAACTAGGATCTCATCATATTAAAAACTGTTTGCACAGCAAAAGAAACTACCAACAGAATGAAGAGACAAAACACAAAATGGGAAAAAATTTTTACCAGCGATTCCTCAGACAAAGGACTGCTATCTAGAATATATAAAGAACTCAAAAAAATCAGATCCCCCAATTTTAAAGACTCAATCCAAAGATGGGGATTTGAAATGAGTAGATACTTCTCAGATGAAGAAGTACAAACAACAAATAAATATATGAAGAAATGTTCGACATCACTGGTCATTTGAGAATTGCAAATTAAAACAACCCTGAGATTCCATCTCACTCCAGAGAGAGTGGCTATCATCAAGAAATCAACCAAAAGCAAATGCTGGCAAGGCTACAGGGAAAAAAAATAACCCTTCTCCACTGCTGATGAGAGTGTGAATTGGTACAACCAACTTGGAAATCAGTATGGAGATTCCTCAAAAAACTCAAACTAGAGTTTCCATTTGACCCAGCTATTCCCCTTCTTGGTATCTTCCTGAGAGAATTAAAAGCATCATACCACAGTGATATATGTGTACCCAAGTTTATAGCACCACAATTTATAATAGCTAAATCTTGGAAACATGCTTTATGCCCATCAACCAATGAATGGATAAAGAAAAGGTGGTTTTTATAAACAATGGAGTCCTATTCTGCCATAAAGAAGGATAAACATGAGACATTTTTAGGTAAATGGATTCACCTTGAGACCATGTTCTTGAGTGAAATAAATCAGACACATTATGTTTAAATATCACATTTTTTTCTCTTGTGGGAAACCAAAAGTGTAACTAAGGACCAAAATGGAAGAGAGATATTGGAAAGTAGGAAAAAAAAATTCAAATGGGAAGAAGGTAGGGAGGAGGGGGTCTGGAAGGAAAGGTAAAGCAAAAAGAAAGAATAGAAGGAAAAACATAGAAACAAAGCTTTTATAAATAAGGAGGGAAAGAAGAGTTAAAGGGAGGGGAGGGGAATGGGGGGAAAGAAGAATCAAGATACATTTTGTGCAGGTACACATTTCCTATGATGAATGCTATAATTACGTATGGCAAACATATACCAATAAAAATTAATTTAAGAAATTATGTTTTTGTAAATCAAGACAGTTTTACTTCCTTCTTTCTAATTGGGATGACATGTATTATGATCATATTGCCCCAAGTAGATCTTTTGGTGTAATGTTGAAGAGAAGTGTCAAAAAAACACATCCTTATTCTGTTTTCAAATGTATAAAGGTGAATTGATAGTCTTTTGCCACTAACTATAATACTAGCCATACTTTTGTAGGTGCAAATTGAAGAAATTTTTTGTATTCCTAGTTTATTGACAGCTTTTTTCTTAAATCATGAATTTATGATGGCTAGCCATTAAAAAAGGGTGAAATCTTGTTGTTTGTGAGAACCTTATATTAAGTAAAATAAGCCAGACAGAGAAAGAGAAATACAGCATCTTACAGGTGAAATCTCAAAAATGCTGATCTTGTCCCCGTTGAGGGTTGAGGCTGAAAAGGTTAGGCAGAAGGATGCCTGAGGAGAGGCTGGTTAACAGGTTCAATATTATAATTATATAGAAATAAGTTTTGATGTTCATTTGCAAAGTAGGATGATTAAAGGTAACAATAATGGAGTGTATATTTTAAAAGATCTCACAATACAGAAAGTGTACGTGTTTAGGGTGGTAGATATGGTAATGACCTTGAACTGAGAAATACAACATATACTATATTTGCAAATGTCATTTTATACCTAATAAATATGTATAATTCTTATATGTTGATCAAAAATAAAATAAAATAAAAATAATTGATGATGGAGTTTATCAATTTCTGCATCTATTGAAATTTTTGTTGTTTTAATTTTTAACTAAAAACACTCAATCTCCATGGCAAATTATATTGGTTAATATTCAAATGTTAGACTAATTTGCATTTGTGGTATAAACCCATGTAATTATGATGTAATATCATTTTCATATACTGTAGGATAAAATATACTTAAAATTTTCTTTGGAATTTTTACATCTATGTTCATAATACATATTATTAGACTGAAGTTTTCTTATAATATCTGTTAGTTTTTGGTATCAGAGTCACGGTGGTGTTATAGAGTTGGGAAGTGTTCCATTCTATTTAATATTTTCCAAGAGTTTACATAGAATTGTTATTACTTTTTTCCTTAAATACTTGGTAAAATTTACTAAAGACCTCAAGATTTCTTGGGAGAAGGTATTTAACTACAAATTCAATTTCTTTAATAGATATAGGGCTACTCATTTATCTACTTTTTGCTGAGTATCCTTTGGTAATTTGTGGAATTTTTCCATTGTATCAATTAGGTTGTTGAATTTATTGACAGAATTCCTTATATCATTATTATTCTTTTAATATCTGCATTTATATCACTTATTTTATTCCTGATATTGTTAATTTGTACATTTTTCTACTTTATTAGTGTGGCTAGAGTTTTATTAATTTTACTAATCTTCTCAAAAAACTAGATTTTAATATCATTGATGATTATTGTTTTTCTGTTTTCTATTTCACTGGCTTCTGGTCTGATCTTTTTTTTTTTTTTTTTTGTGGTACCGGAGATCGAACCCAGGACATGGTGCTTGAGAGGCAGGTGGCAGCACCACTGCACTAAATCTCTGGCCTGTCTGCTCCAATCTTTATTATTTTATTTCTTCTTCTCTCTTTGGATTTAATTTACTTCTTTTTCTCTTGTTTATGATGAAAAGCTGATATATTTAGAGTCACAAATATAGCCTATTAATTTGAAAGCTGTACCACTGTACTAGTTTCCTATTGTTTTGTAAAAATTTCCACAAACTAAATATGCTTTTAAATGTAGATATATTCTCAAAATTTTGGAGACTGGAAGTCCAAAATCAGATTTTTCTGGATTAAAATTAAGATATTGGTGTGTCTGAAGTCCTAGAGACTTCAGAGTCTGTTGCCTTGTCTTTTTCAGCTTCTAGCTCTTCCTGAATTCCCTGATGTATGACTTCTTCTACATCTTCATAGTGGGTCACTCCACTCTCTGCTTCTGTCATGACATTGGCCTCTCCTTTGACTCCTAGGTTCTTGTTATGACTGTTGTGATCACATTGGACCCACTCTAATTCAGGAAAGTCTTCCTATTTCAAGATTCTTTAATTACATCTCCAAAATCCCTTTTGGTAAACAAGGCAACATCCACAAGTTCTGAGATTAAGGAAGGGGACGTATCTGGGGGGCCTTTATTTGAAGCTTACCACAGGAGCATCCCATACAATTTATTATGTTGTGTTTTCATCCACACTCAATTCAAAATACTTTTTAATTTCAGCTTTAATTAATTTTTTTCCCATAATTATTTATGTGTGTTAGTTTCCAATTGTATGAAGGTTTCTCAAAGATTTTTTACTCATTTTTAATTTAATTCCACCATGGCCATAAAATATACTGTCTTGGTCACTTTCTCATTGCTGGGGTACAATAGCTGCTCCACAACTATTGCATTCTAAATGTCATAAAACTAACAACAAGTTGAGGAAGCCAAGGTCTGCCATCAGCTCAAGCAATAGCCAGGCCCCCTTGAATTGTAGCTGCAGAGGTCTCTAAGTGCCTATATGGCTGAGTATGGTGAACCAAATCCCAAAGAACCCATTTCTTAAGTGGTCTTTTTCCTTTTCAACCAAGGTGGCCCAAGTTTCTCATTTCAAAACACAGGATTTCACTTATAGACCCTTGGGCTTCTGAAGGGTGGAGTTGTACAGATTCCCCAGATGCCTTAAGGTATCCTGCTTATTGTTCTATTACAAAGTACTTGGCTTCTTTTTAATGTAAATATTTTTCGGCAACCAAGCTCCAAGTTTTTCCTTTTTGGAGAAACCAAAAACTTTTAAAATAGTTTTTTTGCTCCTGATTTTTAATATAAACCTGGATAAAACCATGCCACACCCTCAACATCAAGCTGCCTTGAAATTTCTTTCAACAGATAAATTAGTCTACTGCCCTTAATCTCAATCTCCTGCAAAGTATCAGGCCATGAGCAAAATGTAGACCAATTTTCTGCCAGAGTATAACACGCATGGTCACTAACCCAACTACCAATAGAATCCTTGTTTCCAATTGGAACTTCCTGAGCCTAGTCTTTACCATTTGCCTTTTTTTAAAAAATCAGCATTCTGTTCTTTGGAGCTCCAACCAGAGTTTCCCATCAAACTCAGTTTATAGTAATCTAGGGCTTTTTTACCCTGCATCTCCAGACCTTTCCAAACTCCTCCTATGAACCACTTCCAAAGGCTTCTAAACCACATAGTCAGGAGGTAGTCAAACAATGGCCCCGTTCCTGATACCAAAATCTGTCTTAGTCACTTTCTCATTGCTGGGACACAATACCCAACACCCATAATTTAAAGGAGGAGATGTTTATTTTGATTCATGTTTCAGGAGTTTTACTCCATAAAAACCACATAGTAGAAGAGCCTGGGTGGAGCAAAGCTCCTTACCTCATGGCAGCTGAGAAGCAGAGAGAGAAGGGAAAAGCTAGGGAGATATGTCCTTCCAGGTCACACCCGCAGTGATCCACCTCTTTCCACTAGACCCTACCTCCTAAGAGCCAGTCAGCTATAAAGTCCTCTTCATCCAATCATCTCCCAATAGTCCTATCTCTGAGTGCATGAGGCTTTGAAGGGATATCGAGATATAAATCCTAACATATAGCTCTATGATTTGGATCACTTAAAAATTAGTTTGTTTCATGTCCATAAAATGGTGTATCTTAGTAAATACTGTGTATGCATTTGAAAAGGGTATGTGTTCTGCCGTTTCTAGGTTGAGTGTTCTATAAACATAAATAGGTTATATTGGTTGATAGCATTATTCAAATTTTTTATATTCTTATTGAGTTTGTCTTTACTTGAATTAGTTATTGAGAAAAGGCCACTGAAATATCTGACTATAATTCTGGATGTATGGATTATTCCTTGCAATTGTATATTTTTTATGTTTATTTGAAGGCTTGCTGTTAGGTACAGGAACATTTGAGATTATTATGTCCTCAAGAGAGATTGACTCTATCATTATGAATTGATTTTCATTATCTTTAGTTGTATGTTTCTAGATTCCACATATAAGTGATGTAATGGTTTGAATAAGTGTCTCCTAAAGGCTTACATGCTAAGGCTTGGTCCCTATCCCATTATGCTATGAAAGGTGATAGAACGTTCAGTGAATGGAAGTTAGGTCACTTGAGGGCTTCCCCTTGAAGGGCATATTATGGGAGACACTTATCCAAACCATAACATCACTTATATGCGGAATCTAAAAAAAGCTCAAACTCATAATAGTGAAGAGTGACATTGTGGTTACAAGGAGCTAGGGTAATTGAGGGAGAGGTGTTGGGTAGAAGTAGGTCAAAGAGTACAAAGTTTTAGATAGGAGAAGTAAGTTCTGGTGATCTATTGCACATCATTGTAATTATAGTCAATAATGTATTGTGTATTTCAAAATTGCTGAATGAGTGGGAATTTTTTCCTCAGTATCCCAAGTGCTGAGATTACAGTGTGCACCACCATGCCCAGCAAAAGTACACTTTAAATATTCTTACCACAAATAAATGATAAATACGTGAGGTATTGGACATATTATTTCCTTGATTTTATCATTCCATGATGTAAACATGTATTTTAAAAAATCACATTGTACCCCACAGATACATATATAATTGTTGGCAATTTAAAATGAAGAAGAAATGATAAAATGTATGGGATTTGCCATAAAATAGCTAGAGGAAGAAAATAGTTAGAGGCTTTCAAGGTAGAATTAGCCATATGTTGATGATTTTGAGTGCTGAGTGAGTGGGGCTTGCTGTATTGTTCTACTTTTGTACGTATCCTAAATTCTCCACAATAAAAATTTAAGGAGAGCAAAACACTGTTCTTTTACCAAAAAAAATTTAAACACCACTCTTATGGGTTCTGAGTGTACTGTGAGCCCTCTTAAAATTTAAATTCCTAGACATCATCCAAGGTCCCACTCTCTGGACAGGCCTTTGTGAGGACAACAGTCTCAGTGTGCTGTGTTAATGCTTTTCTGAATATCACAGGGGCGGCAGAGGTTTCCAGGGACCACAACTCAGGGAAGATCATCTCAGAGTGCAAAACTGACACTTCTGTGCCCTCACAGAGGTAGAGCACAACTCCCCTATCCTCAAGTATGGGTGGTGAATAGTGACATGGTCTCTCGTCCAACAAGAGAAACTTTGCAATCAAAACCTGACAAACACAACCGAAGCCAGACAATCAAGGATGTCATCAACAGGAGTAAGCCATGTTAACAGTATGCACCCCCTGATATGAAATAGTAAGAGTAGCACTTTTCTTGTGTGCTCTTTCTCCCCAAAACACATAACTCTAATTTAGTCATGGAAAATATTAACATAGAAATGTCAGTTGAGGGACATTCTACAAAACACCTGATCATTATTCCTCAAAACTGTCCAGAACAGGGGGCTGAGTGGGGCTGAGAGGTTGCAGGCTGACTGGGATCTGCTTCCTCTGGCTTGCTCCACCAGCTTGTGACCAAGACAGGCTTACGACCAAGACAGGGCGAGGAGAACCACCCCCCCTCCCTCCCCGCCCCGGCATGCCCACAAGCCACTAGCTTGGCCAGGCTGGCGCCTCCAACAACAGTCCGCCCCCTCCCCCCCCTCATCGCCTCTGGCCTTTTGGCTGTGCAGCTACTTGGTTCCACACTGCAGAGGCACAGGGGGACATAAAAGCCATTGT